>NC_086321.1:357196528-357511278 GCF_036172605.1 Pelobates fuscus
TGCTCCGTTCTACTGCTCTAGTTTGCGCATTCCATGCTACATTCTAACAGCTAGGTCTTAGATATAATCTTGTATATAAATTAAAAAACCTTGTGATCTGAAATTAAAGGCACAGACATATGTCAAATGTGTGTGTGTGTGTATATATATTTGCAAAGTAAATGTGGGTGGTGCAGACCTTGTGCAATTTGTCTCCCTGTCCCCTGAAGCTTTCTGCTAACAGTAATGTTCTAAGCTTCGTTGAATCAGTGAGGAGCTTTCTTTGCTAAACATTTTTTAGCTACAGGCGTAATTCTTGCTTGATGATGAGTTCAAAGGGAGGGGGGAGAATGTCTATCTAAATTTGTACATGTCAGATCATCCTCACCATCCAAATGACCCGACATTAATTAATGGGGATTATTAATTTTATTTTTTTATTTTTTTGAGACCTGGGTAGTGGAGGTGAAATTTGTCTGTGACTTGGAATAAAGATTTAGTAAAAGCCACACGAATAAAATAGTTTGTCATTTTTGTTACATTTTGCCATTTCTTTGTTGTTTTTTATATTTTTATCTCCTCCTCCTCCTCCGCTGCTATTGCTTTTGCAATCTCCCTCACTCGGTTTTTGTGGCTTCACATAAGTAATTGAACAAGAAACGTTCGCTCTCTGTAGTCCAGCTGCTTACATTAGTATTTGTGATACTCCTTAATTCTGATAATGTCAATATTTGGGTCCACACCTGTTATTTACAAATAAATGTGGCCTTAATGATTAAGGGGGCCTCTTGGCTACTGAACACCTTTTTTAATCTATATGTGAGTTGCTGATCCCTCAATTACAAGGAAGCCGTAACTAATGCAGACCCTACTGTTACGTTTCCACAGTGTACCACCACGGTTTTTGTTTGCTTTTCTCGGTTCTCTAAAACCAAACTCCCTCTCTCCAATTCATTTATATTATTCCTAACATTATATACTGCGACAAACCGTCTACTTCTGTATTATTCTTTATGTACAATCAGTTTCTCCCACCTGCAAGTACACACTGTGCAACCAAAGCTTTTGGTCACGTAGAAATTCCCTTCTATCAGGAGGATTACAACACCCCCGTAAAGGGTCTCACTAGCATTCTCCCAGCCTTTCAATATTTGATGAAGGATCCTGCCAGGCTTATCTTCGTTACCCATTGCTTTTCTAACAAGCGGCTTCTCTGCCAAGTCTTTCATTGGCTGTCTTCCTGTATCTTACTGGATTAAATTTAAAATGCCAGTCATGCGTGCACAACAACTTTACAATAAACTACATTTAATTTCCTATTACGTTTTAACCCTGTCCTGTGGATGTTCTGATGTTCTGTGCTCTTACTCCAGCCACTGACCTACAAGATTGGTTTTTATGGGGCTTATTTCATCTTTTTAATAGAATGTCTTACCTGCTAATGGTACACTCACCGTTAAAAAATGTAGTTTGAAAAAAAAATAAAAAAAATCCTGCACTGGTTTCTCGGAAGAGGTAGCATATCAACCTCCTCCCTTCCCATCAGGAATCTGTATCTCCCTTATCCGCCTTACCAAACCACATGTTTTTATTCTACCCCTGCCACCAATTTAACAAAAAAATGCTTGTGTAAGAGAGGATTGTGATCATAACCCTTATTATGTAAAAGTTAGAAGAACGGACTGTGGGTTTTGTTTTGTGTTTTGTGTTTTGTTTTTCTGTCTAAATTATGATGTATATGTGGAAGGTTGTTGTGGCTTGGTGTGTAGTGTGGTCACTGTAGTTACTCTGGCCATATTGTGGAGCACAAATGAAAGTTTTAGCAATCCTGTTGTATGATGTATACACAACCTCATGTGCATATGACCATTGATCCTCACAATTTTCCCAGCCAAAGTTTGACAATGGCAAATACTCAAATTAATAACACTGACACACTTTATCTATAGTCAGCACAATCACACTGTTTCAAGTTTGATACTCTGATATATAGTGAGGGCAATGACAAACAAGCTGGCACACTCTGCCAATCAGTGCCATTTAAATATGGATATTCTAGCTAGATGGGGCCTGGCCGTGTCTGTCTTGATTAAACTTCTCAAAAGGTTTGACTCGGGAAGCTAAGACCTGGTGTATCAGAACAATATAATTGTGATAATCAACAATGTTAACTGGTGATTGGCAGCTGTTAACATGCAAAAATTATCGAATGTTGAATTGTGATCGAGGGTATAATTAACTGATGTTACTAGGGAATATTTCAATAAAAGTACAATTTTGCCAAAGTACCGCAGTTCTCAGAAGATTGTGAAAAATGGAGCTCTATACTTGATCTTTCTCAACCTAGATAGATATGATTTGGTAATGATTCCATAGTGTAACAGCTTGTGTTTATTTTTATTATTTGTGTTCTGTATGGTAAGATTACTGTGGAATTTCCGTCATTCTCTCAATTGCTCATCAGTCATTACGAGTAGGATGAGTCGCACTGCTTAAAATATTACATATCAATTAGTTATGACTTCCTCTTAAGCTGTTCATTGGACCCTTTTTTTTTTTTTTTTTAATTCTTTATTTTTGCACTGTAGGATTGACCTCCGCTTGTCAGCAATGCCACAACAGCATTTTCCAACAATTTTGAACATACATATTAGTGAACAGTTATGTAGCATTTAGATGGATCGTACACATTTTTATGTTAATAAGGCAGGTTAGGTATACGTTGGTTAGTCGCATTAGGTATAACGAGTTACATCTTCGTTTGGTAGCAGTAGTTTAGGATTAGCGTTTCTATTGCATATCATCGCATTAGTGTCAAACAATATATTATGGTTACGTTTAGCTTGGTTTAAGCGTGGGCTATACATTCTATACAATATCAGTCTGTCTAAACAATACACAGTACTGAATGCTACTCTCAAGGGTGTCGCTTATAAGTAGTTTGCGCACTAAGTTATGCTATTCTAAGCTTTAGTCTGACAAGTCAGGGAAGATCACAAGTGCATATGTATATACAGATGGGCTTACTGACATAAGATAAAATAATAGGCAACAAGCTTAACGGAATCTAATGTTTAAAGCAATATAATATTAGAGTGTCCACCCCATGTTGGGCCAGTGCAGCCTGTCATGCGTTCTTGCCGGGTGGCCGGGCGATCCGTCCGTTCGCAGTGCGGTCTGCCATAGTGAGTTGAGCCGCTTGTCAATTTTGGTGGTAAATGCAGTCCCAGTAGGTGTCCGTGCAGGGAGACAACCTTCCACCCAGGGGTATGTGTTATCCAGCGTGATGTCTGCCTTGTACAGGGGGAGAGTCCCAGTATGATGACTTTAAGTATTCAGGTAGCGTGTTTCTGCCCCTCTGTGGTGAGATTAGCAGCTCATTAGGGTAAGTCAGGTTTCCATGTTGCGATCTGTACCCTCAGAAATTGTGGGTGTTAGTGTTGTACCTCGGTAATTATTTGCCGGTTCCTGCTCGTTCAGGGTCTGCAGTCCGCCTGTGTGGTAGGAGGGGGATGCGTCCGGCAGAGTCGCCTGCCACGCGGTCTCCGCCATTTTGAGAGCGGAGCCTCGGTAAGTTCATGGCACTCAGTTGGGGACCGGGATCACCCCCGCCGGCCCAGAGGGGGGGGGGGGTACAGGGCCGGACCCGCCTAGCTCCTCGGATCTGCCGTACCTCTGGTGGGCAGGATAGCTGGGCAGCGGCCGTCTGCCCAGCTCACCGCCCGAGCGGTCTCCATTTTAGCTGACGGGGATCGCCTCACCGAGGGACTAAAACCTCACGGCAAGCCTCTCCCCGGTACCAGGGCCGCCTCCTATGCTGTGGCACAGCTGCTGGTTGTTGAGTAGGTATTTTTCCAATTTTTAGGGGCTCAAACTGGGTAGCTTGTCGGGAGCTAGCCCTCCGTGCGTCCGCTCGGCATGGCGGTCCGGCCCCGCCCCCCCATTGGACCCTTTTAAAGACACATTGTCAGGGTGTTTTTAGTCTGTGTCCCCTCGTAATTGTAGGCAGTGAGGTTTGTTTATTTAAACATCCTTTCAACCGCTCATGCATAATAGACTTTGCTATGGGTCGAAATTCTTACTTTCACATTTATGTGAATCTGATATACAACAAAGTAAAAAGCAGATGATGTTCAAATCTGATACCTGTTTTATCGACCCAAAAAAAGAAATAGAACCTGTTGTTTGATTGGGTTCCTTAGCTTAAAAAATCTAAATCTTAGGCTATTGCTGTATTTTTTATTTTTTTTTGTCTTTTTAGAAACATAGAATGTGACGGCAGATAAGAATCATTCGGCCCAGTTTTCTAAATACCTTGATTAGTCCCTGGCCTTATCTTATAGTTGGGATAGCCTTATGCCTACCCCACACATGCTTAACCCCTTAAGGACACATGATACGTGTGACATGTCATGATTCCCTTTTATTCCAGAAGTTTGGTCCTTAAGGGGTTAAACTCCTTTACTGTGTTAACCTCTACCACTTCAGCTGGAAGGCTATTCCATGCATCCACTACCCTCTCAGTAAAGTAATACTTCCTGATATTATTTTAAACCTTTGTCCCAAAGTGAATGTTAGGTGCATTTTCTGGTGGGTATTTTTTTCTGGCTTAATGATGGAGATTTATCAAGGCGTCACTGACATTTTCATATCAAAATTTTCTGCACAATTTATTTAACCTGTCAGGTTTTTTTTAACCATCGGTGATGCAACATATCTTTACATTTTTCTTGACTTTTTCGACTGAAAAGTCTTCCATACTAGTTCTTTTTCCCCGACACTCTATATTTGGCGGTTTTCTGAAATGAAAATTACAACAAAAACTTAGGGAGTTTACTATAAAGAAAACAATCACTTTTTACATCATGTGTAGAATACTTTTAGAAGTACAATCAATAATGACATGATTTAACCACCAATTTTCAGAACACTATAGAAATCTCTTTCTAGGACACCACCTCCAGGGTTCTCTGTAGCTCTCTGGAATTTAATTTTACAACTTAAAGGAACACTATAGTCACCTAAATTACTTTAGCTAAATAAAGCAGTTTTAGTGTATAGATCATTCCCCTGCGATTTCTCTGCTCAATTCACTGTCATTTAGGAGTTAAATCAATTTGTTTCTGTTTATGCAGCCCTAGCCACACCTCCCCTGGCTATGATTGACAGAGCCTGCATGAAAAAAAAAACTGGTTTCACTTTCAAACAGATGTAATTTACCTTAAATAATTGTATCTCAATCTCTAAATTGAACTTGAATCACATACAGGAGGCTCTTGCAGGGTCTAGCAAGCTATTAACATAGCAGTGGATAAGAAAATCTTAATTAAACAGAACTTGAAATGAAGAAAGCCTAAATAGGGCTCTCTTTACAGGAAGTGTTTATGGAAGGCTGTGCAAGTCACATGCAGGGAGGTGTGACTAGGGTTCATAAACAAAGGGATTTAACTCCTAAATGGCAGAGGATTGAGCAGTGAGGCTGCAGGGGCATGTTCTATACACCAAAACTGCTTCATTAAGCTAAAGTTGTTCAGGTGACTACAGTGTCCCTTTAACCAAAACCAAATTGTTTAAAGAGAATTCTGTTCAAGTCTTAATTGACAAGTTCTAAAACATGCATCACGCATACATGTACCATCAATATTCTGCTTGGGAAGACTGGACACTGTGGTAGACTTTATTTGGTGACACCAATCCGCAACACATTCACACCAGAGCTGAAATTGTAAGTGACACGGTTTTTGTTTAGTTGGTATAATTAATCCCCAATCTGAACTTCAAAAAAAAAAAAAAATACATTTCAATAATTTATTATAAAGGGTACATATTGGTGAAGTATGCCAAAAATAGTGCCATCCCTGTGTTTCGAGTACACCTTCCGTCTAATTGGTTATCATTTCTATAATACACACTTACTGTAATGTATTATATAATAGTATGTTTATAAAACCTGTTTTGTATTTCAAATCTTCACCACAATAAATCTCTCCATTTGATCTATTTAAACATTTTTGTAATAAATCCATATTCTCCACTGTGAAATACATTGGTTATCCCTGTAGTTGCCACTGTTCTGTCTACTCTTGAAGGAAAGAATTATGAATTGGTTGTGGTTATAGTCACAAGGAGGTGAATAGAAATTCAACATGGAAATTAGTCATTGTTCTGGTCATGGCTTTTAACTATTTCCTACTGCCTTTTGTCCACAGAACATGCAGATGGCTTGTGTCACCGACTGACTGGTGTGTGTCCGACGTCCAAGCCACAGACTCAAGGATTGTCCAAGGATGCTTGGGAAATTCCACGGGATTCACTGCGTCTCGAGCTTAAGCTGGGACAGGGCTGTTTTGGGGAAGTATGGATGGGTGAGTGTTCCAAGAACTCCCAACTTGCGTAACATTCCAGGCACCAAAATACATCTGAAAGGGAATACTGCAATATTTATCCTGAATTATTTATTTAATCTTGGCAATGTTTTTGCTAATAAGCAAAGGCAATTCTTCTTGCATTGTAGCTCCTCTGTCCAAGAGAAGGTTGTGAATTATGTACCGAGAAACCTACTGCAGTTTGACTCCATTGTAGTGTTAGCATGCTCTTGCGTATGCATTTTTTATCATCATAAGTTATATATGTTTAGTAATTCTCCAGAACCGCGCCCCTCCCCCCCCCCCCAAACTATGGGCAGATGCAAATTGGCAAGATTTTTGCCACTTGCTACTTTTGGATAATCATGATGATGATGGTAGTCTAGGGATTGATGCAAATGATGGATTTGTCGTACATTCACTTTACATGGTAAGTATGATATCTATGTCAGTGTTCTGTTATTATGTGTTATTAGGTACTTGGAACGGGACCACTAGAGTTGCCATAAAGACCCTAAAGCCAGGTACTATGTCCCCAGAGGCATTCCTGCAGGAGGCACAGGTCATGAAAAGACTACGTCATGAGAAACTGGTCCAGTTGTATGCAGTTGTTTCTGAGGAGCCCATCTACATTGTAACAGAGTATATGAGCAAAGGTAAGAAGACATCCAGAGAAGCATTTCAGTCACATCCATTAGGTCTTCAGATGAAATCCCATGCCACCACATATCAAACTTGGTGCTAGAATAATGGAAATTAAATGAACATGCATGAAAGCTTGTGGGGATATTTTACTGTCACGAAGAGCCTCAAATCTAGACCTTTCATGAGCCTCTGCCTTCTTCCCAGCATTCTTATTGACTGATTATTTACAAGTTGCTACTGCAGAGGACAACAGCCCTGTACCTGTTGTTGAGGTATAAAGATGGCTGGAGCTAAGACTACAGTATGCAGGGTGGTTGCATTTGCTTCCTACATTTCCCAAAAATAACACATGCTATTTTTGACTTGCTCAAAGTGCTCCATTAGCTTCCTGCTTAGTCCAATGAAACATCTCATCCACACAGGTAGTCTACTGGATTTTCTGAAGGGTGACATGGGTCGCTATCTGCGGCTCCCTCAGCTTGTGGACATGTCTGCACAGGTTAGTGTGATGATGGAACCTTCTTCTAATGTGTGAAAGAATATGATTCACTATCCCGCTCACCATTCACATATCTTTGCAGATTTCATCTGGCATGGCTTATGTTGAAAGAATGAATTATGTACATCGGGATCTCCGAGCAGCTAACATTTTGGTGGGAGAGAACCTGGTGTGTAAAGTTGCCGACTTTGGACTGGCTCGACTCATTGAGGATAACGAGTATACAGCTCGACAAGGTAATCGTTACCTGTTATAGACTACAAGAGCCATGATGTCCAACCAGCTGTTTGGTTCACTGCCCACCATGGTGTAGTCAACAAAACTCAGTGGCGGTGGTTAACAAAACCCCTGAAAAGGAAATGTGGCCCATGGTGCCTAGATTTCCACATATTTTGATACACAATGCTTTTATTGTAAAGTTTAGCAAGCTTGGTACATATGCTCTGAACCGTACAATGTAGAATGACCTCTATCAGAATTTTGGCGAAATTTTTTTATTTTTTTTTTTAAATGTATTTGTTTTTATCTTATGTCCTTTAAATGTGTTGCTCATTTTGGAGGTCCTCCGTAATCTTCTCCTGCAGGTGCTAAGTTTCCCATTAAATGGACAGCCCCTGAGGCTGCTTTATATGGACGATTCACTATTAAGTCCGATGTCTGGTCATTTGGGATTCTCTTGACAGAGCTCACCACTAAGGGCAGAGTGCCATATCCGGGTGAGTGGTCATCTGAAATTTCTCTAGCTTGTTGCTTTCTTGGTCTAAAATATTGTATTGTTCTTAGTGGTGTCTTAGCCCTTACTTTTGTATGGTGTTTTTGTGATCTATTTTTTTTTTTTTTTTTTTTTTAATTGCTTAAGTGGTAATTTTTTTCCTCTGTATTGGTTGGCAGGTATGGTAAACCGGGAAGTCCTCGACCAAGTAGAGCGTGGGTATCGCATGCCATGCCCTCCAGACTGCCCTGAATCATTGCATGACCTAATGTGCCAGTGCTGGAGGAAGGACCCAGAAGAAAGACCCACCTTTGAATATTTGCAGGCCTTCCTAGAGGACTATTTCACAGCCACTGAGCCACAGTACCAGCCTGGAGACAACCTCTAAGATAATGAGTCTAGAGACATTCTTCAAAATATAAGGCCACAAATCCAAACTAAACACTTACCTGGCCCCTGCCTCCTTCCCAACAGCCATAGGGTGGTCATTATTGACTCGTCGGTACAAGCTGTTTCAAATGGGGGTCGGAATGGAGACATCTCCTTTACATGCTACGTTCTCTATTCTTTTGATGAGCTACTTCTGCCTTCCCTTTTTATGAAATGGGCGAGTCTTGTGTATCCCACTGCATTCTGACACTGTATGCAGAATGCTGCTTCTGGCTGACTGGTCATGCTCACGAGCAAAGATGTTGATCCCTTTATGACTAGAAAGAAAAGGATGTCAATTCTTCCACTCGTTATCCTGTGTGGGAGACCTTTTACTCCACTGTGTGAGTTTAAAGGCTTTGTAAATACTGTGTTCAGAAGACCCCCTCTGCTCTTCCCTGACCCCTAATCATCTTCCAAGAGGTGCACCTCCATAGGTGGAGTGACTGAATTTGTTTTGGATTTTTACAGACCTTTTTTCTATAATTCCTTATTGGTGGGTGAGGGACTTCCAAAATGCAAAAGACCTCTCCATGCGGGCAAAGGCCCTGTGCCTGTCTTCCAAATCCCATCCATCTTCCTCTGTCATTATGTGGTAGAAGCATGTCTATGGCTTTCGTTTTACGATGGGGTTGTTTGTAACGGGAGGCACTAAGGCTGAAACGATTGTCTAACTTCCCAAGCAGACCATAGCCGGGAAAGATAACTCAAATGTCTTGTACTATTATTCTCTTTTATTCACCATTGAGACTTTCGTATTCAAATGCTTTCTTGAAGGTTGGAAAAATACACTCCCCCAGCACCAAACTTCAAGAAATCACATAAATAATTAAAAAAAAAAAATCCCACTAATCTACTAATGTCTGCTTGACTAACTTTCAACTTGTGGGACCAGATTATGGATTCCACAGTTCCCTTCAAATTTACAAATGAGGGGATTATTTTATTTGGGTGTTAAATTGTGTTGTGTTTTTTGTTTTCCCCTCTCTCTAACCATGGCATTTTGGGGTTATATAAAAAAAATTTTTTTTACATTTTTTTTTAATTGGTACGAATGATGTACAATGTGTAAACAAGCCGAAGGGGACCTGATACTGTAGTCTCTCTAAATGCATAGTGTATTCTACCAGTATTAGTGGGATAGTCCTAATTTTCTCAGGGATTGGGATGTGTGGGACTTGTAATTGCCAACCGGAGAGGGGGGAGCAACAGACAGTATTTCACATCTGACACTTAATGGATCCATTAAGATCAACTTTCTTGTGTGTAGGCATGAACCGGCATTTTAGATATTCGATACAATATGGTTCCGAACCTCTGCCTCCGTTGTGCCAAACCTCATATGCCAGCATATAGATTTGTGTGCGTGTATATACAAACTTGTTTCTTTTTAAAGGTTCAATGCCACTCGGGTGTGTGGGCAGAGTATTTTACATTGTGACTGCTAACCCCGATACACTGTATTGAGAGGAACTTGTATACATACCTATGTAAGATAAGCAGGGAGGGTACCCTCCCTGAACAGGCTAATATAGAAGATGGGAGAGGGAACAGTTAAACACTGGCACTACTGCTTATATCTCCGTAGCAATAATATTACTAAGATAATGGTACGGTGAATAAAAAGAAGAGGTAGACTTATGACTCTGTGTCCTATTTTTAATGAATTTGTCTTTTTTTGGAAAATGTGAATGGTTTATTTTCAAAGGGTAATATAGGAATTCCTATAGCACCACCTGGTGGCCAAGGCTCAAACTGCACAAAGGCTACATTTTATATGAAGTGTGTTTCTGTGTTCCGTAAAGGGACACTATAGGCATCAAATCCACTTTAGCATAATGAAGCTGCTTTGGTGTATATGACCCTGCAGTCTCGCTGCTCAATTATCTGCCATTTAGGAGTTAACTTAAATTGATAGTTGCACTTTTGTCTTGTTTTCTTTGAATTTTCCTTGCCTTGCGCGCCATTTTAACTTAATGATTATCTCCCCCCACCCTCTTCAGGAGACTCCATTTTGCTCTCCTGTGTCCATAATATCCGCAATTTGTCCTTCTGTGGAATTCTAATGATGGATGGATTGTGGGTAAAATAGGAATTGAAATGTAACTTTGTTAAGCTCTGTCTATTTCCAAAGATCATGTTCTTAAAAAATCACTACTTCATCTTATGCAAAACAAAAAAAAGTTTTACTTTCAAAAAACATTAAATAAAAGGAAGGTGAAATACAGAGACAAACTCATTTAATCCAACCAAATCTACGAAATGACAGTGATGCTTTAAATAGCTGTCATATCTGGCCTTGGCATTCTGAAACTTCATACCCTGTGCCTGGATGTCCATCATGAATGTGTGCCATGTAATTAAGTTATGTGGCTTTGTTTGCCAAATCATATCAAATACCGGTCCAGCTTTAAGTTTCTTTACATAAAGCTCTTTCAAACCATATTCAGAATGACCTATATTTAACCAAGGTCTAGTAAATTTAGCTGCTGTTAGCTGAACGTCTAACCATATTTGATGAGGTGTTGCTGTACTTAGACATTCAAAACCATAGTTTAAACGTCGTTCATCTGCTGATTAAAATGTTTTTTTTTACCAACCTATCAGAAACTAGCAGATGTAAAGGACAATATATATGATCCTTTCTTCATTCACGTTTTTTTAAAGGAAATCGATTCTCTGTTAAATGCAGTATATGTAAAAATGAATAAAGTAGAAAAACCCTTGTTGCTACTTTTAGTTTGACACCAGAGCCTTCAGCCATAGACCTGCACCTTGGGTCAGACAGCATTTAAAAATCTCTATGTAGTTTCCATGGTCTTCCCAGCTTCACTCCCTGCACAGTGCAGTGACATACTCAGACCACCTAATTACAAATAACAATTCAGACATTATAAAGGCTGAACGATCATGTCACCTACCCCCCCCCCCCCCCACATATAATTAATCTAACAAATAATCTATTTCCTTCAAAACTGAAAGGCTTCTGTTAATTTTTTTATTTTTTTTTTAAGTTCTCATTTAAAGGAAAACGCCATCCTATATTTCAAATTACAGGTATTATAGCCTCTGTAACTACCAATGATTCATACTAATCACATGATGTGCAAATGAGAATTTTTTTTGTTTTAAGAAAAATAATAAAAACCAGATATTTGAAGCTTTCAAAGTGGTAGATGATAGTCTATTTATAATTGTAATGTTGCAGACCTTGATCAAATGGTTGTAGGAACAAAGTGTTTAAAGAAAATTCTGCGGTTGCATTCACATAAGCAATTGTTGACGTTTACGGGGCATTACTGGTGAATACAAATTCCTATCATTAGTCACTTTAAATGTGAAGATGCCACAAATTCAGCACTTTAGCATTTATTAAAAAGACAACGGTTGTATAGGTCTGTATTTCTCAACAAGGGTACAAGGAACCACCAGCAAGCCAGACTGTCAGGATATCCGACCTTTAGCTCAGGTTAGTCAAGCCATGGATCAGATATTTTATTGGTACTCTTCTAAAGAAGCTATGTGCTGGCTGAGCATCATGGGAAATAAACCCGCAAATGTAACTAGCACAACTTTTTAAACCAATGTTTCCCAAACCAGTGTTCAAAGCACACCAACAATCCAGGAGTTTGGCATTTACCTGTTCTATTCCTGTAGGAAAACTGATTTTAAACAAATGTAATGGTGCCGTGAGGACTAAACTGCTATAGACTACTTGCATTCAGTCAAAAATACTACATATAGACAGATATAACTACGTAATTGCAAACGTGACATTCAAACCTGCTATTACATAAATTAAAGGGATACTGATCACCATAGTCACAACAGCACGCTGTAGTGGTTATACTAGTAGAGCCCCCACCACTATGTGAATAGTCATACGGCTTTTGAACATTTTGACTTCTTTCCTGCAGCCCATTGATATCTGCCTATAGGTGAGCCAGAAGCTCTCAATCTGAGCGAGGCCCAGTGCTGATGCTCTAATGAGCTCCCATGAGTTAATCTTGTCCTATAGGGGTTGGTTCTGGAGACTCCAGGTAAGAAGTCAAACTGTTCTGAAACAGACTACTTATGTGGGAGACACTGCAGGCACCATAATCATGACATTGAGTTGTAGTAGTTATGTTTGGAGAGCTAAAATACTGTACTGTGTATATATTTTATTTATTTTTTTTGTATCTGCTGCATATGTATTATAGCAGTGGAATGCTCTTAGGGTATTAACTTAATGGTGCTTACGCCATAATTTGCACTGAGACTCACAAGTTGACACAAGAATAGTAATGAATAACATTTGATTATTTCTGTAATATTAGAGAACCAGCTTTCAATGTTGAGATTGGGTTACTTTACCATAGATTATTTGTTAACAACCCTTCCCCCCTGTTATGCTCATTTGGTTTTTAAAGCCTTTTAACCTCTTAAGGACACATGACGGAAATATTCTGTCATGATTCCCTTTTATTCCAGAAGTTGTGTCCTTAAGGGATTAAATCCCTTTCAGATGTGCAGTCTGTACCTCCAAAACAAAGATTCCCTCCCATGACATGACTTGTCAGTCTAGTCTCCAGCACTCACAGATGCTTTAAGTGCCCATGGGATGGACTGTCAGACTGGCTCAAGGCATTGTCCATTGAATCAGGCAGCAAAATGTGCTTTATACATAGACGCTTATAGCACAGCTGCTGCAAGAGGAGACTGACTTGAACTGCTCAGTAGGGAAGCTATACTTACCTTATCAACCAGTGAAGACAGAAGGGTTTTTGTACCACAGCTTCCTATCACGATAAGCTATTTTTATTATTGGCATTTATATAGCGCCAACTGATTCCGTAGCGCTTTACAATATTATAAAGAGTAAAATTTGACAATTACAAAATGTTACAAGAACAATAGGTTGAGGATCTGAGTCAAACAAGCTTGCAATCTATGATGCTGCTTTTTTTTTTTTTTTATGAATTTTATAATTATTTCAGAAGATGTGGATTTAATTGAACTGTGGTCGTGTCCAGCATATTCTCAGAAGAAAGCTCTGGATTTTGCACAAAATAACAAGAAAAACAAAAACCCACCCACCCTGTTTAGTTACTTTCTCTTCCCGTCTAGTAGAAAGCATTGGACTCTGCCTAGGACGGCTTATCATAGTTTATTGTACGGTAGTTCAGGCACCTCAATGGAATGTGAGCACGGCTGGAAATGTCTCTCAGATTATAGAACAACTTTCACCCCTGCAGCTACACCTTTAAAAAAAAATATCCACATCCAGAATTTGTCATGTTTCCACCCTAGAACAGCACTGATTTTTTTTTTTTTTTTAAATCTTCTATAGGTCAAAAGCTATATAAAACGATCCATTTGCACTGGCAAACTTTGCATGGGCCCCATTATTTCTCCTAAGCTATATAGAATAAGTCCATCAGTGGCTAGCACTGCTAGCTATGCTCTTTGATTTATCCAGCATAGCACAAATGGCATCATCGACCTCCGGGCATAGCATGCCACCTGTACTTAAAGAACTGGGAAAAAAATACTTTGACTGCCACACAAGTGCAAGCTGCCTCTAAAAATTGGTCAGATGTTGCTGCAGGTTAAAGCAAGCTTTTTTTATTCACTGCTCCCATGATTCTCTGGTCATCTATTGCATTCGAACAATTCTGGGATGTGTCCACCACCCACAAAAACATGTAAAACTTTTTCAGTGCAAACGGTAACCTGCATCCACCTTTGCTGCAGTTATAAGATTTGCCCAGCAGCCCCTTGGTCTGACACATCAAAGGAGTTTTTACTTCCTTGTGTGTCAGTCGTGCCTAATAGCATGTACAGACAGCATACACATGTAGAAAGGTTGTCTACTGCCTGCAGAGATCTGGGGCATGGCCGTGCTTGTGTGATTACTTGAGTGTGTTTGTTGCTGAAGATCCTGTATGACATGTGCAGCTGAAAGAACTTTTGTAGCTATTTGTTTTTTCTTTTTAACCTGCAATAAAAACTAAGGTAATTTTGTGCTCGTTTTCCATTGAACACAACTTTAAAACAGTACAAGATGTAACAAGTAATGCATGGCGGAGTAAGATATGGCTGAAACGAACAGGTGACAGGCTCACTTTAAAAGATCAAAGTATAGCAAATATTAACATACGCTCATCATGTCAACAATGCCTCATAGTGATGCTCAATACGTTATCTCCCAACGTGAAATGCTCACGGCCAAAAACCCTACCAGGAAAGGTGAATGACCAGATTCTCAGCACAGAGCCTGGAGCACACTCCCTCGTATTCTACAAGGATTGGATTATAGAAGTCTCTTGCTGTTAAGGTATCATTCAATGAGCAGGGTCCTCTTCAACCTATTGTTCCTGTAAGTTTATTTGTAATTGTCCTATTTATAGTTAAATCCCCCTCTCATAATATTGTAAAGCGCTACGGAATCTGTTGGCGCTATATAAATGGCAATAATAAATAAATAAAAATAAATCCAAATGAATGTTAAGAATCTCAGTTCAGAGTTCCACAGCAGGAAGAGGTTTCTAGGATAACTCCCATGATCCTTTGCAAGCCTTGGACTGGCTTTGGAAACCTTGTTAAAAACCTATTCATGGGTTCATAGTTAAATCGCCTCAGGGCCATTTCAGTTTTAAAGTTGCCAGGTGTCACAGCAATAAATCTTAATACCATCAACTATCCACGACAGACTGGAAAAAGTGGGTCTGTGAATAAAGCAGAGCTATAAGTGGCTAATAGGATTTAGTATTTTTCCATCAGTTTGCTAGTAAATATTTAACATTGCCTTTGTACGAAGTACTCAAGTCACGATTCTTGTTTAATACTAATATGGTTATATTTATCAGCCTACTGCCCATCTATGTAGGGTGTCGAGAATCATTGGAATGTCAAGGCATGCCCTACTCAAAGAATACCTGAATATTGAACGGAACATTTGTCCAACGGTCAGGAACAGTTTGGCCAACAGTAAAGGGACCGCTTTTCATCTCATGTATTAATTTTAAAATGTATTCCTCTGACATGCCTTCTAAAGGCAGGATAGATAACCTGTAATAACAGTAAGTTGGCTTCTATGAGATAACTAGCTACTTGCTTCCACACGCAGTTATGAGTGGACTATGGTCTTAAGGTCCACTGGAAGAGGAATCTCTAGGTCACTGACTCAAGGGTAAAAAAAAAGACAGAAAATACCAAATAATTACACAAATAGATCATGTATGCCATTATCACCACTTCAAATTTGAGTTGCAACAAAATTAAACCAGTCTTGGAATTCAAAGTACAGCTTCAAATAGACATTTGCTAACAACTATATTAGTAAAAGCTTAAATCAAACTTACTTTTCTTCGTACATTAACCTACGTTTTTACATCACATCAACACAAAGACCTGTAACTATAAAGTCTTTGAAGCAATGAATAAGTATTTAAAGATTGGTCCCTGTCCTAGGGAGACAAATGATTTCTCTGATAATGACGCATTGGATTACTAAAGTCAAAATGTCAAGGAGGTGCTCTCCACATCCCCTATACTAAATAATGGTACTTTACATTACTACCTGCCTTCTCTTGGCTAGATGAGGTCTCCTCTGATGGAGAATACCCCACAGCAATGAGGTACACTATCTATGCCATTTGCCATCTCACACAAATTCGTCAGTATGGTTAAATTTTGTACTGAATGCCGAATTATTGCTTCATCTCACGGCTTTTTAATCTTTTTTCCAGGTTTGCATTTTACAACTCCTGTCTCAACTACTCTTTACCAAATCATTTTACTTTAGATCCCTCAAGCATTTTCTTTTACCACCCCCAGTTGTCATCTACATACCGGTACTTCAGTATTTCCTTAATGTTCTGAGAAGAGAGTCTATGGTTATCTTGCAGGTTCTTCCATAGCTTTCATTTTGGGTTGTGTACTCTGCAACATCGGAGCAGATAACTCACCAGTGGGGAATCTTTGCAACAAACTGCAAATCACAGTGACACTTTAATATACAATATGTATTCCCCTTGTCAATTCTATATAATGCATAGGTGCAAGAATAAACATTTTACATATCTGTGTGTGTCGACAGTCCTGCCTCTTCTTTCTGCACTTTCAGGAATTTACAAAAATAAACGTATCTATCATTGATGAGCTAGAGTGACTGTACTAAACCATGCCGTCTAAAATGTTTATGGTTTCCAAGATTATCACAATTGCTAAACACGGAGAAAAATACACCAACACGAACGTAAATTCAATATATATAACACACCCTTCAAATTAACTTCAAGTTCCTTGCTTAAAAATGTAAGAATGAGCTTTTCAACTGCTTACAGGGTATTAACAGCTCTCTGTAGAGCAAAAACTTCCATAATTCTTTGCTAAATTAGTCAACAATGACACGACCTTTAACAATGGGCCTACCCGACATTGAAAATATGGAGGCACAGCAGGTGCCCATTTAAATTTATAATACAAAAATTACATTTAATTGATAAACATTGAAAATGGAGACTAGAAAAAAAAAATTCTCTTAGATCTGTTTAAGTTTGAACAACTTTATTCAGACATATTTTTTTCCAACACGAAAAAAATTTGAATAAAAAGGATTTGGGAAAGTGGCTGAGCATTTCATGATTTGATTCTTTCAGCACCTCTTTCGGGATTACCAAACCCTGCCAATTTTTTTTTAAGGAAGTAAACAATCAGGATTCTTCAACCTCTGGGTTTGTATTTTGGCTCCTTTAAATGAAAAGTTAGACAGAAATTGATGTGGCCTATTTGGACCTCCTGATAACCGTTTCCACGTGCCTGATATAATGCAAGCAGTATGCCCTCTTTCTCCAGCAAGGTATCCTGTGGCCCACCTTTATAAATATGGGCTGAAAAGTGACCTGTGCTTAGCAATAATACAGAACCGTTGCCTTCATATAGGACTGTGTAGTGAGAAGAAATATTCACGTGTAGGAGAATTAAACATGGTTAAAAAAAAAATAAAAAAAATCAAACGAGCAGAGAAGCAAATGACCCAAAATACAGACAATTAAAAGCTCCCTCCCACCATTCATCCCAATAATAAAGGGGCTGGTGCTATTGCTGATGATGACCCCTTGCTGGCTGGTTAACACCAAAGTCTTAAAAGTAGACCTCGAAGGAAGCAGCAGAAGTCCAATGTCTGCAGCCAATTGATAGAAGGGTCCTCTTCTTAGCAGTGTTTAAGATGAAGTTCTTGAGGTCCCTGTCTTGACTCACACCGGTGCAGGCTGCCACAGTTACAGTTCTCTGGTAGAAAAGCAGCATTCTGCGGGACAAGACATTCCCATAGTGGCAGAATGCAGTACTCCACAGGACTAAGCATGGGTTTGACAGTCTATGTGCCCACAACAGCTGGGTCATGGGCAGATTCAGGCAGCTGGTTATCATCACAGTGGTACAAGAAGCAGTTGCCCCAGCAGCTGTAGCATATGAGGAAGAGGGCACCAAGGAAGACCAAAGCACATATAGTGCAGGGTTTTCTCTCAAGTAAGAAGCTCAGTAGATAAAACCCCATGAACATTGAATGATTAAACCAAAGAGCCGGATTCAGCGGCTTAGGAATCAGGAGCACAGGGAGAAGCCATTGCAGGCAGTACATGGTGGCAAAAATCAGGACGCAACCTTGTTCCCGTCACGTTTATAGCAGACCACTGTGTGCAGACTGAAAAGACAAATACATACGTTGTTTGAACAGTAGAGAAAAAGTGCATTCATGTAAGACACAAACTAAAATATGTGAGGAAGCTTGAAAGGGACACTATAGGCACCAAAACAACTTTAAACTCCTAAATGACAGAGCTCATCAGAGGCTAATCATTTTGTTCATACAGCCCTAGTCACACCGCCTTGTGGGACTGGCACAGCCTTCCTAAACACTTCATGAAAAAAACAACATAGATATTACTGCACAGTATGCCATTTCTTGCTCTGCTAATATGAGGCTCCTGTAGGATCTAAAAGGCTGTGTGCGCTTAAAGTTCAATTTACAGAGCAGAAGATAAAAACTTTGAAAGCAAGTTAACATCTGATGAAAAATTAAAGGATCACTATAGTGTCAGGAATCCCTCTGCGCTGATGACCTCTCCTCCCCCGCCGTCAGCGGAGCCGAATGCGCATGCGCGGCAAGTGCTGCGCGCGCATTCAAAGTGTCCATAGGAAAGTATTTTTCAATGCTTTCCTAAGGACTCTCTGCGTGATGGAGGCATTAAATGCCTCCAGCGTCGCAGATGCGCCTCTAGTGGCTGTCCGGAAGACAGCCACTAGAGGCTGGCTTAAGCCTGCAATGTAAACATAGCAGTTGCTCTGAAACTGCATTGTTTGCATCTGCAGGGTTAAAACCTGAGGGACCTGTCACCCAGACCACTTCATTGAGCTGAAATGGTCTGGGTGACTATAGTGTCCCTTTAACCCCTTAAGGACCAAACTTCTGGAATAAAAGGGAATCGTGACATGTCACACATGTCATGTGTCCTTAAGGGGTTAAGTCATTTTTTTCCCCCATGTAGGCTGTGTCAATCAAAGCCAGTGGAGATGTGGCTGGGGCTGCATAAAGAAACAAATGTGATTTACCTCCTAAATGGCAGAGAATTGAGCAGTGACACTGCAGGGGTATGATCTATATACCAAACCTGCTTCATTAAGCTTAAGTCGTTTTGGTGCCAAGAGTGAAGCAACACCTCTGGAACCACTGGTATTCCGGACCCGTTCACATGGTGATTGGAGATTTCTATTTGCAAGTCTCTGGTAGAAACAATTGTTTATAAACGTTTACAGTCTAATAAGACCCTGGAGTGACACTGACAACCATGTTTTGCAAGAGATTTGGACAATTCTATGTATGGGTATAACAGATTCATAAAAGGAAAAATGTGCTATTTGTTTAGTAAATAATGTGTTTGCATGCTATTATATAAGTATATTATTTCCCCATGCACAGATAGTAACATACATAAAGTAACCCAACTCCCAGTCTTTTACTATTATTTGCACCACAAGTTTCTCACATGCTTTACTATGGAGTGATAAGCAGCCTATAAGAGATGAGCATACCAATCTCCCTATTTTTATAATAATAATCACTTATATGGCACTTTCCTGAACAGAATAAACATCCTTTACATATGTTTTGTCTGTGTGAGGTTGTTTACCAGTCTCCCTTCCCATGCCAGTCACACTCCATGCAGACTCCCTACCATCACTCAACAGCTTTCTTATGCCAGCATAGCACAATACAGCCTCATTAGATGTCAGTCATAATCAATACGCCTATTCCAGAAATACAACCCCATGCCGGTCACTAAATACAGCCCCCCCCCCCCCCCAAGCCCGTAATACTCAATACAGCCCCCCCAAGCCCGTAATACTCAATACAGCCCCCCCATGCCAGTCACTAGATACAGCCCCCCCAAGCCTGTAATATTCAATACAGCCCCCCCCCCAAGCCTGTAATATTCAATACAACCCCCCCATGCCAATCACACTCAATACAGTCCCCCCCATGCCAGTCACTAAATACAGCCCCCCCCCATGCCAGTCATACTCAATACAGCCCCCCATGCCAGTCATACTCAATACAGCCCCCCATGCCAGTCATACTCAATACAGCCCCCTCAATGGCAGTCATACTCAATACAGCCCCCTCAATGGCAGTCAAACTAAATACAGACTCCTTGCTGTCTGTCTCTATGCCAGACTCCCTCCTTCATGTCTGTCTCTCTCTCTCTCTCTGCCAGCCTCCCTCCTTCATGTCTGTCTCTCTCTCTGCCAGCCTCCCTCCTTGCTGTCTGTCTCTCTCTCTCTGCCAGCCTCCCTCCTGTCTCTCTCTCTCTCTGCCAGCCTCCCTCCTGTCTCTCTCTCTCTCTCTGCCAGCCTCCCTCCTTGCTGTCTCTCTCTCTCTGCCAGTCTCCCTCCTTGCTGTCTCTCTCTGCCAGTCTCCCTCCTTGCTGTCTCTCTCTCTGCTAGTCTCCCTCCTTGCTGTCTCTCTCTCTCTCTCTGCTAGTCTCCCTCCTTGCTGTCTCTCTCTCTCTCTCTGCTAGTCTCCCTCCTTGCTGTCTCTCTCTCTCTCTCTGCTAGTCTCCCTCCTTGCTGTCTCTCTCTCTCTCTGCTAGTCTCCCTCCTTGCTGTCTCTCTCTCTCTGCCAGTCTCCCTCCTTGCTGTCTCTCTCTCTCTGCCAGTCTCCCTCCTTGCTGTCTCTCTCTCTCTGCCAGTCTCCCTCCTTGCTGTCTCTCTCTCTCTGCCAGTCTCCCTCCTTGCTGTCTCTCTCTCTGCCAGTCTCCCTCCTTGCTGTCTCTCTCTCTCTGCCAGTCTCCCTCCTTGCTGTCTCTCTCTCTCTGCCAGTCTCCCTCCTTGCTGTCTCTCTCTCTGCCAGTCTCACTCCTTGCTGTCTCTCTCTCTGCCAGTCTCCCTCCTTGCTGTCTCTCTCTCTGCCAGTCTCCCTCCTTGCTGTCTCTCTCTCTGCCAGTCTCCCTCCTTGCTGTCTCTCTCTCTGCCAGTCTCCCTCCTTGCTGTCTCTCTCTCTCTCTGCCAGTCTCCCTCCTTGCTGTCTCTCTCTCTCTCTGCCAGTCTCCCTCCTTGCTGTCTCTCTCTCTCTCTGCCAGTCTCCCTCCTTGCTGTCTCTCTCTCTCTCTGCCAGTCTCCCTCCTTGCTGTCTCTCTCTCTCTCTGCCAGTCTCCCTCCTTGCTGTCTCTCTCTCTCTCTCTGCCAGTCTCCCTCCTTGCTGTCTCTCTCTCTCTCTCTGCCAGTCTCCCTCCTTGCTGTCTCTCTCTCTCTCTCTCTGCCAGTCTCCCTCCTTGCTGTCTCTCTCTCTCTCTGCCAGTCTCCCTCCTTGCTGTCTCTCTCTCTCTCTCTGCCAGTCTCCCTCCTTGCTGTCTCTCTCTCTCTCTCTGCCAGTCTCCCTCCTTGCTGTCTCTCTCTCTCTCTGCCAGTCTCCCTCCTTGCTGTCTCTCTCTCTCTCTCTGCCAGTCTCCCTCCTTGCTGTCTCTCTCTCTCTCTGCCAGTCTCCCTCCTTGCTGTCTCTCTCTCTCTCTGCCAGTCTCCCTCCTTGCTGTCTCTCTCTCTCTCTCTCTGCCAGTCTCCCTCCTTGCTGTCTCTCTCTCTCTCTGCCAGTCTCCCTCCTTGCTGTCTCTCTCTCTCTCTGCCAGTCTCCCTCCTTGCTGTCTCTCTCTCTCTGCCAGTCTCCCTCCTTGCTGTCTCTCTCTCTCTGCCAGTCTCCCTCCTTGCTGTCTCTCTCTCTCTGCCAGTCTCCCTCCTTGCTGTCTCTCTCTCTCTGCCAGTCTCCCTCCTTGCTGTCTCTCTCTCTCTGCCAGTCTCCCTCCTTGCTGTCTCTCTCTCTCTGCCAGTCTCCCTCCTTGCTGTCTCTCTCTCTCTCTGCCAGTCTCCCTCCTTGCTGTCTCTCTCTCTCTCTGCCAGTCTCCCTCCTTGCTGTCTCTCTCTCTGCCAGTCTCCCTCCTTGCTGTCTCTCTCTCTCTGCCAGTCTCCCTCCTTGCTGTCTCTCTCTCTCTCTCTCTCTCTGCCAGTCTCCTCCTTGCTGTCTCTCTCTCTCTCTGCCAGTCTCCTCCTTGCTGTCTCTCTCTCTGACAGTCTCCCTCCTTGCTGTCTCTCTCTCTGACAGTCTCCCTCCTTGCTCTCTCTGACAGTCTCCCTCCTTGCTCTCTCTGACAGTCTCCCTCCTTGCTCTCTCTGACAGTCTCCCTCCTTGCTCTCTCTGACAGTCTCCCTCCTTGCTCTCTCTGACAGTCTCCCTCCTTGCTCTCTCTGACAGTCTCCCTCCTTGCTCTCTCTCTCTCTCTCTCTATGCCAGTCTTCCTCCTTGCTGTTTGTCTCATTCTGCCAGTCTCCCTCCTTGCTGTCTCTCTCTGCCAGTCTCCCTCCTTGCTGTCTCTCTCTGCCAGTCTCCCTCCTTGCTGTCTCTCTCTGCCAGTCTCCCTCCTTGCTGTCTCTCTCTGCCAGTCTCCCTCCTTGCTGTCTCTCTCTGCCAGTCTCCCTCCTTGCTGTCTCTCTCTCTGCCAGTCTCCCTCCTTGCTGTCTCTCTCTCTGCCAGTCTCCCTCCTTGCTGTCTCTCTCTCTGCCAGTCTCCCTCCTTGCTGTCTCTCTCTCTGCCAGTCTCCCTCCTTGCTGTCTCTCTCTCTGCCAGTCTCCCTCCTTGCTGTCTCTCTCTCTGCCAGTCTCCCTCCTTGCTGTCTCTCTCTCTGCCAGTCTCCCTCCTTGCTGTCTCTCTCTCTGACAGTCTTCCTCCTTGCTGTCTCTCTCTGACAGTCTCCCTCCTTGCTCTCTCTGACAGTCTCCCTCCTTGCTCTCTCTGACAGTCTCCCTCCTTGCTCTCTCTGACAGTCTCCCTCCTTGCTGTCTCTCTCTCTATGCCAGTCTTCCTCCTTGCTGTTTGTCTCATTCTGCCAGTCTCCCTCCTTGCTGTCTGTCTCATTCTGCCAGTCTCCCTCCTTGCTGTCTGTCTCATTCTGCCAGTCTCCCTCCTTGCTGTCTCTCTCTCTCTGCCAGTCTCCCTCCTTGCTGTCTCTCTCTGCCAGTCTCCCTCCTTGCTGTCTCTCTCTCTGCCAGTCTCCCCCTTGCTGTCTCTCTCTCTCTGCCAGTCTCCCTCCTTGCTGTCTCTCTCTCTCTGCCAGTCTCCCTCCTTGCTGTCTCTCTCTCTCTCTGCCAGTCTCCCTCCTTGCTGTCTCTCTTTCTCTCTCTGCCAGTCTCCCTCCTTGCTGTCTCTCTCTCTCTCTCTGCCAGTCTCCTCCTTGCTGTCTCTCTCTCTCTCTGCCAGTCTCCTCCTTGCTGTCTCTCTCTCTGACAGTCTCCCTCCTTGCTCTCTCTGACAGTCTCCCTCCTTGCTCTCTCTGACAGTCTCCCTCCTTGCTCTCTCTGACAGTCTCCCTCCTTGCTCTCTCTGACAGTCTCCCTCCTTGCTCTCTCTGACAGTCTCCCTCCTTGCTCTCTCTGACAGTCTCCCTCCTTGCTCTCTCTGACAGTCTCCCTCCTTGCTCTCTCTGACAGTCTCCCTCCTTGCTCTCTCTGACAGTCTCCCTCCTTGCTCTCTCTGACAGTCTCCCTCCTTGCTCTCTCTCTCTCTCTCTCTCTATGCCAGTCTTCCTCCTTGCTGTTTGTCTCATTCTGCCAGTCTCCCTCCTTGCTGTCTGTCTCATTCTGCCAGTCTCCCTCCTTGCTGTCTGTCTCATTCTGCCAGTCTCCCTCCTTGCTGTCTCTCTCTCTCTGCCAGTCTCCCTCCTTGCTGTCTCTCTCTGCCAGTCTCCCTCCTTGCTGTCTCTCTCTGCCAGTCTCCCTCCTTGCTGTCTCTCTCTCTGCCAGTCTCCCCCTTGCTGTCTCTCTCTCTCTGCCAGTCTCCCTCCTTGCTGTCTCTCTCTCTCTGCCAGTCTCCCTCCTTGCTGTCTCTCTCTCTCTCTGCCAGTCTCCCTCCTTGCTGTCTCTCTTTCTCTCTCTGCCAGTCTCCCTCCTTGCTGTCTCTCTCTCTCTCTCTGCCAGTCTCCTCCTTGCTGTCTCTCTCTCTCTCTGCCAGTCTCCTCCTTGCTGTCTCTCTCTCTGACAGTCTCCCTCCTTGCTCTCTCTGACAGTCTCCCTCCTTGCTCTCTCTGACAGTCTCCCTCCTTGCTCTCTCTGACAGTCTCCCTCCTTGCTCTCTCTGACAGTCTCCCTCCTTGCTCTCTCTGACAGTCTCCCTCCTTGCTCTCTCTGACAGTCTCCCTCCTTGCTCTCTCTGACAGTCTCCCTCCTTGCTCTCTCTGACAGTCTCCCTCCTTGCTCTCTCTCTCTCTCTCTCTCTATGCCAGTCTTCCTCCTTGCTGTTTGTCTCATTCTGCCAGTCTCCCTCCTTGCTGTCTCTCTCTGCCAGTCTCCCTCCTTGCTGTCTCTCTCTGCCAGTCTCCCTCCTTGCTGTCTCTCTCTGCCAGTCTCCCTCCTTGCTGTCTCTCTCTCTGCCAGTCTCCCTCCTTGCTGTCTCTCTCTCTGCCAGTCTCCCTCCTTGCTGTCTCTCTCTCTGCCAGTCTCCCTCCTTGCTGTCTCTCTCTCTGCCAGTCTCCCTCCTTGCTGTCTCTCTCTCTGCCAGTCTCCCTCCTTGCTGTCTCTCTCTCTGCCAGTCTCCCTCCTTGCTGTCTCTCTCTCTGCCAGTCTCCCTCCTTGCTGTCTCTCTCTCTGCCAGTCTCCCTCCTTGCTGTCTCTCTCTCTGCCAGTCTTCCTCCTTGCTGTCTCTCTCTCTCTGCCAGTCTCCCTCCTTGCTCTCTCTGCCAGTCTCCCTCCTTGCTCTCTCTGACAGTCTCCCTCCTTGCTCTCTCTGACAGTCTCCCTCCTTGCTCTCTCTGACAGTCTCCCTCCTTGCTGTCTCTCTCTCTATGCCAGTCTTCCTCCTTGCTGTTTGTCTCATTCTGCCAGTCTCCCTCCTTGCTGTCTGTCTCATTCTGCCAGTCTCCCTCCTTGCTGTCTGTCTCATTCTGCCAGTCTCCCTCCTTGCTGTCTCTCTCTGCCAGTCTCCCTCCTTGCTGTCTCTCTCTGCCAGTCTCCCTCCTTGCTGTCTCTCTCTCTGCCAGTCTCCCTCCTTGCTGTCTCTCTCTCTGCCAGTCTCCCTCCTTGCTGTCTCTCTCTCTGCCAGTCTCCCTCCTTGCTGTCTCTCTCTCTCTAACTCTGCCAGTCTCCCCCTTGCTGTCTCTCTCTCTCTGCCAGTCTCCCTCCTTGCTGTCTCTCTCTCTCTCTGCCAGTCTCCCTCCTTGCTGTCTCTCTTTCTCTCTCTGCCAGTCTCCCTCCTTGCTGTCTCTCTCTCTGCCAGTCTCCCTCCTTGCTGTCTCTCTCTCTGCCAGTCTCCCTCCTTGCTGTCTCTCTCTCTGCCAGTCTCCCTCCTTGCTGTCTCTCTCTCTGCCAGTCTCCCTCCTTGCTGTCTCTCTCTCTGCCAGTCTCCCTCCTTGCTGTCTCTCTCTCTGCCAGTCTCCCTCCTTGCTGTCTCTCTCTCTGCCAGTCTCCCTCCTTGCTGTCTCTCTCTCTGCCAGTCTCCCTCCTTGCTGTCTCTCTCTCTGCCAGTCTCCCTCCTTGCTGTCTCTCTTTCTCTCTCTGCCAGTCTCCCTCCTTGCTGTCTCTCTCTGCCAGTCTCCCTCCTTGCTGTCTCTCTCTCTGCCAGTCTCCCTCCTTGCTGTCTCTCTCTCTGCCAGTCTCCCTCCTTGCTGTCTCTCTCTCTGCCAGTCTCCCTCCTTGCTGTCTCTCTCTCTGCCAGTCTCCCTCCTTGCTGTCTCTCTCTCTGCCAGTCTCCCTCCTTGCTGTCTCTCTCTCTGCCAGTCTCCCTCCTTGCTGTCTCTCTTTCTCTCTCTGCCAGTCTCCCTCCTTGCTGTCTCTCTCTCTGCCAGTCTCCCTCCTTGCTGTCTCTCTCTCTGCCAGTCTCCCTCCTTGCTGTCTCTCTCTCTCTCTGCCAGTCTCCCTCCTTGCTGTCTCTCTCTCTGCCAGTCTCCCTCCTTGCTGTCTCTCTCTCTCTGCCAGTCTCCCTCCTTGCTGTCTCTCTCTCTGCCAGTCTCCCTCCTTGCTGTGTCTCTCTCTCTCTGCCAGTCTCCCTCCTTGCTGTCTCTCTCTCTGCCAGTCTCCCTCCTTGCTGTCTCTCTCTCTGCCAGTCTCCCTCCTTGCTGTCTCTCTCTCTCTCTCTGCCAGTCTCCCTCCTTGCTGTGTCTCTCTCTCTCTGCCAGTCTCCCTCCTTGCTGTCTCTCTCTCTCTCTCTGCCAGTCTCCCTCCTTGCTGTCTCTCTCTCTGCCAGTCTCCCTCCTTGCTGTCTCTCTCTCTGCCAGTCTCCCTCCTTGCTGTCTCTCTCTCTGCCAGTCTCCCTCCTTGCTGTCTCTCTCTCTGCCAGTCTCCCTCCTTGCTGTCTCTCTCTCTGCCAGTCTCCCTCCTTGCTGTCTCTCTCTCTGCCAGTCTCCCTCCTTGCTGTCTCTCTCTCTGCCAGTCTCCCTCCTTGCTGTCTCTCTCTCTGCCAGTCTCCCTCCTTGCTGTCTCTCTCTCTGCCAGTCTCCCTCCTTGCTGTCTCTCTCTCTGCCAGTCTCCCTCCTTGCTGTCTCTCTCTCTGCCAGTCTCCCTCCTTGCTGTCTCTCTCTCTGCCAGTCTCCCTCCTTGCTGTCTCTCTCTCTCTCTGCCAGTCTCCCTCCTTGCTGTCTCTCTCTGCCAGTCTCCCTCCTTGCTGTCTCTCTCTGCCAGTCTCCCTCCTTGCTGTCTCTCTCTCTGCCAGTCTCCCTCCTTGCTGTCTCTCTCTCTCTCTGCCAGTCTCCCTCCTTGCTGTGTCTCTCTCTCTCTCTGCCAGTCTCCCTCCTTGCTGTCTCTCTCTCTCTCTGCCAGTCTCCCTCCTTGCTGTCTCTCTCTCTCTCTCTGCCAGTCTCCCTCCTTGCTGTCTCTCTGTCTCTCTCTCTGCCAGTCTCCCTCCTTGCTGTCTCTCTCTCTCTCTGCCAGTCTCCCTCCTTGCTGTCTCTCTCTCTCTCTCTGCCAGTCTCCCTCCTTGCTGTCTCTCTCTCTCTCTCTGCCAGTCTCCCTCCTTGCTGTCTCTCTCTCTCTCTCTGCCAGTCTCCCTCCTTGCTGTCTCTCTCGCTCTCTCTGCCAGTCTCCCTCCTTGCTGTCTCTCTCGCTCTCTCTGCCAGTCTCCCTCCTTGCTGTCTCTCTCGCTCTCTCTGCCAGTCTCCCTCCTTGCTGTCTCTCTCGCTCTCTCTGCCAGTCTCCCTCCTTGCTGTCTCTCTCGCTCTCTCTGCCAGTCTCCCTCCTTGCTGTCTCTCTCGCTCTCTCTGCCAGTCTCCCTCCTTGCTGTCTCTCTCGCTCTCTCTGCCAGTCTCCCTCCTTGCTGTCTCTCTCGCTCTCTCTGCCAGTCTCCCTCCTTGCTGTCTCTCTCGCTCTCTCTGCCAGTCTCCCTCCTTGCTGTCTCTCTCGCTCTCTCTGCCAGTCTCCCTCCTTGCTGTCTCTCTCGCTCTCTCTGCCAGTCTCCCTCCTTGCTGTCTCTCTCGCTCTCTCTGCCAGTCTCCCTCCTTGCTGTCTCTCTCGCTCTCTCTGCCAGTCTCCCTCCTTGCTGTCTCTCTCGCTCTCTCTGCCAGTCTCCCTCCTTGCTGTCTCTCTCGCTCTCTCTGCCAGTCTCCCTCCTTGCTGTCTCTCTCGCTCTCTCTGCCAGTCTCCCTCCTTGCTGTCTCTCTCGCTCTCTCTGCCAGTCTCCCTCCTTGCTGTCTCTCTCGCTCTCTCTGCCAGTCTCCCTCCTTGCTGTCTCTCTCGCTCTCTCTGCCAGTCTCCCTCCTTGCTGTCTCTCTCGCTCTCTCTGCCAGTCTCCCTCCTTGCTGTCTCTCTCGCTCTCTCTGCCAGTCTCCCTCCTTGCTGTCTCTCTCGCTCTCTCTGCCAGTCTCCCTCCTTGCTGTCTCTCTCGCTCTCTCTGCCAGTCTCCCTCCTTGCTGTCTCTCTCGCTCTCTCTGCCAGTCTCCCTCCTTGCTGTCTCTCTCGCTCTCTCTGCCAGTCTCTCTCCTTGCTGTCTCTCTCGCTCTCTCTGCCAGTCTCTCTCTCTCTCTCTCTGCCAGTCTCTCTCTCTCTCTCTCTGCCAGTCTCTCTCTCTCTCTCTCTGCCAGTCTCTCTCTCTCTCTCTGCCAGTCTCTCTCTCTCTCTCTCTGCCAGTCTCTCTCTCTCTCTCTGCCAGTCTCTCTCTCTCTCTGCCAGTCTCTCTCTCTCTCTGCCAGTCTCTCTCTCTCGCTCTCTCTGCCAGTCTCCCTCCTTGCTGTCTCTCTCGCTCTCTCTGCCAGTCTCCCTCCTTGCTGTCTCTCTCGCTCTCTCTGCCAGTCTCCCTCCTTGCTGTCCCTCTCTCTGCCAGTCTCCCTCCTTGCTGTCCCTCTCTCTGCCAGTCTCCCTCCTTGCTGTCTCTCTCGCTCTCTCTGCCAGTCTCCCTCCTTGCTGTCTCTCTCGCTCTCTCTGCCAGTCTCCCTCCTTGCTGTCTCTCTCGCTCTCTCTGCCAGTCTCCCTCCTTGCTGTCTCTCTCGCTCTCTCTGCCAGTCTCCCTCCTTGCTGTCTCTCTCGCTCTCTCTGCCAGTCTCCCTCCTTGCTGTCTCTCTCGCTCTCTCTGCCAGTCTCCCTCCTTGCTGTCTCTCTCGCTCTCTCTGCCAGTCTCCCTCCTTGCTGTCTCTCTCGCTCTCTCTGCCAGTCTCCCTCCTTGCTGTCTCTCTCGCTCTCTCTGCCAGTCTCCCTCCTTGCTGTCTCTCTCGCTCTCTCTGCCAGTCTCCCTCCTTGCTGTCTCTCTCGCTCTCTCTGCCAGTCTCCCTCCTTGCTGTCTCTCTCGCTCTCTCTGCCAGTCTCCCTCCTTGCTGTCTCTCTCGCTCTCTCTGCCAGTCTCCCTCCTTGCTGTCTCTCTCGCTCTCTCTGCCAGTCTCCCTCCTTGCTGTCTCTCTCGCTCTCTCTGCCAGTCTCCCTCCTTGCTGTCTCTCTCGCTCTCTCTGCCAGTCTCCCTCCTTGCTGTCTCTCTCGCTCTCTCTGCCAGTCTCCCTCCTTGCTGTCTCTCTCGCTCTCTCTGCCAGTCTCCCTCCTTGCTGTCTCTCTCGCTCTCTCTGCCAGTCTCCCTCCTTGCTGTCTCTCTCGCTCTCTCTGCCAGTCTCCCTCCTTGCTGTCTCTCTCGCTCTCTCTGCCAGTCTCCCTCCTTGCTGTCTCTCTCGCTCTCTCTGCCAGTCTCCCTCCTTGCTGTCTCTCTCGCTCTCTCTGCCAGTCTCCCTCCTTGCTGTCTCTCTCGCTCTCTCTGCCAGTCTCCCTCCTTGCTGTCTCTCTCGCTCTCTCTGCCAGTCTCCCTCCTTGCTGTCTCTCTCGCTCTCTCTGCCAGTCTCCCTCCTTGCTGTCTCTCTCGCTCTCTCTGCCAGTCTCCCTCCTTGCTGTCTCTCTCGCTCTCTCTGCCAGTCTCCCTCCTTGCTGTCTCTCTCGCTCTCTCTGCCAGTCTCCCTCCTTGCTGTCTCTCTCGCTCTCTCTGCCAGTCTCCCTCCTTGCTGTCTCTCTCGCTCTCTCTGCCAGTCTCCCTCCTTGCTGTCTCTCTCGCTCTCTCTGCCAGTCTCCCTCCTTGCTGTCTCTCTCGCTCTCTCTGCCAGTCTCTCTCCTTGCTGTCTCTCTCGCTCTCTCTGCCAGTCTCTCTCTCTCTCTCTCTGCCAGTCTCTCTCTCTCTCTCTCTGCCAGTCTCTCTCTCTCTCTCTCTGCCAGTCTCTCTCTCTCTCTCTCTCTGCCAGTCTCTCTCTCTCTCTCTCTCTGCCAGTCTCTCTCTCTCTCTGCCAGTCTCTCTCTCTCTCTGCCAGTCTCTCTCTCTCTCTGCCAGTCTCTCTCTCTCTCTGCCAGTCTCTCTCTCTCTCTCTCTCTCTGCCAGTCTCCCTCCTTGCTGTCTCTCTCGCTCTCTCTGCCAGTCTCCCTCCTTGCTGTCTCTCTCGCTCTCTCTGCCAGTCTCCCTCCTTGCTGTCCCTCTCTCTGCCAGTCTCCCTCCTTGCTGTCCCTCTCTCTGCCAGTCTCCCTCCTTGCTGTCCCTCTCTCTGCCAGTCTCCCTCCTTGCTGTCCCTCTCTCTGCCAGTCTCCCTCCTTGCTGTCCCTCTCTCTGCCAGTCTCCCTCCTTGCTGTCCCTCTCTCTGCCAGTCTCCCTCCTTGCTGTATATCTCTCTCTCTGCCAGTCTCCCAGTGAGTGTTCACCTCCCGCTCTGTCTCCGTGCCCCCTGCCCGGGCGGTATGTGACATTACCTGTCTCTCTCTCTCTCTCTCTCTCTCTCTCTCTCTCTCTCTCTCTCTGTGCCCGGGCGGTATGTGACATTACCTGTCTCTGTCTGTCTTTCTCTCTCTGTCTGTCTTTCTCTGTCTCTCCCTCCCCCTGCCCGGGCGGCATTACCGGTCTCTCCCTGTCTGTCTGTCTCTCTCTCCCCCTGCCCGGGTGTCATTACCTGTCTCCAGGCCGCTGTCAGCACTCACGCGTCTCAGGCCAGTTCTATCCGCACCACGTACGGCTCCTTCCTGCGCTCGACGTCGCTCATAGCCACGCCCACCCCACCGGCGACCATCGTAGAGTTCTAAACAAACGAGAAGCAACCTGTAATGACGTCCATGTCTTCACTAGCGCAGCGCCATGTTGCCGGAGTAAGTGCCCGCGGTCTGCCATGCGCGGTGTACGGACTGCCATTGTGATCTCTAGTACTGTGATCGCCATCTAGCGGTGAGTGCCGGAATGGCAGTCTAATGTCACCTTGGGAGATGGGGGACTCCTTCCTTCTGTCAGCGCTATTCACTAAACTGCGAATTATTGTGAATTAAAATCCAAAAATAGCAATAATAAAATAAAGCAAAGTAGCCAATCTTCAACTATAGCTGGGGTGGATAATTGTTCGCCCCATACACCAGTAGGCTTACCTGGGTGTTTTATTTTTTACTCTCACAATGATCCCCCACCCCCCACCACAACAAAACCACTTTTAAGGAAATTACACTCACTTATATTCTTGTACATAGACATTCATATTCACGCATACTTACATTCATATACACACAGACACACACATTGATATACATACACACAGACCCAGACACACACATTGACATACATACACACAGACCCAGACACACATTGATATACATACACACTGACTCATACACAAACATACGCATGGACGCATACACACATTGATATACATACACACAGACCCAGACACACACATTGACATACATACACACAGATTCATACACAAACATAAACATGGACGCATACACACATTGATATTCATACACACAGACTCATACACACACATTGACATACATACACACAGATTCATACACAAACATACACATGGACGCATACACACATTGATATACATACACACAGACCCAGACACACACATTGATATACATACACAGACTCAGACACACACATTGATATACATACACACAGATTCATACACAAACATACACATGGACGCATACACACATTGATATACTTACGCACAGACTCAGACACACACATTGATATACATAAACACAGATTTATATGCAAACATACACATGGACGCATACACACAGACTTATACACAAACACACATGGACACACAAACCAACTCTTATACAAACACACATTGGCACATACACAGACTCATACACAAACACATTCATATACAGACAGATTTATATACTGCCACAAACCCATTTACACAGAGACTCAGACACACACATTGATATACACAAACATACACGTGGACACATACACACAGACTCATACACAAATACACATGGACACAGACCCATACACAAACACATTCATATACAGACAGATTCATATACTTACACACACCCATATACACACACAGATTGATAGAAACAAACATGTTCACATACACACACAGACCCACACACATAGACACGTACACATAGGCTCATACACAAACACACATGGACATGCATACAAAGACTCGTACACAAACATTTACATACTTACACAAACTCATGTACATACACAGAAACAAGCACATTCATATGCACACACAAACATACTTGGAGGAGTTCACAGTAAGGTCCACCACTCAGTCTTCTTTCCTGCCTTGCAAGGGAGAGTGGTAGTGGAGCCTCAACTCTGGGGTCCAGTGTGGAAAAGGGATTACCCTTTGTACTGATTTCCCAGCATACTCCTATTCTGTACTGATGCTGGTAATAATGCTGGCAGAGAGAGTAATGCTTTGGTAATATTGCATCCTGGCTCTTGGCATCAGTACAGGGTTCATGAGGAACCTGGGAAGTCAGGACAGAGAGGTCCAAGCAGCCCCATTGTCTTCTGCTTGGCAGCCATTTTCAAGACAGAGACACCACAATTAACAATGCTTCTGTATGCAGGTGCCTGCTATGACCGGAGGGGGTCACTCTGTAAATCCCCCTCCCAAAATGTACGCCTCTGGCCCTTACTCCCCACAATGTTACGCATGTTATTGTTCTGGCACACATGTATGCCATATCTTACCCACAAGCACTTCCTATTGGTCCCAGATTTGCCAAGTTAACACTCAACCTCGAATTGCGGAGTAAGTTGTACGTTTTTTACATACCCCAGTAAATGCTGAATTAATGTTTATTGGGGTGAAGGAACAAGGAAGGGAGAATTGGGTAGCTATTGGCGGTGGTCCACATATTTCAAACAGAGACAGGTAAAAGGGCAATTGTCCAAGATATTGTTTTATTCGTGGTTGTAAAATGTGCAATACATCTGCAGTTTCAGCATCAGTGGTAATGTCGGACGTATAATTAACGAGTACTGAAATATAGGATTCAGGTTTAATAGGCACTTAGCAGGACCCTGCAATTAAATATACAGATTCTGTTATGTTTCTCGTGTGTGCATTTCCAGTCCCTGAAGTCATACTTTTTGGAACTGGATATTTCATAAAACCATAATAAAAACAACTAGCTGAAGACTTCAAATTCTGTGGAAGCCAAACCGTGCATTAATATTGGAACCCAAAAGCCCATTAACACAAACCCAGTACCTGAACCAAGCACTATACATACTTAATGTCCAGTTATGACCAGCACATGCAAAGGCCCACATTGAAATCTTACACAGGGGTAGGTAACCTTTTAGTAGTACTGTGCCTAAGCCAAAACGATATCTTGAATTCACTTGGCATGCCGGTCCTATCTAAAAATAAATCTAGGGGTGTATGTTGCTGTATTTTGATTGTGTTATTTATGGGTACCTACCTCAGTTGCTTTGTTGCGTTGTATTTGTGCGTATCCTGACTGTTATATTGTATATGTTCATGGGTAATTTGTGGTATTGTGTGTGATACCTATGAATGTGGGCTGTTTATGGGGGCTGCTTGCGGAATTGTGTGTGTGGATGATATGTCACATTGTGTGTTTGGTGGTGTGCATGTGTGGGTCTGCTTTTGGTATTGCATGTGAGAGTGTGCTTGTGGGTTTTTTAGTATGTGTATGTGGATTGTCAGTGATGTTCTGCTTGTGGGGACTGTGTGTGTGTTTGTGTGTGGGCTGTTTGTATTATTTTTATTAGAGGAGGCTTATTCTGCAGCTCTGTGTATATCTAACAATTTGGTTGGCTTGCAGTGGGGACCGGACTGACCCCTTTAATGAGCAGGTCCACAGTCCACCCACAGTAGGAGTTGCCAGAAATACAAGTTGCTTCATTAGTTACAACCCCAGAGGTAAATCCATTCCCCCCAGCAGTTCTGGATCTAGCAGTACTGCAACAATTTTTGGGATCTTTCCAACTTTGGTGTATAGATCATGCCCCTGCCACCGAGATGACTGAAGGGGCACCAGAGAATAGAACCATACCATATTTAACCTTTGTTTATATATATCTGTTGTAGCCCAAAGATAAATTCTGGAAAGAATGTCAGCCAGATAGTAGTGATAAACATTTTTTAAATTTAGTTCTCCATGTGCATAGAGTAATTAGTACAAGGTACTTTTTTGACCCATATTAATTTTATAAAGGCAGTACGCATCGAGCTGAAGAACGTGGGTGGTATGTGGATAGGTGAAGTAGGAGGTATAACAAGCTGGGTAGAACATTTTAAGAACATGCATTCTTCCTATTTAATTAAAGTGGGCTAGGTTCCATTTAGCTAGGTCATCATTAATAGCCTTCAGTAATCGTATCGTAGAACGTTAAGCTCATAATAAATCGTGGGACTATTATACCCATGCTTGCAAACGTTTATCTATTCATCTGGGGTGGGAATAGATGATGATATGCACTTCAGTGCTGCCTGATTGCTGTTTCAACAAAACCGTGTAAATACTCTCTATGTTTTCCCCAATAACTCGTATTCCACTCCATTTCCTCAAGTAGTTTTTTTTCAACTAGTCAGATAGTGCTTGAGGAGCAAAGCTATTTTGGTGGTCCCAACTGATGACAAGGGATGGACAGAGTGACGGGACAGGGCTGGATTGCTAGCTCAGGCTCCAGAACCCCATCATCCAGTTACACCACCAAAACACCATCCAAAGTAGTTAGTGGGGTGAGAAAAATAAATAAATCAATAGGTGTGATACATGTGTGCTTACAATCACTGCCGCAAGATGGCAGTTCCCTTATAATGACAGCAGATGGCAGAGTTACTCTATCCTTGTGTGAGTATTTCCTAGTGATGCAAAAACTCCTGACAGTTAATGGCGAGGTTAGTTATTAGAATACAAAGTAGTTAATTCTCAGGGGGCCCAAACATTTGTATATTTAAAGAGCTTGGCACACCATCCCTGTGTAAGTGGCATATACCATGACGGATTTCTAGGGCTGACACTGTAAGTGAACGTATGGTTGGCACTTACACTTCTCATTATCACTGCATATTAGACTGAAAATGGAGCGTGGTTCTCAAGGGTATAAGACTTTATTGACTTTGACTTTAAAATCAATATTACAGCGTGCTGGAATACTAGATCTTGGCACTTTCTCAAGTGTGACAGATTTAAACGTAAATGCTTTATTTTAACAGTAAAGGAACACCATACTAATAGTACTTTGCCCACGTGTTAGTAAAGCAGCGAGATATGTCAAACATATACATTAAAATGTTTCTTTTTTTATCGGCTGACTGTTAGCCGCAACATGATTTTTTAAAGGGACACTGTAGACACTATAACAATTTCATCTCATTGAATTTCTTATAGTGCCTAGAGTTTCCTGGCACAGTCCCTCCATTCAGGGTTAAACCAATTTCAAGTAGTTTAACACTAAGTCATAGGCGTGCGCAGGGCCGGATTAACATAGGGGCTGATGGAGCTGCAGCTCCAGGCCCAGGCCCATGGAATAGGCCCATTTAAAAAAAAAAAAACTAAAAAAAAAAAATGTTTGTTTTTTTTTTTTTTTTTTTTACACACACACTCACTCCTCTTAGGTTTGCCACCTGACTGGTATTTTACTTGCACAGCCGGTATTTGAGGCTGCCTGGCCGTGCCGGTATTGCAGTAATACCGGCAATACAAATGCAGGTATTTTTCTCAGAATAAGTGGAGATTACTCTGCAATACCAGCACCGGCCAGTAGGGGTCACTGTGTGTGGAGAGAAGCAGGGATAGGAAGTTACAGCATATCCCCATAGACATATAATACCTAGATGCCGTATTGACCTCGGGGGGCCATGAAATACGGGCACCATTTTTGGCCGGTCACCCGGTGTGGTATTATAGGTCTATTTGTGTACGGGATTATGGAAGGGGGCGCACATTTAAAGTGAGTGTAGTTTTGATAAATAAGAGTCGGTTGAGGTGTGCCGAAACCGACGAGAGGTTAGGCCTGCAAAAAATAGGGCCCACCTGGATATAATGATATGTAAAGAGGGTGTGGTGGGAGGGGAATTTCCAGCATCGACGAAGACAGGTAAGCAAGGGGTTTGCTGGGTTTAAATAGGGCTTAAATCCCTCCCACAACTTCAGGCATATGCCTTCTATATATTAGGACTTCTGTCCCTATTTTTTTTTAATTTACTTTGACTTTGATGACAAATCTCACTTTAGTAAATAGTGATGTGATTGTTTGTTCTCCTATTCTCTTTATGCTATCTCCATGCGGACTTCAAAGTGCAAAAGACAGAGCTCACAATAATAAAGAGTTGTAGATATCTACATTTTATTTTGAACAGTTCCAAAATCCATATTAGTTAAAAATAGGTGAAAAGTAAAAACATTACAAATCAGGCAAAGATCCAGTCCCACTTTAAAACATGTATATTAAGATGATAGATTGTGGGGTTAATTCACGAAACTTTTAATTTTAGCAAACCTAAATCCAAATGCAACGCATAGTTTCAATCTGGAAATTCAAATAATTTCAATGTATTGAGTAAACTTAGTCGATAACTTAAATAACCACAGAGGTCTTAAAGCAGCAAATGTCAGTTAATTGTATTTAATATCCCAGGAATAAACATTATGCTACTGGATCTATACACCCTCCGGGTGGAATTTAATACTAGCCATGTTTACTTTGAGGACCTTGCTCTGCAGATCATAGACATATATATTCTATATATGTCTATGCTACAGATCACACAGTGACCGATCCAAGATGGTGGCCCCGCGGCTCATCAGCGCCAATAGGAAGTAGCGGTCAATGCGGCGTCTAGGTATTATATGTCTATGCATATCCCTGCCTCTCTCTACTACTCACTGATCAGTGGGGAGCAGCAACACAGCACAGAACCCAGACAGCAGCTCTACAGCTCAGCTAAGTGAGGGATGGGGGGGAAAGGCATGAGGGACACATGGGGACGCTGAGACACTAGGGGACACATGTGGACACTGAGACACTAAGGGACATATGGGGACACTGAGACACTAGGGGACACATGGGGACACAGAGACACTAGGGGACACATGGGGACACAGACACATGGGGACACAGACACTGGGAGACCTGGGAACACTGAGACACTTGGGGACACTGAGACACATGGGGACGCTGTTTCTCCCAGTGTCCCCATGTCCCCCATCCAGTGTCGCTAGTGTCTCAGTGTCCGTGTCCCATGTCTCTCAGTGTGCCTAGTGTCCCCATGTGTCCCAGCATCCCCATGTGTCCCTCTATGTCCCAGTGTCCCCATGTCTATGTCCACAACTGTCCCCATGTCTCCCAGTGTCCCCAAGTGTCTGTCTCCCAGCCAGTGTCCCCTAGCCTCCCAGTGTCCCCTAGTCTCCTAGTGTCCCCTAGTCTCCTAGTGTCTGTGTTCCCATGTCTCTCTCCCTAGTGTCTTAGTGTCCCCAACTGTTTCAGTGTCCCCATATCTCCCAGTGTATGTGTCCCTAGTGTCCCCATGTCTCCCAGTGTCCCCATGTCTATGTCCACAACTGTCCCCATGTCTCTCAGCAGGGCCGGCCTTTGGGGTGTGCGAGCTGTGCGGCCGCACAGGGCGCCATGCCAGTAGGGGGCGCCATGCTGCTGACACAGCTCACACATGGCCCCAGTGAAAGCTGTGAGTGAATGCTCCGAGTCAGAGCTCTCCCCTAATGCTGGTCACGCTGCACAGCAAAACCAGCATTATAGGAGTGCTCTGAGCACCCCTCACACAGCACCCGGATTTTATTATCCTCCACTCTGGTGTATTAGAGAGCCGGGGGCGGAGCTACACGACCGGCGGGGGCGGAGCTACACACACTGAACCTTCTGCCTGGTAAGTGAGAGGGGGAAGCAGGAAGGAGTGCTTGCTCCCTCACATAGCTTCACACTGCCCTGCTCCCCCCCACCTACCCACTGGGCTCCTGCTCCCCCCCACCTACCCACTGTGCCCCTGCTCCCCCTTACCTACCCACTGGGCTCCTGCTCCCACCTACCCACAGTGCCCCTGCTCCCCCCCACCTTCCCACTGTGCCCCTGCTCCCCCCCCCACCTACCCACTGTGCCCCTGCTCCCCCTTACCTACCCACTGGGCTCCTGCTCCCCCCCACCTACCCACTGTGCCCCTGCTCCCCCTTACCTACCCACTGGGCTCCTGCTCCCACCTACCCACAGTGCCCCTTCTCCCCCCCACCTTCCCACTGTGCCCCTGCTCCCCCCACCTTCCCACTGTGCCCCTGCTCCCCCCACCTACCCACTGTGCCTCTGCTCCCCCTTACCTACCCACAGTGCCCCTGCTCCCCCCACCTACCCACTGGGCTCCTGCTCCCCCCCACCTACCCACTGGGCCCCTGCTCCCCCTTACCTACCCACAGTGCCCCTGCTCCCCCCCACCCACAGTGCCCCTGCTCCCCCCCACCTACCCACTGGACTCCTGCTCCCCCCCACCTACCCACTGGGCTCCTGCTCCCCCCCACCTACCCACTGGGCCCCTGCTCCCCCTTACCTACCCACTGGGCCCCTGCTCCCCCTTACCTACCCACTGGGCTCCTGCTCCCCCTTACCTACCCACTGGGCTCCTGCTCCCACCTAATCACTGTGCCCCTGTCCCCCCCACCTACCCACTGCGCCTCTGCTCCCCCTTACCTACCCACTGGGCTCCTGCTCCCACCTACCCACTGTGCCCCTGCTCCCCCCACCTACCGACAGTGCCCCTGCTCCTCCCACCTACCCACTGTGCCCCTGCTCCCCCACCTACCCACTGGGCTCCTGCTCCCCCCCACCTACCCACTGGGCCCCTGCTCCCCCTTACCTACCCACAGTGCCCCTGCTCCCCCCCACCCACAGTGCCCCTGCTCCCCCCCACCTACCCACTGGGCTCCTGCTCCCCCCCACCTACCCACTGGGCCCCTGCTCCCCCCCACCTACCCACTGGGCCCCTGCTCCCCCTTACCTACCCACTGGGCCCCTGCTCCCCCTTACCTACCCACTGGGCTCCTGCTCCCACCTAATCACTGTGCCCCTGTCCCCCCCACCTACCCACTGCGCCTCTGCTCCCCCTTACCTACCCACTGGGCTCCTGCTCCCACCTACCCACTGTGCCCCTGCTCCCCCCCACCTACCGACAGTGCCCCTGCTCCTCCCACCTACCCACTGTGCCCCTGCTCCTCCCACCTACCCACTGGGCTCCTGCTCCCCCCTTACCTACCCACTGTGCCCCTGCTCCCCCTTACCTACCCACTGGGCTCCTGCTCCCACCTAATCACTGTGCCCCTGCTCCCCCCCACCTACCCACTGTGCCTCTGCTCCCCCTTACCTACCCACTGGGCTCCTGCTCCCACCTAACCACAGTGCCCCTGCTCCCCCCCACCTACACACTGTGCCCCTGCTCCCCCCACCTACCCACTGGGCTCCTGCTCACACCTACCCACTGTGCCCCTGCTCCCCCTTACCTACCCACTGTGCCCCTGGGACTGTGTGCAGCACAAATATCACACACATATATGACACAATACAACCATTACAAATATTACACACAACCTACACGCCTATCGCACACAGACACCACGCACTCTACATAATATTATTATGCACCTGGTAGAGGCGCCGACCAGATTCTTAGCATACTGAATCACCAGAGATCAAGATCTCAAGGTAACAGGGAATACATTTTTGTTTTTAAATAATTATTACTTTAATAAATATTATATATAAACATAACAAATATTGACACACACTACACATGGATGATGGGGTATGACTGGCGGGGGGGGGGGGGGGGCGCTGTGATGAATTTTCGCACAGGGTGCCTAAAGGCCTAAGGCCGGCCCTGTCTCTCAGTGTCCCCAAGTGTCTGTCTCCCAGCCAGTGTCCCCTAGTCTGCCAGTGTCTGTGTTCCCATGTCTCTATGTCCCTGGTGTCTTAGTGTCCCCAAATATTTCAATGTCCCCATGTCTCCCAGTGTCTGTGTCCCCATTTCTCCCAGTTTCCCTAAATGTCTCAGTGTCCCCGGGTCTCTCAGTGTCCCCGGGTCTCTCAGTGTCCCCGGGTCTCAGTGCCCCCGGGTCTCAGTGCCCCCGGGTCTCAGTGTCCCCGGGTCTCAGTGTCCCCAGTATCCTAGTGACATGGGGGCACACAGAGACACTGGGAGAAATGGGGTCACTGAGACACTGGGAGACTAGGGGACTGGGCGAAATGGGGACACTGACACTGTGATACATAGGGACACTGAGACACTGGGTGACTTGCGAGACTGAGACACTGGGTGACTTGCGAGACTGAGACACTGGGAGCAATCCATCTATACAGCAGAATCAAACTGTTGGTAATTTTACAGAATTTCTGATGTCACTCCTTGTGATTATACAAATGATTAAGGCTGGTATTTTTTTTCCAAGAGAGGTGGCAACCCTAACTACTCTTCACATACTCTTGCTTAAAGTAGCACTAGGGTCATGTATTTCTGACCCTATTATGTTAAAACCACCACCCTGGCCCCTTCTTGCCTCCCCAAGTATAGTAAAATATAACTTGTATTCAAGTCTGCAGCTGATGGCTCTGTCTCTGAACTGACTGTCTGCTGACATCATCAGAAGTGGTGGTCTGAGCAAATTACAATACTTCCAATAGGATTGGCTGAGACTGTCAACAGTCAACAGGCAGATCAGGGGCAGAGCCAGCACAAGTCATAGCCCTGGCCAATCAGCATCTCCTCATTAAGATAAATTGAATAAATGCATCTCTATGAGGAAAGTTCAGTGTCTGCATGCCGAGGGTGGAGACACTGAATGGCAGTGCTGCACACTAGGCAGTACTGTCCCAGGAAGCACCTCTAGCAGCCATCTAAGGAGTGGCCAGTGGAGTTATTTTCTCTGAAAAGACAGTGTTTACTGCAAAAGGCCTGAATGGAATGATTCTACTTACCAGAACAAATACAATAAGCTGTAGTTGTTCTGGTGACTATAGTGTCCCTTTAAGTTTGGAAGCTTAAGAGGGATGTATGGGAACAAAACTTGTGTGGACTGGCTGACAATAAAATTAGTTTAGGTAATGCAGATGTTGGTCTCTCTAACATTGTGGCATGTCCCCATTCTTCTACACTCACTACATACACCTTTTATCTGTCTCAGACTATATACCAGGAACTTCTGCCTACTAGTAAGAAGGTAAGGAGACAAGTGGACCAGCAAGTGCTAGGGGACAGTCCTTAGAAAGCATGGAGTGAGCGCATCATTAGACGCATTTATGTCAAGCTCAGGGTGCTGCCTGCATAGTATGCCCTTAGTTGGACAGCCTGCATGATTGGCGGGCAGCCTGACATGCATTCATGCCAGGCTGTCCTTCAATTTTTTTGGACAGACATGCCTCCTTTTTGGGCATGTTCTCCCCTTTTTGCAGGTCTGGTCACGTGATTCGCACCAGTGGCCCACCCTTTTACCCTGCCCATTGACTTCCTGCTTTACTGGACACTGCTGTTAAGGGTTATGGATTTACTTGAAAGATGAAAGCATAAATTAGAGAGAGATTAGCATAGAGTATTTGTTTTCTTATAGCTGCATCCTATGAGTTTCCCTCCAGCACCATCTCCATCAGATACATGACGCTTGGGAGGTATGACTGTTTTAGTGTTTTTGGTCGATAAGATTCCGTAATTAGGCCCATCATAATTGTCAGCACCAGGCCCAGTGTGCTCTTAATCCAGCCCTGGGCGTGCGTAGTGGTGTATCCTGGTTTTGTGCTGCCTTAGGCAAAAACTCAGGCGCTCCCCCCCCCCCCCCCCCCCCGCGCGCCACCCCCACCCAACCCTTTCCCCGCATTCTAAATACACACACACACACTCACTAACAGACTCACTCACTAACAGACAAACACACACTCACTAACAGGCAAACACACTAACAGACACACACACACACACTCTGACACACACTAACAGAAACACACACACTAACAGACAGACACACACTCACTAACAGACACACTCACTAACAGACAAACACACACTCACTAACACACACTCACTAACAGACACACACACACTCACTAATAGACACACACTAACAGACACACACTCACTAACAGACAAACACACTCACTAACAGGCACACACTCACTAACAGACCCACACTAACAGGCAAACACTCACTAACAGGCAAACACACTCACACTCACTAACAGACAACTAACACACACACACACTAACAGACACACTAACACACACACACACACACACACACACTAACAGACAAACACACTCACATTAACACTCACTTTTTTTAATTTAGCCCCCCCCCAGCCTCCTTACCTTTAGGAATGCTGGGGGGGATCCTCCCTCTCGCTGGGGCTGCTGGTCGGGCTGCTGGTCAGGCTGTTGGGCTGGCTGGCTGATCAGCTGGCTGCTTGGCGGTCGGCGCTGGCGAGGGATCACTTTCCCCTGGGCGCTCTGCTCAGCTCCCTCGTGCGCTGCAGAGTGAGGCTGGGAGCCGGAATATGACGCTCTGCGGGCGGTGCGCGAGGGAGCTGAGCAGAGCGCTCAGATGAAAGTGCTCCTGGCCAGCGCAGTGCTTCTGCCCTTTTCAATGTCTTCCTCCAATTCCTCCATCCAAATATTTAATGCTCTGGACACTGATGTAAGCGCTACTGCTGGATGGAACCCTGTGCCTGCTGCTACATAGGCTTTAGCGAGGTGTAAGTCCATCTTTTTATCCATGGGATCTCTGAATGATCCTGCATTATCAACTGGTAGGGTAGTGTGTTTAGCCAGTCTCACCACTGCAGCATCTACCTTTGGAGCCTAATCCCAGGAGCTGGAATCACTTTTCCCAAATTGAGAAAGACGTGAGATTCTGCCTTGTGCCGATAACTTTCTGTCTGTATTGGACCATTCGTCCACAATTAAATCCTTAATCATTTTGTGCACAGGAAAAGAAGCTCTCTTTCTTCTTAAATCTGCAAAGTACCTACTATAAGTAGAAGGTTCTTCTTTATCAACTTCGTTTAGACGTAAGGACCTGCGCACTCTGGATATCAGATGATCCACTTGAGCTGGTTCCAGGAATTCTGCAGCTTGAGGTTCCACCTTTGATGAAGAAAATATTTCTCTATAGGAGTCTAGATCCATACATTCATCTGCTGATTCCTGTGCATAGTCCAAAGGATCATGGCCTTTTCCGTGCTTTGCCTGCCTCATTAATGAATTGAGATACTGCCTGGTTTATGAACTGCATTATATCCGGTGCAGGTGTAAGTAGAGGATCCAGCTGCTGCTGACAAACATTCTGTGCAGAGACGTTTCCTTTCTAGGGGTCTTTTGACACATGCTTCGCATCGATACCTTTTAGGTGACTAACCTTTGGAAGATCTAGATGCTTTCTTTCCCGTAGAACTATCATGATAGGGAATACATAATATCCACTCTCTTTTGTTTACAATAAGCAAAAATACATTGTATACAATGTTGTGGCTTACCTATAACTCTTGAAGTGTGACCTTTGATTATGAACATCTGAGTCTGATGAGAATGATCATTCTTTCTCCATTATTAGCAACTTGAGAATTGCTATAGATAAAATAATTAAAATTAATATACCAAAGCAGTATAAAATTTCAATTTGGAAAAATTGTGAAATATGCCTTTAAGAAGGTAATTACATACCTCAAGAACAGAAATAATGTTTGAACGAATTTCCAATAAAAAAGCGAGAAGTCAGGCAATACAGGAGACCTTTGAAGATTGAAGAACCTAAACAGGTAAATATTTTAATGGTTTTTGTACTTTAAAAAAGGGTGTGCGAAGTCATTAATGATGTCATTACACATGGACCCACCGGGACTCATGCGCGAATCAGCATGACGCGATCATTCATTCGCGCATGCGCAGTACGTCCGACCGGACGCCCAGCAAGATAGCGGCTCCCATAAGCCGGATGCCGGCAAAAAATTACAGCTAGAGCCAATAATTCTCGTCAAGAAAGCTGGGAAATACATAAAAAATACCCCTAGACATGGGCGTCCGCAGGAATTCTTCCAGGGGGTGCGGCATAATTGTAATGACATCCATGCTTGGTCCCTTTTTGACAGTGTCATGAAAGGGAAGAGGCATAGTCATTATCACATAAAGCCAGGGTGAATAGCGTTTTCACAACTATGGTGTCAGGTATACATGTTTGTATTCCTGACACTTAAGCAAATTAAAGGAACATTTTGGTCACCATAACAACTTCATCTAAATAAAAATGCTATGATGCCAGGCAGCCCCTGGGTGCTCTCTTTCCTTTAAGGGGTTAAACCGCTTCCAAATGGTTTAACCCCAAAGGCTCCTCGATCTCCAGATCTCCCGGTCGCTCAGTGGTATTCGGCTTCTGAAACGGAGTGTCAGGAAGTGCAGATTGACGTCAGGCATGGGTGCCGCTGATTAACTAGAGTGGTCAGTTGACACTCTGTGCCAATCGCTAGTTCCCGGTTCATTAATTTTTAAAAACTTTTTTATGAATGGGGAGCTACTGATTGGCTTAGAGTGCCAGCTGACCGCTCTAGCCAATCAGCGGCAGTCTGTGCTTCCTGACACTCAGTAAATAAAAGTGAACACATTAACACTGATAGTTTTTTTTTACCTGGGGAGATGAGAAGGTCCAAAGTTTCCCTGCCAGGCCCAGGTACCAAAGCCTTATGATGTGGTGTCCAGAATAAAGTGGAGGGTTCACTTCACTTGTCCTTCATGCTCCAATCTCCCTTTCTTCTCCTTCATTTGACACAGTCTTCTTTTTCTTCTGACTACTCTATCTACTGTCTACTCTCCTCTTTGGCTCCTTCTGCTCCTTTACCTTTCTGCTACTTTCTGCTTATTTTGCGCCCTTCTGCTCCTTTCTCTTTCTTGTCCTTTTCTGCGCCTTGCAGACCCTTTCTGGTCCTTTTCCTACTTTACCTTTTTGCTCCTTGCTGCCCCTTTCTCCTATTTCTGCTCCTTGTTGTCCCTTCCTGTTCCTTTCTGCTCCTACTCCTACTTTACCTTTGTGCTCCTTCTGCCCCTTCCAGCTCCTTGCTACCCTTTTCTGCTCCTTCTCCTACTTTACCTTTGTGCTCCTTCTGATTCTTTCTGCTCCTTTACCTTTGTGCTCATTCTGTCCCTTCCTGCTCCTTGCTGCCCCTTTCTGCTCCTTGCAGACCCGTCCTTCTCCTTGCAGACCTTTCCTCCTTCTTGCTGCCCATTCCTGCTTCTTGCTGACCCCTTCTGCTTCTTGCTGACCCTTCCTGCTCCTTGCTGACCCTTCCTGCTTATTTCTGCTCCTTATCCTACTTTATCTTTGTGCTCCTTCTGCCTCTTTCAGCTCATTGCTGACCCTTTTTGCTCCTTGATGTGCATTCCTGCTAATTTCTGTTCCTTATCCTACTTTACCTTTGTACTCCTTCTGCCCCTTTCAGCTCATTGCTGACCCTTTTTGCTTCTTGTTGTGCCTTCCTGCTCATTTCTGTTCCTTCTCCTTTCTGCTCCTTGATGTCCCTTCCTGCTCATTTCTGTTCCTTCTCCTTTCTGCTCCTTCTCCTACTTTACCTTTGGGCTCCTTCTGTCCCTTCCTGCTCCTTGCTGCCTTTTCCAGCTCCCTCCTGACCCTTTCTGCTCCTTAGTGTGCCTTCCTGCTCCGTTCTACACCTTCTCCTCCTTTACTGTTGTGCTCCTTCTGCCCCTTCCAGCTTCTTGCTGCCCCTTTCTGCTCCTTGCTGTCCCTTCCTGTTTCATTCTGCTCCTTCTCCTACTTTACCTTTGTGCTTCTTCTGATTTTTTTTGCTCTTTCACCTTTGTGCTCCTTCTGTCTTTTTATGCTCTTGATGTCCCCTTTCTGCTCCTTGCAGACCCTTTCTGTTTCTTGCTGACCCTTTCTGCTCATTTCTATTCCTTTCTGCTCCTTTTCCCACTTTACCTTTGCGCTCCTTGCTGCCCCTTACTGCTTCTTGCTGTCCCTTTCTGCTCCTTCTCCTACTTTACCTTTGTGATTCTTCTGAATCTTTCTCCTCCTTTACCTTTGTGCTCATTTTGTCCATTTCTGCTCCTTGCAGACCCTTCCTTCTCATTGCAGACCCTTCCTGCTCCTTGCTGCCCCTTCCTGCTAATTTCTGCTCCTTCTCCTACTTTACGTTTGTGCTCCTTCTGCCCCCCCCCCAGCTCATTGCTGCCCCTTTCTTATCCTTGATGTCCCTTTCTGCTCATTTATGTTCCTTCTCCTTTCTGCTCCTTCTCTTACTTTGCTCACCTTACCTTACCTTTGTGCTCCTCCTGTCCTTTCCTGCTCCTTGCTGCCCTTTCCAGCTCCTTGCAAACCCTTTCTGCTTCTTTCTGTTCCTTTCTGCTCCTTCTACTTTACCTTTGTGCTGCTTTACCTTCCAGCTCCTTGCTGACCCTTCCTGCCTTTTGCTGACCCTTCCTGCTCCTTGCTGATCCTTCGTGCTTCTTGCTGACCCTTCCTGCTCCTTGCAGACCCTTCTTGCTCATTTCTGTTCCTTTGTGCTCCTTCTCCTACTTTACCTTTGTGCTCCTTGCTGCCCAGTTCTGCTCCTTGATGTCCCTTCCTGATCATTTCTGTTCCATCTCCTTTCTGCTTCTTCTCTTACTTTACCTTCCTGCTCCTTGCTGACTCTTCCTGTAAGCTGTCTTCCCCATCCCTCACTTATCTGATCTATAGGCTGTCTCCCCCCATCCCTCACTTACCTGATCTGTAGGTGGATACTCCATCTCTAACTTACCTGACCTGTAGGCTGCACCCCCCAGCCCTCACTTACCTGATATATAGGCTGCCACCCCATCCCTCACTTACCTGACCTATAGGCTGTCTCTCTGTGATTGCCAACAAGGGTTTTGCCACCAAGTACTAAGTCGAAGGGGGTCAAATACTTATTTCACTCATTGACATGCAAATCTATTTATAGCTTTTTTGACATGCGCTTTTCTGGATTTTTTTCACTGACGAGCAAGATAAGGCCTAAACGATCATCTGGGGTTCCTTTATCTCTTGTGCAGAGAGATGGTCTGCATTTCAGATCTGAACTGCCTTTTTGGATGGGATATGTCTCATATGAAAATGGCCTAGTTTATCTTTGTAATGGCACAAGATGAGCTAAAACCAGTTTGAGATTTGAGAGAGGACCCACCGAAAGGCAAGCTACTTGAGCTGTTGACTGTTCAGAATATTTTCTTGCACCTTGTTTTTTACTCTCCACAGCCATTAATAATATAAAAGGGACACTACACTGCCCAAATAAAAAAAATACACCACTATACAATAGATATACCCCAAATGAATACATGCTTGCATTTATGCTTTTTTCGTTGGAGGTATATCTGAAAAAAGCTTGCAAAATTTGCATTTCTCTTGTCTGCAGCCTTTGCAAGTCCTCCCCTTCTAACCACACCCAGACTTTTGTGGCCGCCCAATCACAGGCTTTCCAATGCATCTCAATGAGAAGTCTTTGCAAGGCAGGAGTTCTGCGAATTGCCACGTCTTGAGCTTAGCTCCACTGAGTAAGCAAGTAACAGGACCTGTTGTCTGCTTGAAAGCCAGGGGGTGTAACACAGTTAATTTATAAAAGTGACAATTTCTATTGAAATGAAAAAAGAGGACATAATCTTCACATATAAAGAATTTCAGTAAGCTAAAGTGCTTCTCTTTGTCTCTCTGCAGGGACTTGGGCCTCAATGTCTTTCTTAGTATGGTCTGGATTCCTTGGCATCCTTTTTCATGTCTGCATGTGGCCATCAAAGGTTATCTCCCAATAAAGCCTAAAGAGACAGGGGACAGACTTAATGACATCAGTGGCATGTCACTGTGCTGTTATGTCTGATTTCCCCTCCCTATTTAAATCCCACTTGAGCACGGTATCGATACTTAGATGTTCCTGTGCTCTTTAAAGTACAGGCCACTATAATAGTTTGTTTATTTGTGAACTCCCTGAGTACCAAACTCAGATATTGACTCCTAGTTAGACCCAGTGCCGCCTTGAACAACCACTCTTTCTGGAATAGAGACTCCATCTTTGCCTGATCCCATTCTAATAAAGTAAAGCCCCTGTACTGCCCCTTGACTGTCTACTCTCCCGGTTAGTGGTTTCTTGCAAGGATGTGCTAGGCTCCACACGTCAAGGTCCCACCGCCAAACCCTGACAAAAAGACACAGTAAATCTGTCTATGATACCTCTCCCTAGTATTGAATTTCTGCATTACAGGACTTGATATAGGAACAGACGATGGTTGAGCGTGATGGGACCTGCACTCCAACAACTAATGGGTGTCACATTTCCAACCTGGCCTGTGCCATTCCTGGGGAATTAATCTGAATGTCTCCTTTGCCCTTGTCATTTCCCCGATTACCTGCTAGAACCAGATAACGCCTTTAAAAGGGGAACATTTATCACAGAGTAGTAGACCTTCATGTAGAGATTAATGGAGTGATGAGATAACAGAGCGAGGAGCGATGGAAAGAGATGGGTAGAAAGGAGCTAGTCAAGGTTAGGAGAGAAAGTATGGTAGTTAAGAAATGGTGTAGGTATGAGAAGATGGTCAGGTAGACATGGGCATGGAAAAAAGATGTGCGAGCCTGCTCAGGAACATTTTAATTCAGAATCAAATTGTTCTCACTCCTCTCTCTTTAGATCCTGACTCGTATTTTTAAACTTTTTTAACTGTTCTATATTTTTAGGGACAGTGTGAATACTGAGTGTATTGTTCTATACGCCTCTTTATCACTGAGCTACTATGTAATATTTTGTGCATTATTTGTTAAACTTGTCTTTAAAGGGTTACTCCAACCATGATAATAAAAATTTGTTTTAACATTACAAATGTCCTATAGGGGATAACTAATAGCCTCTCTGTAAATCTGTAAAAATGTTTTTTAAACTTACCTTTATCCAGCACCGGGTGAAGCTCCTGACACTGCTCTCCCATACCCCATCATGACGTCACCTGGCACTCACACGGTCCAATCACAGGCTTCTCAGAGACCTGATAGGACCTGACAAAGTCTTCTTGACAAAACGCGTTGGTTAAAGAGTCTGGACTATTTTATTTTCCAGTTTTATTTCTTCTGCATGTTTTTATTTTATATTATATTTTTTTGTGTGCTGGATCTGACTACTACTTCACTGCATATAGATGAACAGACCATCATGTTCCACTTGCTAGTGGAGATATGCTGGCTGATTACAGCATTAATGTAAGTGCAACGAGTAAAATAAACTTTGTTAATTTTTAACAGTATTACCCTAGGTATATATTTTTTATCCTTTTGAGAGCTAATCTACATAAGAAGAATCGCATCACTTTAAAGACACACCATAGGGGAGACAAGCGTAGAACACCATTACCGTTTTTAAGTTCTCTACCTCCTGGATGTAGTTCAACTACCTCTATATACTTCACTATCTGTATATTTATATATTTTTAGATCTCTTTGAGATCCTCTTCTGCCATACAGGTTGTATCTTCTATATTTTGTGCTATCCCGCCTTTTTTATACTTCACCTTGGAGTTGTATAAATTATTGTGTTTTTATCTGACACAAAATCACAATTCTGGACTTTGAAAAGTAGCATATTTTCAAATTCAGAGATTAGCCTCAAATGTTTGCTTCATTTGGAGTCTGTTAAAAAAAAAATATATTTTGAAAACTCCAAATTCCATGAAAAATATAAGAGGAATGCAGATATTAATCAAACATCCGATAAAATTCCATCTGGAGATTGTGATAGCAGAATTGCTCGAAAATGTATACGATTTAGGTATAAAAACAGGTCTTTAACCACATGTCAATCAATTTTGCAGCATAGACTTCTGTGTCAAAGATTTGACTGACAGGGATAGGAGGAGAGGCCTTCTACAGGCAGTCCTCCTGCTCCCCAACCATTGCAGCAACAGAATATACGCCCAGGAAAGTGCCCCAAAGTAGGGCATATCAAATCACAAAGCAGGTACAACAAAAATGGACCAGATATTGGTATTTCATTTGTTTAAGTATAAATTTAAATATTCCCTAGTTCATAGCTGGGCTTTGGAGCAAAGGCTATATAGGGTTACCTCTTCACCCATTGAATGTTGTGAGGTAGCACCCCTCATTCATTTTGTTAGCCACCTATCCACATCATTGCATTGTGGAGCGAGAGGGTGGGCTTCATTTGAGGCCTAATTCAAGGCAATTCTAAGGAGGACGTACATGGTTCAGAGCGTGGTGAATTTATAGAATTTCCTTCGCATATTTGCTACTTGATCTCTGAAAAAATATCTCAAGAGCCCATAAAAGCCAGGGGTAGTCAAGAGGTAACTCTCCAGCTGTGCCTGAGATACAACTCCCATGACCCTCAGATAGACTTTGGTAGGCCGAAGCCTGGCTAAGAAGCATGTCCGTTGCAGAACAGCAACAGCTGGAGAGCTAACTGTTGATTCTGGATTGTTAATGCTTTTATCTGAGTTCTATGGAAAACAGTGAAGGCCTGGGAGATATTTTGCCCGTTTTAATGCAGGAGAGAGAAATGTGACAAACATGGGTTAATAGAGGGTAGCAAGACGACTATAAAAAGAAAGCAAGGAACGCCGAATCAACCTTCCAGCTGCAGACAATTGAAATGAAGCAGCTTGAGTGACAGAGAGAGTAGCAAATGACAGAGTGTCATACAATGGCCTCCAGATGACAGAAAACACAAGGAGGCGCAGGCAGTTCATGTGCAGCACTGCTTGGGTGATGCCCTGACAGCGGCGGGCACAGGGCTGTGGTCCCTCCTGGTCCATGTGTGACAGTGACAGATGGGCCATGCAAGCAGAGCAGGGCGGGTGACAGATTGCAGCTGCCAGCCAGTGACACAAACCCATTTGGAGCGGGAAGTGATAAATGTCCCACTCGGTTTAAACACAGGGAAGTAAATTCTCCCCGACAGCAGCAACGGTGCTGACTTAACCCTGCTCTGCCCACCCTGCTCTAGGGACTGCCACTCTGGGGGTGAACGTGACAGAGTATCAGCTCTTGGCTCCACTTCCGTGTCTCCCTCTTTAATTAAAACAGCAGTAAGAGGGACACAGAAATGTCAGAAAGAAAAAGGGAGTCAGAGACGGTGCATAGTGAGGGTAGATTCAACGAGAGGGAAAGGAAAAGAACATAAATTACACTTACAATTACAGTGAAGGTATAGGAAAGAGAGAGAATGGGAAAATCAGAATGAAAGAGAGGGGTGGTGTGAAATATGAGAGGTGGGAGCACAGGAGGGGGAAAGAAATAGAGGAGAGGGACTTAGAAATAGAGAGAAGGACACAGATATATACAGGTTATTCCCTAAAGTGAGAATTGCTGGGAATTAAAGGTGAAGCCAAACTGAAAATTGAATTGACTTGGGGAATTTCTCTTACTCGGCTATTTTGGTCTACATTTTGAAATTCACTTTGACATACCATCAGATCTTACTTTAGTAAATAACCCTGAAAGGGTGTAATAGAGGAGTGAGAGAGAAGCAGGACGAGAGAAACAGTGACGGAGAATAGAGAATGAGAGATAGAGGAAGAAAGAGAGATGGATATGGACAAACTGTAAATAGGATATTGGAGGAAAGTGAGAGTTAGTCTAAGAATGAAAACAAAAGAAAAAATAACTAATAATAGAGGGACTGGGAAACAGAGGAAGAGAGGGAAAGAAAGGAGGTAAAGAAACAAGATAACTGTTAGAGAAAGAAAGAGAGAGGAAGAGAGGGAGGTGGAGAATAGAGAGAGGGAGAGTATGAAAGAAGAAGAAAATGAGTGAGAGACATGTACAGGAAGACCTAGAAAGAGATAGACTGAAAGATAAGCACAATTAGAGAGAGATGGTTAAATGATAACTAAAATAGAGAGAGATGCATAGAGGGAGAGAGAGAGAGAGAGAGAGAGAGAGAGAGATGGGTGTCAGCAGAGTGAGGAATGGGTAGAAGCAGGAGAAAGAGATGGGTAGAAGTTAACCGAAAGAGAGACAGAGGGTTAGAAGATAAAGGAAAGAGAGAGGATGGAGGAAAACAGACAGTTGGTTACAGTAGATGGAAAGAGAGAGAGAAAGATTGAGAATGAATGTAGAGGGTTCGAGAGGGAGTGGGGGAGGAATAAACAGAGAGAGATCAGGACTTAATGTCTGTTGGAACTCAGTGGAACTGAGCCGTAAAATCCGTAGTTCCTGAACCTTTATTTCAAGATCAGTGAGCTCGTTCTTACTGTTCTCTGGGAATTATACATTGTGTGTAATGGAGCATTATAGAGAGAAAAGAGGGGGGGGGGGAGAAAAGGAGGGAGTAATAAGAAATAAATGATATAGAATAAAAGAGCCACAAGAAAAAAAATTGAAAGAGAAAGAATGAGACAGGCTGGCTATGCTGGGCAAAAAGCGAAATCACTGAATTACAGAGAATGGGGGAGTTAAACAGTAAAGGCGAGGGGAGGGAGATGGACTGATTTTATTTAGAGGATGAAGGAGGTTGAGAAAGGAGGAAGAGCAATAACACCCACAGTATTAAAGACTCACTCACATCCTAGACCCTAATTAACCCCTCGCCCACGCACAGCAATTACCTGCCAGTCACAAAATCCGAGCATCCGAGCGCATTTGTCCAACCACTAATGAGAGAAGGCACTAGAAATGGACAGTCATGCTGTAAGAAGACCACACACACCAAATAGACAACTAAAACATGGCAGCAGAGGTAATATACAGAGTACAGAAAGAGATGGAGTCATCACCAGGTGCTATAAGCTAAAACATGCCACACAAATCCCTAAAAAGACTGAAAGCCTCATCTTATACCTCAGCTATATGAATACGTGATATCGAACACATTCCATAATTCCATAATGTTATGCCATATCAATAAAGTCAACTCGAAACGATTGAGGCAAGAGTAAGAGCCATCAATTCCAAGAGAAGACATAGAAGATTGCACAACTCCTGATAGTTCAGTCCAGAAAAGAGACACAGTGCACAGTCCATCCAGGGATAGATACTATTACTTACTACGGAAACAGCCCTTCGCCCAAGAAATCTTTACCCAAAAGAAATGTGAAAGAAATATTCATCCAGTTAAAATGAAACTCCTTCCACCAGACAAAAGGAAAAACACCTTCCCAAAGACATATCCCACCGTCAGAGACCCTCAAATCACAGTCACAGTCTTCAGAAAAACATGCTTCCAACATACTTCTACAGTACAAACGTCTATCCTTGAGAAACATTCCACCTCCTTGGGTTCTTTACTAAAATGTGAGCAGACAGCTCACTAGCCAAATTTAAATTGGATGAAAACCTAATAACAATTCATCTTCTTTTTGCCTAATCTTTCAGTGAATAAAATCTGTATGAGATTACATGATGCCTCTGCGTTTGACTTCCTCCACTATAAATTTATGCTATGCTCCTACAGTTTGGCTCTTATCTCTGCAATAGAAAACTACTTCAATACCCTTATAACCACACTCTTCCGCAAAAGGCTATTTTACACTTTTAACTCTCTTCTTCGCCCTGTTGATCCTCCTCCTCCTACCAATTAACTGTCACAAACTTTGAAACTCACTTCACTGAGAAGATTTCTACAATCATGGCATAGAGCTCTCATCTCTCTCCTTCCCATAACAATACTTCCCTCACTCCATCCGCTGTATTATACTCATTCGCACCTGCTACATCAGAAGAGGTTTCTGTTCTGCTCCATTCTCCTGCCCCACCACCCATTCCGTCAATCCTGTTCCTTCATACCTTATCAGCACTCATCTCCTTCTTTTGCTCTGTCTCTCACTAAAATTTCAATATCTCCCTCTCTTCTAGCATATTTCCTTCACTCTTCAAACATATGACCATAACCCCAATTCTGAAAGAGCTCAACCTTTAATCTAAGTCCCCATCCAACATCTGCTTTATCCCGCTACTGCCATTTGCCTTCAAAATCCTTGAAAGAGTTGTGTATGTGAGAATGACAGACTTCCTCGAATACAATACAATACAATTGACCCACTTCGGTCTGGATTCCGCGCTTGTCACTCTGTCGAAACAGCTGTGATCAAAGTATCTAATGATCTAATAGCTGCAACATCTCATGGTCACTATTCTGTCCAAGTTCTTCTTGACCTTTCTGCTGCTTTTGACACTGTTGATCATCAACAGCTTCTCATCCTCCATAAGTTTGGTCTCTCCTCGTGCTCTTCCTACCTTTCCCAGCACTCCTTCAGTAATTCTTTCTCTTAATCTGCCTCTGCCTCTCTGTTGGTGTTCCTCAAGGTTCTGTCCTTGGTATCCTACTATTCTCAATCTATACTGCCTCCCTTGGTAAACTCATCAGCTCCTTTCGCTTCCCATTTCATTTCTATGCGGATGACACACAAATCTATCTGTCCTCTCCCTTGACTCGTGTCTCTGACTGCTTCTTTGTTATTTCCAACTGGATAGCCTCGCATGCCCGCTGCCTAGGTGTTCTCTTTGATGAAGACCTCTTCTTCACCCTTCATGTCCAGTCGATCACCAAATCTTGCTGCTTCTATCTCCCAAACATAGCGTGTCTCCGTCCCTATTTAACGCCAGACATGGCTAAGGTGCTAGTCCATGCTACTGTCCTCTCTTGCCTTGATTACTGCAATCCACATCTCAGTGGTCTTACATGTACCCAACCTGCCCTGTTACAGTCTATAATGAATGCGGCGGCGAGGCTTATCTTCCTGTCCGCCCGCACATCCCACGCCTTTCCCTCCGTCACTCCCTACATTGGTTTCCCGTAAGATATAGGGCTCAATTTAATATTCTGGTACTTGCTTACAAATCTCTATATAATCCCATCTCTATATCCCATCTAGGCCACTATGCTCTGCTGAAGACCTATGTCTATCCTCTGTTTGTACTCCCACCTCTGATGCTCGCCTTTAAGAGTTCTCTAGGGCTGCACCCCTCCTGTGAAACATCCTTCTTTTCTCCGTTAGACTTTTACCCAATCTCCATCCCTTCAAAAAAATAATTGAAAACTCACTTCTTCAGAAAAGCACATGAATTAAACTGTTAATCCTCCTCACACCCTGATTTCTTTCCTGGAACTATCATTAAAAAATAAATAAATAAATCACTAAGCCCTCTGTAAATACAATTTCAGCAACCTACTTTTATACCCTGCCCTTACCTTTTGTGTCACTATACCCCACTTCCTCTAGCATATGAGCTTATTGAGCAGGGCCCTCAACCACTTAGTTCCTGTCCAACTCGTCTGGTTACAAATATGTGTCTGTTAGTCCACTCATTGTACAGCACTGTGGATTTTGTTGGCGCTTTATAAATAATAATATGATGAAGACATTGTGTGTGTACTGTGTTGCCACACAAGTTATACTCAAGGTCATTTATTAAATGTATAGTTTAAATAATAAAAAAACACAATGTAACAGTAAAGGACCCAGATTGATGCCAAATGGTAACAGAGAAGAGTACACAAAGAACACAATGTGCAAAAGAACAAAGAAGAAATTAGCCTCAGAGTAAATGTCTTAGGTCTTAGAGGAACAGATAAAGAGGGGGTAACCCTCAGAAAATTAGTGACAAATTAGAAAAAGGGAAAGCAAGGAATCTGTTCCCACTGCCTTTATTGGGTAACTAAAGAACAAATAATAAAATAACAAATACTTTATTAATCGATAGGGGACACCTATCCAAGGTAAGCCCCAGCAAGGGTTGCCTAACTAGACGAAAGTCAATAGCGGCAATCCAATGTAGAATTAAAAAGAACAGTATAAATCAATAGATGAGTTTAACACTCTTCGTGATACACGTATGTATCAAAAAAATAATAAGATACAATGTGGAAAATCCCACAGGGCAAGTCTGCTCACTGTCGTTAGAAATACTCATAACAGTGTGTCAGAAGGAGAAATATAATACAAAGTATCGATGTGGTAAATCAATCTATTGTAATAATAGCGATAAAAAGTATCCATTTGACAATATCTCAGTACATCTAGATCACATCGGCATAGTATATTAGTATCATATAATACTGCATCAGTCTAATAGTGGTAAGAAATAATTGCAGCTAATCCCATACCATGATAAATAATATCGTCAAAAAAGAGATGTTTTAAATCTTTCTGTGCAAACATGGGCACATAATATCAGATGGATGGTGAGCTGCGACTGATGCTGAAATAGGATTCACACTATCGTCAGAAAAAGGGATGGAAAAGTTAACAACTACAGCTAGTCCTGTTGTTCATTCGTCAGAAGGGTATAGAGACCCTTAATAGAGGAGAGGTAGGAAGGGTGCCTTCATGGGCACTCAATATAGGATAGGTAGAAAGAGAAAGATGAATAATGCAGATGCTAATAAATCCCTAACTGGAGGGTTAAGTAATCAAGATATTCTCGTCAAATAAAGCTATTAGAGGTTAATGTCCTGAACGAGATAGAAGGTCTACGTGTGTCTCACCGGCGGATGATCGCCGCCTAAGTTCCCAACCCGTGGTATAATGTACTCAAAAGAGCAAGGGGGTGTCCGAGGACACACGAGTAGAACCTAATTATATCGGTAAATTCCCGATATTCGCGCCCCAATGTGCAAAAGAACTCAAGGTCTGCCCATTAATACTGCATTCTCTGGTACAATGCAGACCAAGTGTAAACAAACAAAGAAGCCAGCCCGCTGTCCGCCAGCGGGAGCATGGAGGCGGACGGCTCAGGGAACACTGTAGTTTCCTAAGCCGGCCGCCTCCATACAGCCCAGGGCGGATGACTTAGGAAACTTTGCTGCCCTGGTTATCATTGTTTTCCTGACACTATAGTGATCTCAGCTAAGCCAATGCTTTCCCATAGGAAAGCATTGGAAGGATATTACGCATGTTCTCTATAGGTAACATTCAGCGCCTCCATGCAGAGCACTGACACAGGACTCTCTAGTGGCCGTCTGAGTGACTGTCACTAGAGGTCTTAGTATGCAGCAATGTAAACGCTGCCTTTTCTCTGAAAAGGCAGTGTTTACATTGAAAAGTCTACCAGAACAACTACATTCATCTGTAGTGGTTCTGGTGACCAGGGCCGCCACCAGAAATTTTCGGGCCCCTAACAGAACAAATGGTCTGGGCCCCCCCCCCAATCAGGGCCGGTGCAAGGATTTTTGCCGCCCTAGGCAAAAAAAAATTTGCCGCCCCCCCATATGTCCAGCCCACCATGTGACATCACAATGCCCCGCCCATATGCTCTGCCATATGGGCCAACGCCAGTCTTCACAAAGTGTCTTATCTGAAAAGACAGTGTGTTTACATTAAAAAGCCTACAGGCACAGGCTATAGACACCAGAACCACTACATTATGCTGTAGTGCTTCTGGTGACTATAGTATCCATTTAATGTGAGGTAAATTAGAGATTAGTGCCACTAATAATATATTGGATTGCCTACTTACCACCAGATGAGGACAAGAGGCTGATGATGGGCTCAGTCTGGCTCCACAGGTCTGGTGTAGAAGAAGCTCTCTGGAGACTGTTTTTAACAGTGCTCACAACAATTAACGAACAGGAAGCAGCTCCATTTTTTAGGGCCCCTTACACAGCTCAAGGTCTGGGCCCCCAGGGGGCATACGTCTACAATGCCCACCCATAAATCCACCTACATGGCCCATCCATGAGTTGGGGATGTTTTATGTGTGCAATTTGTGTAAGGGATGTAGTGTGTTTATAGGGGATGTAGTGTGTGTTTGCGTGTAAGGAATGCATTGTATGTTTCTGTGTGTGTGTGTGTGTGTGTGTGTGTGTAAGGGGTGCAAGGTTTGTTTCTGTGTATGTAATTGAATGCAGTGTGTGTCTGTAAGGGGTGCATTAATTATGTAAGAGAACGTAAGGGATGCATTGTGTGTTTCGGGTGTGTCTGTGTGTGAGTAGGAATGCATTGTATGTTTCTGTGTGTGTGGGGGGGTGCATTGTGTATGTGTGTAGTGTAAAAGAGAGGGTTTGTGGGGTAGGATAGAGACTGGGAGGGGAACAGCTCTTTCTTTTTTTAAAAAAAATTCATAGTGCTCTCCCCTCAATTATTGATTTCCCCTTCCCTTCTGTCCCTCCGTGTTCTCCCCTTCTGTCACTTAGTGCTCTCCCTTGGCCCCCTGTCCCTCTGCAGTCCCCCTTGGTGGTCTTCTCACTCCCCCCTCCCCCCTTAGTGGTCCTCCCTCTCCCAAACCCCTTAGTGGTCCTACCTCTCCCAAACCCCTTAGTAGACCTTCCCCTACTCCCCCCACCCCCTTAGTGGTAATCACCCTCCTCCCCTCTCCTTAGTAGTCCTCCCTCCTTACCCCCCCTTTGGTGGTCCTTATCCCCCCTCCCTCCCCTAGTGGTCCTTATCCCCCCTCCCTCCCATAGTGGTCCTTATCCCCCCCACTCCCTCCCATAGTGGTCCTTATCCCCCCCTCCCTCCCATAGTGGTCCTTATCCCCCCCTCCCTCCCATAGTGGTCCTTATCCCCCCTCCCCTAGTGGTCCTTATCCCCCCCTCCCTCCCATAGTGGTCCTTATCCCCCCCACTCCCTCCCATAGTGGTCCTTATCCCCCCCTCCCTCCCATAGTGGTCCTTATCCCCCCCTCCCTCCCATAGTGGTCCTTATCCCCCCATCCCTCCCCTAGTGGTCCTTATACCCCCCCTCCCTTAGTGGTCCTTATACCCCCCCTCCCTTAGTGGTCCTTATACCCCCCCTCCCTTAGTGGTCCTTATACCCCCCCCTTAGTGGTCCTTATACCCCCCCTTAGTGGTCCATATACCCCCCCCCCCTTAGTGGTCCTTACAACCCCCCCCCCTTCTTAGTGGTCCTTACAACCCCCCCCCCTTCTTAGTGGTCCTTATACCTCCCCCCCCCTTCTTAGTGGTCCTTACAACCCCCCCTCACCTCCCCCCCTAGTGGTCCTTACCCTCCCCTCCTGCCCATGTAGCGCGGCCGGGCGGCGCGGAACGCGGGACAGGAACCTCTGTTTCCTGTACCCGGCCGCCGGCGGAATGACCGGAAATGCTCACTCAGTGAGCACTTCCTGTCATTCCGCCGGCGGCCGGGTACAGGAAACAAAGGTTCCTGTCCCGCGCCGCCCGGCCACGCTACATGGAGAGACCGGCAGGAGGGAGCGCTCTGCGCTTCCCTCCTGCCGGTCACTCAAACCCGGCCGCCCTCCGTGCAGCAGTGCTGCGCCGCCTGGGGCTTGTTAAAGCGCTCAGGCAGCGCAGCATGAGGAGGCGCAGCGGGGACAGGGATCCGGCGCCCCCTGGTAAGTTGCGCCCTAGGCGGCTGCCTAGGTCGCCTTACAGGTGGCGCCGGCCCTGCCCCCAATTCACAAAAAGTGCAAATAAATAATAAATATAAATATCAAAACAAACAAATAACGCAGGAAACAATGAGCAAATATATACAAAAATGTGCAAATAGTGCAGTGCAAACAAATTTTACACAAATTGACTTGCTCGATGTGTTTTAATACAACTTACCAATGTAGTAATCTTCAGATGTCCTAGGAAGTTACAAGCACGTACGTGGTCATGTAACAGGCAGAAATACTCACCTTTCAGGAAAATTGCAGGTGTCCATCAGTCGCAAGGTCTGAGCAACAAGAAACAAACAAACACACTGATGCACAGAGAAACACACAAACAAACATACATTCACAATGTGCATTTGGCTCTGTGTATTTCTAAATGTGTCTGAGAGTGTGTGTCAGACAGCAAGTATCCTTGTAAGTGAATGTGTGTCTCTGTGAGCATGTGTGTGCCTGGGACCATGTGAGCAAGTGGAAGCTCGTATGTATGGGGGGCTGATTGTGATCTTTGTGCATTGTGTTTATGGAGAAGCTGTATTTCACGACTGTGTATGATTACTGTCTTTAGGGTGTAACTGTGAAGGGGGAATATAGGGTTAACTTGGCAGAGTAAGTGTGACAGGCAGGGGCGTATAAGCCGCAAGGCAAACAAGGCATTTGCCTTGGGCGGCATTTTCCAGGGGGCGGCAAAAAAAGCCGCCCCCAAATGCCCAAGGCAAATGTCTTGTTAGCCTTGTGGCTAACAGACATGCTGGGCGGTCGGGCGGCGCTGGTGGGCGGCTGGCGAGGGAGAACTTCCTCTGAGCTGTCTGCTCAGCTCCCTCGCGCGCCGCAGAGTGAGGCTGGGAGGCGGAGCCGGAATATGACGTCATATTCCGGCTCCCAGCCTCACTCTGAGGCGCGCGAGGGAGCTGAACAGACAGCTCAGAGGAAGTGCTCCCTCGCCGCTCGCCCGCCAATGCCGCTCACCCAGCAGCCACTGGACCACCAGGGAGGAAGAGACCCCCCCCCCCCCAGCATTCCCAAAGGTAAGGAGGCTGGGGGGGGGGGTTTAAATAAATTTAAAAAAATGTGTTAATGTGGGTGTGTGTGTCTGTTAGTGTGTGTGTGTCTGTTAGTGTGTGTCTGTTAGTGTGTGTGTGTGTCTGTTTGTGTGTGTCTGTTAGTGTGTGTGTCTGACTGTGTGTGTCTGTTAGTGTGTGTGTGTATGTAAGTGAGTGTGTGTGTCTGCTAGTTTGTGTCTGCTAGTGAGTGTGTGTCTGTTAGTGTGTGTGTGTCTGCTAGTTTGTGTCTGCGACTGCTAATGAGTGAGTGTGTGTCTGTTAGTGAGTGTGTTTGTCTGTTAGTGAGTGTGTTTGTCTGTTAGTGAGTGTGTTTGTCTGTTACTGAGTGTGAGTGTGTCTGTTAGTGTGTGTGTCTGTTAGTGTGTGTGTCTGTTAGTGAGTGAGTGTGTGTCTGCTAGTGAGTGAGTGTGTGTCTGCTAGTGAGTGAGTGTCTGCTAGTGAGTGAGTGTGTGTCTGTTAGTGAGTGTGTTTGTCTGTTAGTGAGTGTGTTTGTCTGTTAGTGAGTGTGTTTGTCTGTTACTGAGTGAGTCTGTTAGTGTGTGTGTGTTTCTGTTAGCGAGTGTGTGTTTCTGTTAGCTAGTGTATGCGTATCTGTCAGTGAATGTGTGTATGTGTATTTAGAATGCGGGGCGGGGGGAAAGGTTGGGTGGGGGTGGCCTAGGGCAGCACAAAACCAGGATACACCACTGGTGACAGGGCGAGGGGCGTGAAAGACAGGGGTGGGGGTGAGTGTGACAGAATGAGAGAAGTAGAGTGTGACAGAATTGGGTGAATGTGGGGCTTAAAGTGACAGGGTGAGTGTGGCAGGGAAAGATTTGGGGATGAGTGTGACATAGTTGGAGGAGGGAGTGTAACAGGATGAGGGGTGTTAATAGAAACAGAGAATGTGACGGCAGATAAGAACCATTCGGCCCAACTAGTCTGCCCAAATTTCTAAATACTTTCATTAGTCCCTGGCCTTATCTTATAGTTAGGATAGCCTTATGCATATCCCACGCATGCTTAACCCCTTAAGGACCAAACATCTGGATAAAAGGGAATCATGACATGTCACACATGTCATGTGTCCTTAAAGGACCACTATAGTGCCAGGAAAACATACTCGTTTTCCTGGCACTATAGTGCCCTGAGGGTGCCCCCACCCTCAGGGTCCCCCTCCCACCGGGCTCTGGGGAGTGGAAAGGGGTTAAAACTTACCTTTTTCCAGCGCCGGGCGGGGAGCTCTTCTCCTCCGATCCTCCTCCTCTCCTCCCATTCGGCTGAATGCGCACGCGGGGCAAGAGCTGCCACTAGAGGCTTTGAGGGCTGGATTAACCCATTCATAAACAAAGCAGTTTCTCTGAAACTGCTATGTTTATAAAAAAAATGGGTTAACCCTAGCTGGACCTAGCACCAAGACCACTTCATTAAGCTGAAGTGGTCTGGGTGCCTAGAGTGGTCCTTTAAGGGGTTAAAGGGACACTCCAGTGCCAGGAAAACACTGCAGGTCCCCTCTCCCTCCCACCCCCATCCCAAGTTGCTGAGGGGGTTAAAACCCCTTCAGTGACTTACCTGTATCCAGCGCCGATGTCCCTCGGCGCTGGGTCAGGATCCACTCACGCTCCTCCCCCACCGACATCAGACGGGGAGACCTATAGAGCATGCGTGGCCGTCGGCAGGGGAGACGCACACAAACAAACGCGCATTAGACCTCCCCATAGGAAAACATTGAAAAATGCTTTCAATGCTTTCCTATGGGGATTTCAGCGACGCTGGAGGTCCTCACATAGCGTGAGGACGTCTTGGGCCGTTATAGCACACTTTTCATGTGCTATAAACACAGAAGTGTCCTCTAGTGGCTGTCTAGTCTAGAAGAACAACGACATTCATCTGTAGTGGTTCTGGTGAGTGGTGACTATCATGTCCCTTAAAAAAACTGTCTTCTAACTTTTTTAAGTGGCTCCTAGATTCCAAACAAATTTGTCAAACCCTGGTGTAAACAAAGTCATATAAAAACCAAGCAAGGAATCGTTATCGAAAGAAATAGTAAAGAAATAGTATAATAAAAGTATTATTTATGTAAAAAAGTAAATCTGGTTTTCAAGGAGTTTATTAGCAATGCTTTCAGGTTTGTCAACACCCTGTATTTATAGATAAATGCATTGTATCAGAGAATAACTTAGAAAACAATAAAAAAAAGTTAGAAATGAAAAAGTTCTATATGTCGACTCATGCTTGATTCAGTAGATTCTCAATTCTCCTATAATCAGGACTGAAAAGTGACGCAATCAGCCATAGAGAACTCATTGTTTATAAGCCATAGAAAGGCTGAACGTGATGGACACTTTCAGTTTATGTAACTATGTAAGTCTTCTTTTGTCAAGGGCTGTCCACTCTTTGGCCCAGCAAGTATCTGAAATCAGGCAATTGTTCAGAACTGGCTTTGGCTGACGACAGCCAGGATCTACACATGGAGAAGATTTAGGTGGCCTAAGACTTAACCATGATCAAAGTCAATTCAGAGTTTAGTTCCTGTGATTCGTAAAAGGCATGTATGTACGTAGTGGGCATTAGATAGCATTCCCTTCATCCCCCATAAAACCATAACGTACCCCTTCAAATAACAACAGACAACTTCTTGGAGAAAACAGGCCACAGCATTTATTAACACAACCAAATACTGTATAACTCCTTTAACATATAACGAAATAATAAATATCATAAATTAACATAAACAATTTGCATATAGTCATAAAGTAACCAAAGAAACTGTCCTTGCCAATCTAACTTCCCCCAAGGCTCTCACCTCCCCCCCTCGGCATAATAAAAACATCTTCCTTTTCAGGGCTCCCCACCAACTCGGTGGGGCCCAACCATAATGCTCCCCACTGGTCGACTTACAACCCAGTGGGGACACGTCCAACCTGGTACCTCCTCCAGGTTCACCATAAGAGACAAGGGGAGGATGAGACCCGGCCATTATCCCCCTTTTTCGTCTAATCTACCAAACCATCCCTTATTTGGCAAGGACACCCCCCTGCCACAACCCCGCTGTTTTAAGCCTAAAATCAGCGGGGGACCCCAAACAAACCAACCATGGCCTGTTCTACCGTCTCTCGAATGGCCAGATTAAAATGGTCGAGCCCGACCTCAGTCAAATGAACCCCATCCGGCCGCAACAAATCAGTCGCCTCCTTCTCAACACCTGATGAAATGGGCTTCCCTCAAAACCCCTATAATGAACCACGAAACCCAACGGTTGAACCCTTCGCGGCAGTGCTCCAACGCACTCCAGATGTGTGCTTGCCGCAAATAGTTCCTCGCCACAACCTCCAACCACACCATGCAAAAAAAAAACGGAAATGACATAAGGATCTGGGACAAGTCCCGCTTCCCTATGTCCACCAAGTCTCCGAGCGGCGCCGTCCCCAGGTCAGTACCCCCCAGGGGGAATGACCAGAACCAATGACACCCCCCCGCAAGAGAGAGAACCTGACCACTTCCGGGAGAAGCCAGACCCACTTCATGTCCCCCCGGCGCTGAACCACCGAATCTCCACCGTCAAGTGCTCAATCATCCGCCCCAAGAAGGAAAAAACAAACGGAGCAAACCAGTATCCCGCACACTGGAACAAATCTCCTAGAGTTCCACCTTCCTATCCTCCACACATCCCGATTCAGCATACCCAGCCGAGAGGCCTTCGTCGCAGCGCCAATGCAGAAAGAACGACCGCCAAACAAATTGAAAAAAGGGAAAGGAAGTTCCCCTCCTCGTATACCATGATCGGGCCAGCCAGGTACGGCCGTGCCGCGGACTCCCTGATCACCCCGACCAGACAGGCGTCCAATCCTGGGACTGCTGCCAGCGGGACCCACCTGCCCTTGCAAAGGATGTCGGTCTTGTATGGACAAGTCTTGAAGGACACCAGGTCCTGACCATCCCGAACATCCGCAAACAGAATCCTCCCCTACCGGCTGACCAGTTCGGACCCACCAATACCTCAATCCTCATGGCCCCAAAGAAATGAAGAAATGACGAGGCATACCTCTAGGAGCACCTGGCACAATTGTGCCCATAGGCCCCCAAAACCGGCCTCTTTGGATCCACAGAAACCGACCCCTGCACGGGCCCTACACCGCATGCCATACCAAAAACTCTGTGGTGACAGCCACCCAACCCTGGGACTTAACCAGAAAACTAAACTGGACACGCGCAAGGACACCCCGGAGGACGACATATCCGCCAAAACCCAACGCTCCAACAGTCACAACAAACCTTGTAACGAGCAGGCGAACTCGCAAATACACCCACCCCTGACTCCCGCGCCTGCCATTCCACCCATACCCTGGAGTACTTTGGCCCAAGAGGAACCAGACCTACACGACACATGAAGACACGGGCACTGGAGCACCAGGCGCTGGAGCAGGGGAAGTACCAAAAGAGAAAAGGGGGGCCAAGAGCTGGCTAATCACCCGGACAACCCCGAGGTTGGCACAGTGAATAACGACCCGATGGTCCTGTAGCTCCCGACCCCACAAATCCAATGCCACCACATTGGGAAAGCTCCAGGAAGGCAAGATTCCTGGTCAAGCCGGAGGCGGACCACGCCGCCGACCATGTCAGCACACCAGTGCGATCCCAGAATCGCCCCAACCAGACAGAGCTAGCCGCGTCCGTATAGAGGGGAAATTCGAACTGGACACCTCCGGCGCCTGCCAAGATGACCTTCCAATATACTCGGTCAGGAAGGAAACCCAGACCCCCAGAGCCGGATAAAATGCTGCGGTCCCGGTAGTAGCGGTCACCAGGCGCCTGCGGGACAATTGCCCCATGGGCCTGATCCGGCAGTGGAAGGTCAACCTCCCTAACAGGGACTGCAGCTTGCACAGCTGCATCCTCCTCAGACCCCTGGCCATCGCCACACCCTCTCAACTTCATCCCGCGGCAGCCAGCACTCCATGGCCACAGAGCCAATTTTGATACCCAAGAAGCTAAGGCACGTCACTGAGCCCCACTATCTTATCGTGCTCTAAGAGGACCCTAAAGCTCCGCCGAGTCGAGCAAGAGTCGACAAGTCAGTGAAGGCCCACACACAAAAGCCATCAAGGTAACGCAGCAATGAGCCAATCCTTGCCTCCTGCCGCACCACCCACTCCAGGAAAGCGCTGACGCACTCAATGTAAAAGCAGGAAATGAACAACACATTGGGACAACAAGCGAAACGCGGCTCTGACGTCGGCCTTTATTAGCAAAGCCCCAGGGCCCACTGCCCCGACCATGCGTACCGCAGCATCGATGGATGCCTAGGACGCCCTAGGTGACTGTGACCGTTGATACCGTTTCACTGATACCCCTTGAGGGCAGGGCAAACTAGGAATCAGACGAAAATACCCTGCCTCCTACTTGGGCACCAGGCCCAAGGGGGACCTGTAACTTGGCGAGCGACGGGGCCACAACTGACCCCGCAAACCACCCCAAAGCTACCTCCCACAGCAGCTTATCCAGCACCATCTGCGGGAAGTCGAGCACAGACTTAGAAACATAACATAGAATGTGACGGCAGATAAGGACCATTCGGCCCATCCAGTCAGCCCAATTTTCTAACCACTGACATTAGTCCCTGGCCTTATCTTATAGGTAGGAAAGCCTTACGCATATCCCACACCCACTTAGACTCCTCCACTGCGTTAACCTCTACCACTTCAGCTGGAAGGCTAGTCCATGCATCCACTATCCTTCCGTTAACGTAATACTTCCAGGTATGATTGTGAAACATTCGCCCCTCTAATTTAAGACTACGTATTCTTATTGCGAAAATTTTACTTCTTTTAAACATAGTCTCCTCCCTCCTGTATTGATTCCCTGTAAGTATGTAAATTGTCTAACATTTCTCCCCTGTCTCGACTGTCACCAAGCTATACATACGAAGTTCTTTTAACCTTTTCTTCAAGGTCCGCACCGCCCCGAAGCTGGGCGCTCCGAGAAAGGGATCCCGAAGCCTCGGGTGACCACCTCCAGCAGGAGCTCCATGGCCTGCCGATTCCAGTAGTGGTCGAGCCATGGGCGCATTGTGCTTACGAGCACCGGCGTCGCCGCCCTACACCCCCACGTCCCCTTTTTCCCCGTACTTCCCCCCTTGAAACAGCAGGAGGCAGAGTGAGCCCCCACCACGATGGGAGCATTTGAGCTTAAAACAGCACGACCCACCCCACTTACATCGGCTGACATTCAACTCCCCGCAACAACCTGGCCGTTGCTGCGAGGCCGCTGGGGCGGAGCCGCCCCCCCAGGAAATGAGAACAAACCCCCTTTATGCGCCCCAGGGCGGGTTACGATGGAGAGCCAGGGGCCGAAGTCCATCTGATCCCACGTTACAGAGGGCAAAACCGCGAGGCGCTGACGAAATGTTTTTCATAGCGCCACCACCCAGGCCACCATAAGTATGACATGCATTCCAAGTGGTGTCCTGGTAACAAAACAGCGCCACACCGCATCCCTCTCCCCAACCGCGCTCTCCAAAATAGCGAACCCAAAACCCAATTCCCAATATCTTAGGAATTTCCCATAACGGAACTGCACATCATCGCCGCCCGAGTCCTACCACCCCTTGTGCCCCAAGGGAAGAGCATCCCCCCAAGGGCCAAAGGGTAATATCTTGCGCGAGTGCGCAAGGGAGCACAGCCCCCAATGAGGAAGAGGCCCAACTCCCCTCCAATTGCTCTCCGGATCCCGCAACTGCACCCAAAGCCTGAAGCAGCAGTGGAGAGCTGAAGAGCCAACACCCCAGGACAGGAGGCTGCCGAAACAGGTAAGGAGAGGGGGGCAGGGGGGGACAATAAAAAAAAGAAGAGGAACTCAATAATAGAGGGGGGGACACAGTAATAGAGGGGATGGGGATGGAGGAGCAGGGAGCACACACCGCCCGGGCAAAAGAGAGAGGGGAGGGCCAGGACAAGTATAGCCCCTGAGGGGGATCCATGACCCCTCCCCACCCTGCGGCAGAGGCCGAGAGCCACCCCGCGCGCCCCGCAGGGGGTCCTGCTCACCACTGCCGGCAGAGAGGGGAAGACCCCGGACGGCAAACCACACGCCGCCCGGATCGATTGCCGAGCTTCCGCCCCCCCATTACATCCAGGGGGGGCGCGGTCCACATCAGATGCTGCCGCCCGGACAGCAGGGGTGGCGGAAGGACCGGGCGCGGAGCAGGCTGCGCGCCACGTGGTCCAGGCGCGTGGCCCTGTTGAAGACTCGGGCCGGGCTGCAGATCCTGCCCGAGGAGGAGAGTTGGGGCGCACAGAGCCCATGGTGGGTGCCCAGGGTGGGTGCCACTGGGAAGGTGCCCATGGGGAGCCACTGGGAGGGAGACCCATGGAGGGGAGACACAGGCAGCGTGCCCATGGAGCCCAGGGTGGGTGCCCATGGAGGGTGCCACAGGGGGAGCCAGACCGCTGGGGAGGGGAACCTCACCGCCAGGCTGCTGGGGAAGGAGGAGGCCACAGTCTGCAGCAGCACCATTACCAGCCCTGAGGGCAGACAGGATGGCTGTAAAACTAGGATCCAGCACCCAGGGCCCCAGGCAGAAAATCCAGCAAGCCCAGCAACAGGAGGAGGCAGGAAACTTGTTGCTGGCCCGGCTCCTAAGTGGCACTGAGGTCAGTCTGATCTGTCACCACCCACTTCCTCACATCTCACACTCCCACATGTAGCCAGTGGCGTACATACCAGGGTCGCAGGGGTCGCGGCTGCGACCGGGCCCGGCCCACCAGGGGGCCCGGCCGCCCCTGCGACCCGGTATGTACGCTCTGGGCCAGCCTCTTCTCCTGGGGGGCCCAGGAGCCGGCCACCTCCGGGCCCCCCGAGGCTGGCCCTGCCTGCTTACACCCGGCGGCCGGTCAGGCTGGCTGGTGCGCGAGGGAGCACTCTCCCCTGAGTGCTTCCTCTTCAGCTCCCTCGCGCACCGCACTGATACCGGAGCCGGAAGATGATGTCATCTTCCGGCGCCGGTATCAGTACGCGGCGCGCGAGGGAGCTGAAGAGGAAGCACTCAGGGGGGAGTGCTCCCTCGCGCACCAGCCAGCCTGACCGGCCGCCGGGTGACCGCCCCCCCAGGAGCCCAGCAGCACCACTGGACCCCAGGGAATCCCCTTAGCACTCCAAAAGGTAGGGAGGCTGGGGGGATTAAATTAAAAAAAAAAACGTGTAAGTGTGTGTGAGTGTGAGTGTGTGTGTGAGTGTTAGTGAGTGTGTGTGTGTTAGTGAGTGTGTGTGTGTGTGTGTGTTAGTGTGTGTGTGTGTTAGTGTGTGTGTGAGTGTTGGTGAGTGTTAGTGAGTGTGTGTGTTAGTGTGTGTGTGTGTGTGAGTGTTAGTGTGTGTGTGTGTGTGTGTGTGTTAGTGTGTGTGTGTGTTAGTGTGTGTGTGAGTGTTAGTGAGTGTGTGTTAGTGTGTGTGTGTGTGTTAGTGTGTGTGTTAGTGTGTGTGTGTGTTAGTGTGTGTTAGTGTGTGTTAGTGTGTGTTAGTGTGTGTGAGTGTGTGTGAGCGTTAGTGAGTGTTAGTGAGTGTGTGTGAGTGTTAGTGAGTGTGTGTGAGTGTGAGTGTGTGTGTGAGTGTTAGTGTGTGTGTGAGTGTTAGTGTGTGTGTGTGTGTGTGTTAGTGTGTGTGTTAGTGTGTGTGTGTGTGTTAGTGTGAGTGTTAGTGTGTGTGTGTATGTGTTAGTGTGTGTGTGTGTGTTAGTGAGTGTGTGTGAGTGTTAGTGTGTGTGTGTGTTAGTGTGTGTGTGAGTGTCAGTGTGTGTGTGTGTGTGTGTTAGTGTGTGTGTGTTAGTGTGTGTGTGTGTGAGTGTTAGTTTGTGTGTGTGTTAGTGTGTGTGTGTTAGTGTGAGTGTTGGTGTTTGTGTTAGAGTGTGTGTGTCTGCTAGTGAGTGTCAGTGAGTGTGTTGCTGTGTGTGTCTGTTACTGAGTGTGTTTGTGTGTGTGTGTTAGTGAGTCTGTTTGATGTCTGTTAGTGAGTGTGTGTTTGTCAGTGAGAGTGTATGTTTTGTAAGTGAGTGTGTATGTATGTCTGCCGCTGAGTGTGTCTTTGTCAGTAAATGTGTGTGTCTGTTAGCTAGTGTGTATGCATTTGTTCGTGAGAGTGTGTGTGTGTGTGTCTTCAGCACTTACCTTTCTCCAGCGCCGGACTCCCATGGCGCTGGGGATCCCTCCGCCTCTCAGCTCCGAATGCGCATGCACGGCAAGAGCCGCGCACGCATTCAAACCGCCCATAGGAAAGCATTACTCAATGCTTTCCTATGGACGTTCAGTGTCTTAAAATGGCGGAAGCGCCTCTAGCGGCTGTCAGTGAGACAGCCACTAGAGGCTGGATTAACCCTCAGTGAAACATAACAGTTTCTCTGAAACTGCTATGCTTTCAGCTGCAGGGTTAAAACTAGAGGGACCTGACACCTAGACCACTTCATTGAGCTGATGTGATCTGGGTGTCTGTAGTGGTCCTTTAAGTGTGTGTGCATCTGCATGCAGTGGCGTACATACCGCGGTCGCAGCCCTGCAACCCCTGCGACCAGGTGCCCGCCGCCATGTGTTGCTGCCCCGGCCCGCGCAGAGTAAGCGCGCGAGGGGGGGGGGGGCCCACGGATCAATTTTCGCACCGGGGCCCCATGGGTCATGTGTACGCCACTGCATGTAGCATATAGCCAATAATGCATTATCCATCCCACACTCATACATGTGCCCCTGTCCGCTAAGCTGTGCACTCTCCCTGGTGCCTCCAGCAAGAGAAGACAGGGCAAGGGAAAGTCAAGTAACATGACCATAGTATAGGTGGCTACCTGGTAAGGATCGACCGATATTACTTTTTGTAGTGCTGATACCGATTATCGGTGGCCTTTCGGGCCGATAACTGGTACCGATATTCTGTACAATTTCTACACAAATCTGCCATTAACTGAACATGTTATTTTTTAATGCTTCTTTTATTGAGAGGTAAATGCACATAATATACCTGCCAGTCAGATTTGTAACGTTTTAAAGAATATTTATGTGTGTTTGTGTAGTGGATGTGTAGTCAATGCAGTGTCTTAATACGTAGGTGAGGATTCTGTGGCTAATCCTTTCTGTGGGATAAAAGCTTTTTTTTTTAAAAAAAATACAAATAAATAAAGATTGTATATAATTAATTATTATTACTTTATTTCATCTGTTTTACATTTTATTCCCCCCTCCCTGCCTTTTACCTGTGTCCAAGGAGGGGGACTTTACACTCCCTGGTGGTCCAGGGGCTTTATGCAGGCTGCCAGGGGGTTTTATGAATTGGGGGCTGTCGAGACCTAGCACACGTTATCTTCTGTTCCCGGCAGGTCCTCGGACTTGCGAGAGTTGGAGAGAGGAGCTGAAGATGGCGTGCGCTGGGCCTCTGCCACCACCCGCCTTATCAGCAATATTGGTATCATTATAGATCCATTCTACTAATAGATGATATATCACTTTGCCTGTGGAATACAGAGTGGATGTATGCTCTCAAAGTGGGGCTGTGATTATTATTCCAGGCTGTCTCCTTTGCATTTTATTTGGTTCCCACTTCCATTTCACAAAAATTTAGAGTGGTGGAAAAAAGAAAAGTGAAGCGGAACACTTTTCTGCAGAAAGAGTGATGGAAAGATTGATAAACTTGTTGCGTCACAAAAAAAATGCATTTATTCAAAAATGACATATAGGGTGCAAAAGAAGCAACAGGTGCGAAAAAACAAACAAACAATCAATCAATACATTTCATAAATTGTGCTGAAGAATTCACCCCCCACCCAAAAAAAGGTGCAAAACTGTCTCAACACTTTCCTTGTTTCTTTCTTTCTCTTTCTCTCTTTCCTTTCCCCCTAACCTCCCACCTTCATTATAATATATTCAGTCCCTCTCCCTCATTATCCCACCCCCTCTATCAATCCCCCTTTCCCCCGCTGTATCTCTGACTTTCTCTCCTCCTCTCTATGTCAGATGTTCCTGGTCGAGCTACTTGATGCAGAGTCTCAAAATTCTCTTAATCTAAATTGAAAACTGCTCAAGTAGAAATATAATTTCACAGCTTCCCTCAGAAAAAGCCATGTCAGCGTGAGGGGGAGGTCTGTACTACGGCTGTCTGGTTTGTTACCTGAGATTTGCATTTATCTTACAGAGTAGAAGGTCGTAATAAGCTAGTTGCTCCTGCCTGTACCAGGTGTATCCCACCTGAGGTTCATAAAACAGTTTGTGAAATACAACTTCAATTTCTCTCAAGTTGGATGTGTAGAACAATGCCAACAGAGAGAATTCCAGGTTACCCAAGTCTGCTACAGCTGAGAGAATCAAGTTACCAAATAACTCTACAGGTAGACGTTGGCTGAGGGTGATGGAAGATGCAATAGGATATTTTGCAAAAACTTTCAACAGTTGCAAATTCATTCTGAATCAGAATTGTAACCAGAGGAACCGATGTTCACCAAATTCTGGGCAATGGTGTACATTCGATCCGGGATTGAAATATACACAGATTGATGCACACTTGTACGGTCTAAAACAGGGGCTGCCCACCATTAAGAATAATCTGGACAGCTGTCACTGGTGTGAAAATGCTAATGACAGCCAATCCAAAAACAAGGGATTGATTTTCAAAGGACGCTTTAAGCAACACAACCTCTATAGTTTATTGGATTGATTATGTTAAAGTAACTATGGGTTCAGTCCCTCCGGTTTACGTCAAACAGTTTTCAAGTTAGAGGATTGCTTAACACCCAAAAACTGGTGGATTGCATGGCACCCAGATGTCATCCATTTACCTCTGACATCATAATGACAAATTCCACTTCCTCAGTACTCGTAGAAGATTTTCACAGTGTGCGCAGGTATCACTTGAGGTGCAATAACAGACTGTGCGTGCATGACAAATCAGTGCAGTCCTTTTCTGTGCCTCCGAATTATCATTGACAGAAAGTGCCCGTAGGAACTCAGTGGTGCAGAAAGAGCAATTCGATATGGCCTGAGTCCTGCTATATAAAAATGGAAGGCGACACAATATAATAGTGCTGTTGTAGAGACTTACATTTGTGCTAAATACACATTAAGGGAACTACATACAGAAAAAAATGCATTTGTAGTAGTTGCAAACCTTACAAGTCTACTTAAAATCACTCGTCTTAAGCAATACAATATTGGGATCTAGCCATATCAATGGTGCCAAGGATTTTGGTTGTGAGTTTGGGGATGGTGTAAACGTGACTTTGTGGCTACGAAGTTGAAAGGTGACTATGGCATTGGAGTCATTGAGAAGAAATATGATAATAGGGAGGGTAGATATATGACAGTGGTATGCAGAAGGGAGGATAAAGCAGCGGGGATGGGTTTTGGAAATGTGGTAGTGGGGATGGGGAATATGGCAGTGGGATAGGAAGCTGGTACCATTATGCTAGTATTGCTTCTAGAACGCTAGAATGCTGGGATGGGCAGGGGGAGTTGTGATTTTCGGGAAGGGGGAAAGGTGACTTAGGGGCTAGGTATGTAGAATATTGCAATAGGGAGGTGTATACGGCAGTGGGGTTTGGAAGAGGTGATCTGGCAGTGGGGATGGGGAGTTTGTCTAGGGCAGGGAGGAGGAGTATGGCAGTGGATGAGCTAGCTACTCCATCATATCAGGATTGCTATTACACCACTACATGCGGGGTGGGAGGATTAGTTGTAATTTTGGTGAGCGGAGAAGGTGACTTTTGGAACCAGGAATGGGAACAGTAACATGGCTGTGAGGATGCGGAGGAGGAATATGGCGATGGGGAGAGAGAATATGGCGCTATAATAGGAATGTGGCAATGGGAAGAGAGAAAAAGTTGTGGAGTTTGGGAATCCAACTCAGCTATGTTTCCAGCTTGGATATTTTAGAATTTTTTGTTTGTATGTATGTCTGTGTGCAGTGACATTTCCTGCTCTGTGTCTTTCTTTTCTCCAGATGTTGTGGACTACATCTCCCCTGATGCTTTGCCAGAAGTGCCGAAGATTGGCTACCTCTGTATTAGGGCAATGACAGTGCTATATAGCACATACAATGACAAAGATACGATGATACGCACAGACAAATTCACGTACTCCAGTGATATACTGCACTGACAGAGAGAAATGGATAAACAAATCTATATTCATAACGCTCAGATTGTGGCCAGTTTAATCCCCTGCTTACCGGTGCAGAACTGTATGCACGCTCTATGGGATGCCCGCATGCCTGTCTATGCCATATTTCAGGGGAGATCTGGCCATCTATGCTGATTTCCCCAGAGCCAAGGAAGAGTAAATGAATGGGGAGAGAAAACCAGAGATGAAAAGAAAGAGATGGGGGATAGAGGTCCGGGGAGGGGATGAGAAACTAAAAAAAAAAAAAAAAAAAAAATGCTTTAGAGCAATACAGTATCCTGGTAGTTGTTATAAAAATAACACATTTGAGAAATATAGTAGCTTGGAAAAAAATTGATAAATGTAAAAAAATGCCATAAAGCAGTGACGCGTAATCTTGGCACCCCAAATGTTTCTAAACTAAATTTCCCATGATGCTCTATTCAAAATAAAGTTTTAATTCCATTACAATGAGTCCACAATGGTTGAAATTGGAACATGAATTATCAATTATTTTAAAATTCAAGAATGGGTCATTGAGCTAATTAGGCAGCATTCAGCATTCAAGCAGCTGTGAACTGCAAATTCTGGAATGCTCAACAAGTCAACAGACTGACTAAGCATTATAGGAGCTATGGACCGCAGAGGCCAGAAGAACACACACCATCCCCACGTGGACATTGCTGCACAGTGAGTTCAGGCTCTACGTCCTTAGGCATCTGAGGTCTATGTGGTTGCTGGCTAAGATTTATGGGATTTGTAGTCCGATACATATTAAAAGGCTGCATTTGGTCACTTAGAGCCTTAGTTCTTCTTCAGGAAAAAAATCACCCTTCTTAGACCTGATTCTGTGAGTCACAGAATGAAAGAAAATGAATGCAGATAAACAGAAGAAAATGGAGATGGGAGATGAGTCTAGCAGTGACTGCAGGGCTCCTGTGATCAGGCTGGGAATATAAAGTATTTTGCCCAGCTACAGGCACTCAGTGGCGGTATCCGTGGGGGTTAATAAATCTTTACTAATATTTTGGAGGAAGGAGGGGTGAGCGTTGATTTGCTGATTTAATTCCCTCTTTCTCTTCTCAAAGTAATTCCAAGCTTGTTACAATGATTTGGTGGGAATTAGATCTACAGACGAGAAATTGGAAAGTAAATTACTGTGCAAATGAAGGAAAGACCCTAAAGCCATTCTTTTTTTTACAGCCCCCCTCCAGCCTTTTCCCACCAACCCTTCTCAGTGAAAGGCTTCCCAAATTATTTACAATCTCTCTCCTCTTGTCCTGCTAAGGATTTATTCACTTAATTTCGGAATATTTGGGCTGATGTAGGTATTTTATCCTGAATTTTGCAATTTGTTTTTCAATTCACTACACTGTGGTGTTTAGTGAATAGTCTATCTCCCTTTCCACTGAATGCTGCCCCTTCTACCCCATGACAATTAATATAGAAGTGGCTAGAAGGTAGACCAGGCCGCTTTTGTAGAACTACAGGCAGCTACAATGACACATTTTTTGCTTTAAAAGAACACTATAGTGTTAAGAGTACCAGCAGTGTCCTCCAGACAAAAGGACTAATCGGGGCCCATTTGTGTTTACCAACTTGCAAGCTGCACCCATATAAACCCTGTTCACATACACGCATCACCCACATCTACATACTTGTGTTACAGAAAGGGTTGTAATGTAGGGGTTAGGGATTTTAGTGGGGGACTGGAACTGTAGTGTGTGGAACTGGGGCTGTAGGGTGGAATAGGGGCTGTAGTGGGGGCTTAGCGGCTGCAGTGGGGAATAGGGGTTGTAGTGGGGTGACAGGATTTGTAATTGGGGGATAGGGACTGCAGTGAGGGGCTGAATGGCTGTAATGGAGGGTTGAGGGCTGTAATGGAGGAATTTGGGCTGTAGTGTTGGGGTAGAGGCTGTAGTGGGGGCATAGGGTCTGCAGGGGAGAAAATAGAGGCTGTAATGGGTTTTAAGTGCTGTAGTTGGGAGATAGGGGCTGTAGTGGTGGGGGATAGAGGCTGTAGTGGGGGGATAGGGGCTTTAATGGGGGAATATGGACTGTAGTGTAGAGACAGGTATTGAGAATAAATTATTTACACAATAGGGGCTGTTATGGGGCTATAGGGGTTTAGCGTGGAGACAGGGGCTGTAGCCAGGAGTTGAGGGCTGTAATGGGAGAATAGGGGCTAAAGTGGTCGGTAGGGTCTATAGTGGTGGGATCAGGGCTTTAGGTGGCCTGAGGCCTGAGGTGGGGGTTAGGTGTTATAATAGGGGAATAGGGGCTGTAATGAAGGGAAAGGGACTGAGTTAAAATTATTTTTAAATATATATAATCCTGGCTTATCTTGGGCAGGGATAGGGGAATCCCTGGTGGGAGATACACTTTGTAGCTTCCCTGATAGTCCAGTGTATCTGTTCTTGCGAGCTCCGGTGTTTAGTGTGTTGCCGTAGTAATCCGCAGCAATGCAGTAAACACCAGAGTTCACAGGAGCAATGCTGGTTTGAGCCTGAGTGCCACTGGGGTGGAGCACTCTCTCTAGATTTAAAGATGGCCATCAAACATGCCGGGCGGCCATCATTCAAAGTAGAGTACCATGGTTGGCCTAAGCAGAGGGGTCCCAAATGGGGTGTAAATGCTACTCTCGCGGGCATTGTCCGAGTCCCCAGATGGTCAGTCTGCCCATGGTTATACCTATAGCAACAAAGAGCATCTTCATAGTGAAACGCTGCAAATACAAACTCCAAGCACCATGACTAATTCAAATTAGTGAAGCGGTCATGGTGCTTGGAGTAACTCTTTAATCTCTTTAAACTACTAGTGCCACCCTTTGTTTTGTTTTTTTAAACTTTTAAAATTTTACCGTAAAACCTTGCTGTAATTTTGATGCCTCTAGTGAAATAATTATAAACTTACTGTCCAAACCACTGATTCACAGAATGGGCATTGAATGCATGCGCGGCAATTGATGCAATCTGCCAATATGATGCTTCTCTTAAGGGAAACATTGAATCCAGTGCTTCCCTATGAGAAACATTGGATGGTTTAACGTCATTATGTTGTACGTGATCACTCTGAATATAAACACCTTTGAAAATAAAAAAATGGTTTAACACTTAAGAGGGCACTATAACCACTTTGTTGACATGAAGTGGTTTTGGTGCATGGAGTATTTTTAGGGATTTTATTTACTTTACTTTTTTTAAGTTTATGAAAAAACTGGGGCCCAATGATCGAAAGTGATCTAAAGTAACACTTCGGACTTATATAATTATAGTGTTCCATTAGAACATTTTTCATCCATTGCACATGCACTTATTTTAAAAATGACCTTCCCACTCAGTCCTTGCCTCTTTCTTTTATACCTTACCTCTATACATCATATTCCATTCTTCACAAATTCCCATTCTCATTTGCTTCTCTCCTAATGTGCTCTAAGAGCTGTATTTAGAGTTCAGCCCATTATGTCAGCGGCGTAATACATAAAACTATCTCTGTGGGAGGCCTCTTTATCTAAGCTTATGAAACGCGTGGACAAATGCTATACAATAATGCTTTATTCGCATGACTAATAAGTATAAGTGTTTCAAAATTCAATTTACATTTTCCTTTTCTCTCCCACCCCTGTACTTCTCTCTCTATACAGCTTTAAGATGGCTTTGTGGAGTATAGACTGATCCGCCACCACATTAAAACCACTGACAGGTGAAGTGAATAACATTGATTATATCGTTACAATGCAACCTGTCAAAGGGTGGGATATATTAACCCAAGCAAAAATCTATATTTAGGTACCGGTATATATATATACTACTATATAAAGCTTCACACTTACAGCAGCAGTGGCTTAGTATCTAACAGCTCAAAATACATAAATTACGGTAAAGATAGATCATAAAACATAACTTTTAATATTAATGAATAAATATTTATTCATTATTATTAAAAGTTATGTTTTATAATCTATCCGTAATTTAGGACAGTGGTTTTTCGTTTTTGTTTACTATTCTAAATCTGGGTTAACCCCTTCACTGCCCTACGATTTCCTTGGACATAATTAGCTTCCCACGTTCTCCTTTAGCTCAAAATACATAGTAAAAACAAAGAGAAAGTTACCTGCGTTCTTGCCCAAATCCCTATGTACATTTGAACATTAATAATTACCAAAATATACATGTAGACTTTAAATATATATATAATTATATATATTTAAATTCTACATGTATATTTATGTAATCTTTTCACATAATTATGTGATTTACTACGGTAATTACAATTTGACATGAGGAAGAAAGTCCAGAGTATTTAATTTGCAAACCCTATATTTAACTAGGTAACTTTACAAAACACCATAAAACCTGTACATGGGAGGTACTGTTTTACTCGACAGACTTCGTTGAACACAAATATTAGTTTTTTAAAACTGGAAAAAGCATCATGACGATGATATCATTAAAGAAAATGCAGTTTTTGTGTGAAAAATGCAAAAAAAAAAATAATATGAACGCTAACCGTGGCTAGGGTTTGTGGCTAAGTGGCTACAAAAAAGAAAGGACATCTTGAATACCTTTTTTTAAAATGGTATGCCATGATGGGGGTAATTCTCATTCCTCATTCATAAGCAATCTGGCAAATTTCAATGTGCAAAAATGGAAATGGGCAAGTCTTATATTTGACCCTGTTACTTTCCACAACACCGTGAAACCTGGACATAGGGGGTACTGTTGTACTTATGAGAAGTTACTGAACACAAATATGAGTGTTTTAGAGCAATAAAATATAAATAGCTGATTATAACATCGGTGAAAGGGCAGTTTATTTGTGAAAAATGCACAAAACAAATATGAACGCTAACTTTGGCCAGTGTACAATTGCCTCTGTCCTTAAGGGGTTAAGCAGAAAGTGAACAGTCAGTTCTTAAATTTCATTTGTAGGAAGCAGAGCATCTGCATGTGAGGTGTTCACGGTATGCAGTGGGTAGTACCTACCAAAAGTGGTACAAGGAAGGACAACCAATCCAGCGCACTCGCTTATTCACTAAACAATGATTTCAAATCTCACAGATTGTAGTAGTTTTATTTAAAAAACACCTCACCTAGGCAAAACAATAATGGGGGTTTAATTACATTATTTGATCATATATTGCATAAGCCTGCCACAACGTTAATGTTCCCCATGACTGCTGACTCCTTCGATCTCCAAATCCCGTTACCCTTCTATTCCCAATAAGTAACACAACACCATGTTAAGTGAGTAAGGGCAACAGCCACAGCTTTATTTAAACCAGCACAACCAAATACTGGCAGCTGCTGGTTTTACCCAGTAGACAGGTACACTTTAAACTTCTTCCAGAGCCTCTTCAGCCTGTCCTTCGTCATCAACCAAATTCAGGCTGCGACTCCCCAAGCCTGTCCGGGCATTATTCATTTACCAAACTTGCTGGCGCAGGAAACCCGCAACCGCAGACCCCCACCCCTACTACGGGGAGGGAAGGATGCGTCCCCCAAAGCCAGCGCCTGTTCAATTATTGATTGTAACCCCGTATTAAATTTATCCAAACCGATATGAGTAAGATGTACCAAATCAGTACGGATAACATTCTGGTTATCTCCTTCAGGTTCAACATGATGAATAACCAATCCACCCAACCGTTGTACGAATCATGATATTGTCATGTTGAAGCGACATCTAAATGTTGAAGTGACATCTACCTCGCTATACCCCTTTGGTGTTATGTGCTCTTGACCCAGGGATTATGGGGTGTGTGAGTTTGGTGGGGCTGGTCTTATCTCAGTGCCACTTGGGATTTGGGCCAGTACACAGCATCCTGTCATCCTGCTCATGTTTGTCCTGGGCATGTAGTCTCTCTGCTTGAGGGATGGATGTTGAGGCTGTCCTGGCATCCCTCAGAGCTGATGCTGCGCTGGATGGTGGCCGGCAACTCTGCAGGCAATATGCTTGCCTCACTCCAGATATGGCTGCTGGCGTGGTTCTCCCCCGCGGCCAGGCTCCTTCAGGGAGTCCTGGGGGCCGCACTAGCACCAGTCGGCATTCCTGCCCGCCGGTTAAATGGTCCCCAGACACTGCACCTCGAGCCCGGTTGAGGAGTAGGAGCACGGGCCCAAGGCATCGCCTACTCAGCCTGCATCCACATCACATCCTCTCCCAGCCTCCGGAGTTGGAACGCAAGCCGGCGGTGGTGGGAGGCAGGCCGCACCTCCCTGACGGCGTGTGGCCAAGGATTTGTTGTCTTTTGGCCTTCAAGATCCCCCTGCGGCAGGTGGGATGTCGATACCAGTGGAGAGTAGGCCCTGCAGGGCCATGTGGGGTACCACAGTACTGTCATTGAGGGTTGAGGGGAGGACCTCATTCGGGTTGGGAGCCTCCTCTGCCAAGGACGACGACTCCGGTAGTCATAAATGCGATGCGCCTGCGGCTCGACCTTTATAAGAATCGTCCGGCAGCATGGATCCTGTTGGAGGGTTTTTGGATACCTTTCGGTTCGCCCTCCCTTACTTTCTGTTCAGAAAATGCGGTCCGTTCGGGAATTCCCTCAGGTGGTTCGGGAGAAGCTTAACAAGGAAGTATCCTATGCCCGGCCCCTTTTGTGTGGGATGAGGAGGTTGTCAAGTTTCACGTCTCAACCTCCCCTGCTCTAAAGGTTACCTGTTTGGACGTGCCCACCGAGCGAGGATAAGGTCGGCTGGTGGTAAGCATTGGAAGGAAAAGGAATTTATGTCGAGGGGGGAGGTGAGAAGAAGTGATGCATAGGCTCATGGTCAGTATATTGGCAAGGACGGTTGGGTTATACTGTATGACACTATATCACCAGTCCCCTGCCCCCTGTTTATCACCAGCCCCTGCCCCTTTTTATATCACTAGACCCCTGCCCTCCTTTATCACTAGCCCCCTGCCCCCTTTATCACTAGCCCCCTGCCCCCTTTATCACTAGCCTGCCCGCTTCAATTAAACGCAATAGTTTTATATATATATATAGATATAAAGATCTTGATAAAGACCTGCGGGTCGAAACGTCGATCTTCTTGTACACAGATAAATTTTTTCATCAAGTCCTTTGGAGTGCTCTCATCTATTATTTCCTGCATACCTACGCTCTGCAGCACCGAGGCATTTTTTGAAGAGTTCATCGTTAAAGGTAGAGTGCCAGATCTCGAATTTGTTTAGATATATATATATATATATATATATATATATATAAATATATATATATATATAAAGCAATAAGGACAAGCACTTAAAGGCTGCTGCTCCATGGATCCAGCTGTCAGTTTTTCCCACTCTGCTTTACGCGCCGACTGAAGAGCACCTGCCGCCCTGACACCCACTGAGCGGATCCTTCTGACGTCGTGCCCCCACGCTCCTCCTGCATTCCAATTCGGGCCGGTTTGTCAGTGACCGACTGCGAGCTGTGTTGGCCACTTGGCACCCCTGTTGCCATGGCGTCCTCTGTGGCCGCACAGCTCACACACCCCAAAGGCTGGCCCTGATTACAGTCACACAAAAAGGCAGACAGTCAGGCACAGTTACAGTCAGACACAGTTACACAGGCAGACGGTCACAAACAGAGTACAGTCTCACACACACACACACACACACACACAGGCAGACAGTCAGACACTGCTACAGACAGTCACACACAGAGTACAGTCTCGCACACACAGACAGACAGTCACACACAGAGTACAGTCTCGCGCACACACACAGACAGTCACACACAGAGTACAGTCTCTCTCTCACACACACACAGACACACACACAGGCAGACAGTCAGACACTGTTACAGGCACTCACACACAGAGTACAGTCTCACACACACAGACAGACAGTCACACACAGAGTACTGTCTCGCACACACAGACAGACCGTCACACACAGAGTACAGTCTCGCACACACACAGACAGTCACACACAGAGTACAGTCTCTCTCTCACACACACACAGACACACACACACAGGCAGACAGTCAGACACTGTTACAGACACTCACACACAGAGTACAGTCTCACACACACAGACAGACAGTCACACACAGAGTACAGTCTCGCACACACACACAGACAGTCACACACAGAGTACAGTCTCTCTCTCACACACACACACAGACACACACACACACATACGGGCAGACAGTCAGACACTGTTACAGACACTCACACACAGAGTACAGTCTCTCTCTCTCCCACACACACAGGCAGACAGTCACACACAGAGTAGAGTCTCTCACACACACACACACACACACACACAGGCAGAGAGTCACACACAGAGTAGAGTCTCTCTCACACACACACAGGCAGACAGACACTGTTACATTCACACACAGAGTACAGCTTCACACACACACACACACACACACTACAGTCACACACACAATTACCTGGAAGGGAGGAAGGGAAGCAGGGATTCTTTTCTCTGCAGCAAGTACCTGGAGCTTCAGTGAGCTGCAAGCTCCGCCCGGCTGCCTTTTAGCCCCACCTCCTCCATGCGGTAATCTCTGCCCCCACCGGTCAGTAAGCCCCGCCCCTTTGTTTTCATAGTCCCCGGTGGGAAATAATGAACTCTCCAACCGGGGACTTGCGTCAGCTCCTCCTGTACTCACCCAGCCATGTGCGAGCCGTGTCGGCCACATGGCGCCCCCTGCTCCATTGCGCCCTGTGCGGCCGCACAGCTCGCACAACCCTAAGGCCGGCCCTGTGTGTGTACTCAGCAGTCTGTGTGTACTCAACAGTCTGTGTGTACTCAGCAGTCTGTGTGTGTATTCAGCACTCTGTGTGTATGTATTGTATGTATGCTTTTGCTGCTCTTTGTGTAATACACGTATAATACCCAGACTCCAGGAACTAGAAGAATCAGAAGCAGTGCAGTGGTGACTGAAGGCTCAATCTGAGACATTAGCATGTTGAACTGGGGACATGAAAAGGGGCTAATGGAATATGTGCATATGTTTTCCTTTTGCTCCCATTTCTCTAATTAATTCCATTCTGTAAATTCATGTGTCTCATTTCCCCCCAGCCCCTCCATTGTCTTATTCCTCCCTTGTCTCATTTACCTCTCCCAGCACCTCCATGTGTCTCATTCCTCCCCTTGTCTCATTTACCTCTCCCGGCACCTCCATGTGTCTCATTTACCCCTCCCAGCCCCCTCCATGTGTCTTATACCCCCCACCCCCCTCTTGTCTCATTTACCTCTCCCAGCACCTCCATGTGTCTCATTCCTCCCCTTGTCTCATTTACCTCTCCCGGCACCTCCATGTGTCTCATTTACCCCTCCCAGCCCCCTACATGTGTCTTATCCCCCCCACCCCCTCTTGTCTCATTTACCTCTCCCAGCACCTCCATGTGTTTCATTTACCCCTCCCAGCCCCTCCATGTGTTTAACTTCCCTCACAGCCCCTCATTGGGTCTCATTCTCCCATGTGTTCTCTGAGAGAACTTCCTGTCAGGCTGGGTAGAGGATACAGAATCTCATCTACCCGAGATATGCTTAGCTTTGCTTAGTTAGCAGGAGTGGTTAGCAGGAGTGCTTCATCTCCATCACCCAGCGATTGCGCCCCTTACGGAAGAAATGTCAGCAGGATGCACTATGGGAAGAAGGCACACCGGCGGAGGCAGTATTATGATCTGGGCAATGTCCTGGTGGGAAACCTTGGGTCCTCATCATCTCATTTCAGATGATGTACATGTGGATTACACATGAAAAGTGTTGCACAGGAGTGTCTGTTCCAAGTATAGGTGCTCTATAATGTACCATACCTGGCAATAAGTAAAGACTGTTTTGCAAGAGCCATCAAAGAGGTGTATACATGTGAAGAACTTCAGGACATAGGAATAAAAGGCAATGACAAGTTTTCTTTACAATGTAAAGCAAGTGTGCATGCCAAACAAAAATCGTGCAGTCAAATCCCTGTGTTTTATCTCTGTCCCATCGAATATCAGCATTCAGCTTATAATTCTGAAACTTGCCTTGCAAATTAACATTATCTGCAGTGATTGCCTAGCAACCAGACGCATTTCGTATCTCTCACGAGACCTTCTCGATGGCTGGCCAAGATTACTTGAGCCTTGCTTAAATAGCCGTGCATACTGTAATATTAGGAAATTGACAACAAAGCTATTTTATGGTCTTTACATATAATAAGGGCAAGACAATACAAGGATATATTTGCCTTATTTTCACTGGCAAAGATACACATTAAAGCTGTAAACTTCAAAGCGTGTGAGTTGATTTCACAACATAATAAAAGATTATTCTCAAAAGTAAATAAAACACAGGAAGAGATTCCAATAACTACAACAAAAATTAAAAAATACAAAAAAGTAATAATGTATCAAAAAAGGCCTGCTACACATAAAACACTTTTGCCTAATCAGTGACATGTAAATAATAGTCACATACATAAAAATGTAAAAAGATGGTAGTATTGATCTCCTGAGAAGAGTGAGGGGGATTATTCACTAAATAGAATCTTACTACAAAAGATCAAAAGGCTAAGCTGTTGCATAAAGAAGGCAACTATACAATGTAAGGTCTATACATCAAAATACTGCATACAAACCTAAAATGTAGTGCAAAAAAGAGGTGTCTTAGGGGAAACTTCACTGAATGGAACATAAAAATCATAAAACTATGTGAAAGCTAAGAAAATGTAATCTATCATAAAAGGTTTGGTCCAAATGATTTAGGTCCTCAACCCCCCTCAATATTAGCTGTCTTCTATGCCCCCTCCTGACGTTTAAGGAGGTCTCATGCGTTCGTATCTGATTGGACCGTTTCACCAGCTCAAAGTGCATATGCGCAATCTGAGCCAGTAAGGGGATGGAGTGGTTTTTTTTTTAACTAGAGCTTTTATTGGGGAGAGGCAGGGCCGGATTAACATGGGGCTGATGGAGCTGCAGCTCCAAGCCCATGCCATGGAATAGGCCCGTTACTAAAAAAAAAAATATTTTTTTTTTACTACTACTCTTCACATGTGGATGTGGAAAACAAAACTTCTGTGGACTGGGTGACAATGAAATGAGTTAATGTAAAGCTGAATTTGCACACTATTCCCATGCTCTTGCTACTTTAGTCTATGTAACTCTGTGGCATGTTCCCTTTCTTCTACACTCACTACATAAACTGTATAAGAGGAGCTTCTGCCTACTAGTAAGAAGGTAAGGACAGGAGTGGACAAGTGAGTGCTAGGGGACAGTCCTTAGAAAGCATGGAGCGAGCGCATCATTAGATGCATTAGTGCCTAGCTCAGGGTGCTGTCTGTACAGTATGCCCTTAGTTGGCCAGCCTGCATGACTGGCAGGCAGCCTGACATACATTCACGCCAGGCTGACCTAATTCCTTGGGCAGATTTTTTTTTTACATGATTGCCCATTTGGTTCTGGTTACGTGATTCGCTTCAGTGGCCCACACTTTTATTGTTATTATTGTCATTTATATAGCGCCAACAGATTCCGTAGCGCTTTACAATATTATAAGAGGGGGGATTTACCTATAAATAGGACAATTACAAAAAGCTTACAGGAACGATAGGTTGAACAGGATCCTGCTCAAACGAGCTTACAGTCTATAGGAGGTGGGGTATAAAACACATTAGGACAGAAAATAGCAATCAAATAAGGTGGGAGTGAAGCAGAGCTGGAGGAGAGTAGAGTGCTGCCCTTTAGGAGAGAGCAAGAGACAGGTATGTGAGGTAGAGGTTACTCTGGGAGGTCATAACCTTTCCTAAAGAGATGGGTTTTATGGCACTTCTTAAACGATTGAAGACTAGGGGAGAGTCTGATGGCGGTAGGCAGGCTATTCTATAGGAAGGGAGCCGCCTGCGAGAAATTCTGCAAGCGTGAATTGGCCGTACGGGTCGAGCAGCGGACAGGAGAAGGTCACGGGCAGAGTGGAGAGGCCGAGAAGGATCTGTGAAGAGATATGAGAGGGGCTAGAATTGTTCAGTGCTTTATAGGTATGGGTTAGCACTTTGAATTGACTTCTATAGGATACAGGAAACCAATGTAAGGACTGACAGAGGGGTGAGGTCTGAGAGGACCGATTGGAGAGGAAAATCAGTCTGGCGGCGGCATTCATTACAGACTGTAGTGAGGCAATATGACTTTTGGGAGGACCAATTAGAAGAGAGTTACAATAATCCATGTGAGAGATTACTAGAGCATGGACAAACGCCAAGACAGCACGCTTGCAAGGATGGACTGATGTGGGTACCACCAACTTGAAGGGAGAGCGAGAGAGGAGGATCAGTATTAGGAGGAGGAAAGACAAGGAGCTCAGTTTTAGAGAGACTGAGTTTCAGAAAGCGGGAGAACATCCAGTCAGAGATGGAAGAAAGGCAAGCAGTGACATGTTGCAGGACGGCAGGGGAGAGGTCTGGGGAGGAGAAATATATCTGAGTGTCATCAGCGTACAGGTGGCATTGGAATCCAAAAGAGGTAATAAGTTTGTCAAGAGAGGCAGTATAAAGAGAAAATAGAAGTGGACCAAGAACAGAGCCTTGGGGGGGGGGGGACAGGACAAGGGGGGGAGGTATCATTAGAAAAGGAGACACTGAATGAGTGTTGGGAGAGATAAGAGGAAAACCACAAGAAGACAGAGTCACCGAGACCGAGTGATTGATACACACATACTGCTTAATACCTACATCCTTACACACATACTGCCTAATACATGCATCCATACACACATACTGCTCAATGCGTACCTCCATACACACATACTGCTCAATGCGTACATCCATACACACATACTGCTCAATGCGTAAATCCATACACACATGAGAAGCTAGGGAGATTAAATGGATCTGGAATAAGGCAGAAAAAGTACCAAAAATATCTAAAGAAAAAATAAATAAGATCTTGCTTCTATCACTAGATCTCCTGGTACGTTTAGGGCTTAGTACCTATAGTTGTTCATTCACTTTTCATGCCTTTATGGGGGGCGGTTTATACTAGTTGAGATCTTATACCTATCCAATTTATCCTATTATCCATTCTCACCATTTTCTCCACTTATTAGGGTTAGTTTTCCACTACCCACCCTTTATCCATACACACATACTGCTCAATGCGTACATCCATACACACATACTGTTTAATGCATACATCCATACACACATACTGCTCAATGCGTACATCCATACACACATACTGCTCAATGCGTACATCCATACACACATACTGCTTAATGCATACATCCATACATACATACTGCTTAATGCGTACACCCATACACACATACTGCTCAATGCGTACATCCATACACACATACTGCTTAATGCATACATCCATACACACATACTGCTCAATGCGTACATCCAAACACACATACTACTCAATGCGTACATCCATACACACATACTGCTCAATGCGTACATCCATACCAGGGCCGGACTGGCCCACCGCGATACCGGGAAATTTCCCGGTGGGCCGCGGCACCTGGGGCTGGGCTGACAGCTCTTATCAGTAAATAGGCTCCTGTGATGCCAGCCGGCCATGTGTGAGCTGTGCGGCCGCACAGAGCCCCATGGGAGCAGGGGGAGCCAGGTGGCTGGCACAGCTCACACATGCCCGGCCGGCACAGCTCACACATGGCCGGCCGGGATCATTTAAAAAAAAAAAATAATAATTTGCGGCGGGGGCGGAGACTAGTGTGCGGCGGGGGCGGGGCCTACCGTGTGGCGAGGGCGGAGCTTGCGGTGCGGCGGGGGCCTGGCTGACTGCAGCATGGGGAGCAGGAAGGAGTCCCTGCTTCCCCAACAACCAGCCTTCAGGAGCTCCAAGCAGGAGGTAAGAAGCAGGTCAGTGTGTCTGTGTGTGACTGCCTGTGTGTGTGACTGTCTGTGTGACTATCTGCCTGTGTGTGTGACTGCCTGTGTGTATGTGACTGTGTGTGTGACTGTCTGCCTGTGTGTGTGACTGTGTGTGTGACTGTCTGTGTGTGTGACTGTCTGTGTGTGTGTGACTGTCTGCCTGTGTGTGTGACTGTGTGTCTGTGTGACTGTATGCCTGAGTGTGACTGTCTGTGTGTGACTGTCTGCCTGTGTGTGTGACGGTCTGCCTGTCTCTGTATGTGTGGATTTTTGCCTCGGTGTCAGTGACTGTCTGACTGTCTCTGTATGTGTGGATGTTTGCCTTAGTGTCAGTGACTATCTGCCTTTGTGTGTGTGCATCTGCTAGTGAGTGAGCGAGCATCTGTGTGTGTGTGTGTGCGCGCGCATCTGCTAGTGAGGGAGCCTCTGTGTGTGTGCACCTGCTAGTGAGTTTGTGTGTGTCAGTGAGCTTGTCTGTAGTGAATCTGTGTGTTAGTGATCTCTTCTGTAGGGAGCATGTGTGTGTCAATGGGCTTGTCTGTAGGGAGAGTGTGTGCGCATCAGTGAGCTTGTCTGTAGTGAGCGTGTGTGTGTGACAGTGAGCTTGTCTGTAGTAAGCTTGTGTGTGTATCATAGTTTGTCTGTACTAAATTTGTGTGTGTGCCAGTAACCTTGTCTGTGTGTGTCATTGAGATTGTCTGTCAATGAGCCTATTTGTGTGCATCAGTAAGATTGTCTGTGTCTGCATGTGCGTATGCTTTACTGTATAATTTAATTACCCTGAAAGAACTAATATTTTGAATTAGAAGAAGAAATGTATCAATATATATATATATATATATATATATATATATAAAAGCTGTTGTACCTTGCACTCAGGCTTCAAAGTTGTGTGACCGGGTACATCACCAGGGCTCCAGTATCCAGGCAATTGAAACAGTTGGCTGCACTCTCAGATTTCCTTAAAGCGTAACTTTTATTGAAATATTTAAGAGAAGATCAACGTTTCAGTCCCTCTTGTGGACTTTCATCATGATCCTGATGAAAGTCCACAAGAGAGGATGAAACATTGATCTTCTCTTAAATATTTCAATAAAAGTTACGTTTTAAGGAAATCCGAGAGTGCAGCCAACTATTTCAATTGCCTATATATATATATATATATATATATATATATACCCTACATAGCACAATGACTTATGGGGCTGGCATTTTTTTCCAGGGCTGCTTCGTATCCCCAGTCCAGCCCTGCTTAATGCGTACATCCATACACACATACTGCTCAATGCGCACATCCATACACACATACTGCTTAATGCATTCATCCATACACACATACTGCCTAATATCTACATTCATAAACACAAACTGCCTAATACCTACATCCATACACACATACTGCCTAATACATACATTGTACATTGAATACATAATTTATCACTGTGATAAATTACGTATTCATTGCACTTGGTTAATTTATTTTACAAGACTTGCACAGATGAGCACACACACTGACAGATGAGCACACTCACTGACAGACAGACACACACTCACTGTCAGACACAAACACTCACAGACACACACACAGACATACGCTCACTCACTGATAGACAGACATACACTCACTCACTGACAGACATACACACACTCACTGACAGACATACACTCACTCACTCACTGACACACAAACTCACATAATTTATTTTTTTGAGGCAAATTCAGCCACCCTACCTCCCTGTGGTCCAGTGTGGGGTTGGCTTCTCACTCCTCCAGCGTGCTGTTTGATATGCTGGGGCCGGAATGACGCCATATTCCGGCTCCCGGCATCACAGAGGGCGTGCGAGGGAGGAGTGAGAAACTGCAAGAACAGCCTCCCTTGCTGCACACAATACAGCAGCCTGCCTCCTGTCCCCCTCTCCTCCGGCATTTCACGGCAGAGCAGGCACCTGCCATCAAGTAAGCAGGTGCCTGTTCTGCCATATTTAAAAAGGACAGCATAGGGGGTGTGCCTAGAGTTGGCCAGGTGGGCCCCCCGTGACAGGGCTCCTCTGGGTGCTCCCACTTTCAGGCGCCTTGAGGATCGGCCTGGCACTGGGGGTGGTTCAAAAACATCCCGGTGGGTGCCCTTAGCAGGCCAGCGCCCTGGGCGAATGCATAGTTTGCCTAACAGTGGCGCCGGCCTTGCCTTTGGATTTAGCTGCAATTATGTTGTTAGTAACTTTGATAAGAGATGTCTCAGTGGAGTGGAGGGGGCGGAAGCCAGATCGAAGAGGTACCCCGCCCATCGAAATCCTGCTTCACCAGACACTGCTTTTAGGGGGTATGGATTTACTTGAAAGATGAAAGCGAGACTTTAACAAAAAGTATGTGTTTTCTGAAAGCTATAGCCTGTGAGTTTCCCTCCAGCACCACCTCCACCAGATACATGATGATTGGGAGGTATAAATTTTGTGTTTTCTGTCGATACGATTCTATAACTAGGCCCATCATAACTGTCAGCACCAGGCCCAATAAACGCTTCCACTTTAAAGAGAGAAAAAAAACGCTTCCATTTTAAAGGACGCTCAATATGTCCGTCACTTGTATTTTATGCACAGAATTGACATTTGGCAGCCTGGAGTTCCCCCCTAGCACACAATTAACAATAACGCTGCAAGCTGAAACACTGCACATACTGACTCCAACTACTATGACCACTTCAAATCATTGTAATGGTCATGATGGTTATGTATATGTAGCCTGCATCGCTGCCAGCATAGGTAGTCTACATCCCCGTGCACTGCCGGCATAGGTAGTCTGCGTCTCCACGCTCGCTGCCGGCATAGTTAGTCTGCGTCTCCACGCTCGCTGCCGGCATAGGTAGTCTGCGTCTCCACGCACGCTGCCGGCATAGGTAGTCTGCATCTCCACGCTCGCTGCTGGCATAGGTAGTCTGCGTCTCCACGCTCGCTGCCGGCATAGGTAGTCTGCGTCTCCACGCTTGCTGCCGGCATAGGTAGTCGCGTCTCCACGCGCGCTGCCGGCATACGTAGTCGGCGTCTCCACGTGCGCTGCCGGCATAGGTAGTCTGCGTCTCCACGCTCGCTGCCGGCATAGGCAGTCTGCGTCTCCACGCTCGCTGCCGGCATAGGCAGTCTGCGTCTCCACGCTCGCTGCCGGCATAGTTAGTCTGCGTCTCCACGCTCGCTGCCGGCATAGGTAGTCTGCGTCTCCACGCACGCTGCCGGCATAGGTAGTCTGCGTCTCCACGCTCGCTGCCGGCATAGGTAGTCGGCGTCTCCACGCGCGCTGCCGGCATACGTAGTCTGCGTCTCCACGTGCGCTGCCGGCATAGGTAGTTTGCGTCTCCACGGGCGCTCTCGGCATACGTATTCTGCGTCTCCATGCTCGCTGCCGGCATAGGTAGTCTGCTTATCCACGCTCGCTGCCGGCATAGGTAGTCTGCGTCTCCACGCGCTGCCGGCATAGGTAGTCTGCGTCTCCACGCGCGCTGTCGGCATAGTTAGTCTGCGTCTCCACGCGCGCTGCCGGCATAGTTAGTCTGCGTCTCCACGCGCGCTGCCGGCATAGTTAGTCTGCGTCTCCACGCGCGCTGCCGGCATAGGTAGTCTGCGTCTCCACGCTCGCTGCCGGCATAGGTAGTCTGCGTCTCGCCGCGCGCTGCCGGCATAGTTAGTCTGCGTCTCCACGCTCGCTGCCGGCATAGGTAGTCTGCGTCTCCACGCTCGCTGCCGGCATAGGTAGTCTGCGTCTCCACGCTCGCTGCCGGCATAGGTAGTCTGCGTCTCCACGCGTGCTGCCAGCATACGTGGTCTGCGTTTGGCAGCCTGGCACACAGTTAACAATAACTCAACACGCAGAGAGTTTCAAGCTGAAACACTGCACATACTGTCTCCTAACCACTGCTGATACCGGAGAAACTGACGGAAGCCAAGCACAGAGAGATGGACACAGGTTTCTTCAGGAAGGAAGAGATTCTTTATTGGATCACCGATCGGGACTCAGAGGGACTAGCGTCACCAAAATACAGCAAAGTCTGAGTACTGAATACATAGAGTACATTCCTTATATAGCACTGTAGCTCCTCCCACAATTAACTACACCCACACATACCCTTAACCTATTTAATGAATAGAGTCTAAACTCATCCATCCGGTCTAACCACGTGGCTCATCTGATACAAAGGAGAGGGACGCGTAATTCCAGTTCTTACATTCCTGCACCTGGTCAGTACAGTGATGACAGTATCTTAGCTACGTGTAATTAACTAACTGATACTACAAACACATATACATACATATGCCTTGTGGCAATCTTAGCCTGCTAAACTTGTATTTTACTGGAATTACATCACATTCCCCCCTTTGATGCCTCTGATATTTCACAATTACTTGAGGCATCACTTAACCTTGGTTTGCATATACCTCAGGTTACCATGAACCAGACCAGACTTATCTTATGATGTGAATCTTCAACATTCATCTTCTTGCATTGGTTCTCCCTGATCTAGAGCCTTATACTTATATATCGCCATTATCTGTGCAGCAGCCTTCCTCTCTGCTATACTTCCTATCAGGCTTTGCACAGACCTAACTACTAAGGGTATAAGACACGGTAGGAGTAGACACAACAGTAAAATCAGTAGGACTCCACCTACCACTGCCTTAAGCCCTCCGAACCACTCATACCAGCTACCAAACCAACTACTTGGATTGTACCCTTTCCATACCTGAGTAGGCACATGCGCTAGTTTAACCATATGGCTAGTAAGCTCAGCTATTGCTTGCCCTTCGTCGTCTATTTGAAGACAGCAATTGCTTAGGTTAAACTTCCCACATACACCTCCCTCTACTGCCAAAAGGTAATCCAAGGCTAATCTATTTTGGTAGACTGCTGTCCTCATCCTGGTGTTATGCTTCGCTAGAAGATTGAGCGCTTGTGATGTCTCATTTGTGATAATCTCAACCACCGCCTGTAATCTTATAATACGGTTGAGCATATAAATAGGGGTTCTATAACCAAAGGTACCATCCTCAGCCCACGTGGCTGGCCCATAGTAATCTATAATACGCTGGGGAGGCCATTCATCATCTTCCCAGGCGCCTATCTCTATGGGTCCCCTTTTCTTCCTATGATTCACATCATACACTTTAACACCTAAAGTCTCACCTGTTTCAATCGGTAACAAGAAGAAGGATGGTTTGAGCATACCCAACACACATGCCCCTTCCCAGTCCTGTGGCAGCTCCGAATAGGCTTTCTTACCACAGATCCAGTACAAATTTGCTGGGGCTCTCCAAGTAGATGTGATGGATAGATCAAACCACACATCCTTTAAATTGGCATATCTAGCAAACGGGTTAGATGGTTCTGAGACATTTGAAGCCGACCACCAAGTTGTATTCTTTGTATCATCATCATAAGCTTTTTGCCCTAGACAAGTTAATTCTCCTACAGAAGTATTATACATTATTCCTTTCCTTGCTATGCAAACATAACCTATGATGGAGGTCTTTAATCTCCACTCAGATTTACCTCTAACACTCATATGATAATCGGCTTGTGTAGATATTAATTGGTCAACTGCCTCAGAACCGGACATTACCTCCTTTGCTTCCCAAGGCCATTGGTCTCCCATGTTAGTACCTCCACACACATAGCAGTTGGTAACATTAAGACTACCGGCAATACTTTCAGCTAAATCGATGAACAGGTTTTTAGCATTATGGGGGATCTTATTATCTATACTCATCTCTTCGTAAAAGGAATGGTATACTTGATGAGTCTGGGAGGATACCGTATCAGTCTCTATTCCTATAAACAATAATGTCCCAGGATCTAAACCCGTCCCGTATATTTGAAACCCAAATAAATTTCCATACTTATCTAAGAACTTGTCGGGGTTATTAATGAGTATATGGACTGGGTTGCATTCCATAGACTTACAATAAGGGCTAGTCGGCAACTTAGTCACTATCATGTCTTTGTCTACTGTCTGTCCCCAAGTCGCCCACCCCACACAAGACCAATATGGGCAAAAGTTATAATCTCTATTTGGGCATCTAGGACTTACATATTTATTTTTGCTACTGGGACAAATATATTTATCGTTAGACCCATACGTCCTCTCCCATCTAAGATCCCCACATACATTCCACGGCTTTCTACCACTCGATATCGCTTTACACGCATCAAATAGCAGAACACCCGAAGAATGTACGGATTCTAACACCATTTTATTAATTAGGGTCCCCTGAGGATCTCCATTCCTGAGAGTCAACCAAATTGTACGAGGCTGATACTCCGGACTGAAGCACTTAGGTTCTCCTACTCCTAAATGGCACACACTATAATCTATATTTAAGTATCTACATCTCGATACATCTCCTTTACATTCGTATTGTGAATGCCAAATTAGGGTTTGGGAAATATGGTTACCTGTTCTCGTAGTCTTAATGCATACCTCACAGCTAGGAGTGTCGGTACCTCTACCTTCCTGAATATAAAAACACATATAAATAAACACTATCAAAAGCACATCTTTCGCCGTCATCCTCAGTCTTCGTCCGTGCGATGGCGCCTCAGCTTCCAGGATGTGAGGGGCTGCAGGGAATGGAGTTCTGCTCATCTTCACAGGTGTCCCTTCGAGACTTTCCTGGCTTATACACTATGTGATGGTAAGCGGACAGGCTTTATTATGGCCTTCTCACTCACACCTGTAACAATAAAATTTGTAATCCACAATAATTCCTCGTTACTCCGACTGAGTAGTGCGTTTTAACCGGATCTTGCAGGGATTCTCTGGATCTGCTGTAACTTGCCAAGAATCGACTGCTGCTGGTTTAACCCTGGAGTGATGTATCCACGGAGTCACTTCTGCTACTTTTATTGCTGTAGGGGTAGACAAAAGAACAACATAAGGACCTCTCCACTTGGGCCCTAACGGTACATTATTCCACTCTTTAATCCACACTTGATCTCCTGGATGGTAACTATGAACAGGGGGATAAATATTCACAGGTAATCTATCTTGTACCCATTTCTGTACCTCCTCCATAGTCTTACCCAACTCTACAACCTGCTGCCGGGTAATTCCTTCTCCCAACTGACTCAAGTCCCCCCTTAAGTTACCAAGTACGGGAGGTGGTCGCCCATACATGATTTCAAAAGGAGAGAGGCCCATCCTTCTGGTAGGGGTACTGCGGATTCGCAATAAAGCTATGGGTAAGAGAACGTTCCACTTAAGTTGGGTTTCCTGACACATTTTAGCCAACTGGTTCTTTATAGTTCTATTCATTCTCTCTACCTTACCAGAACTCTGGGGTCTATATGCAGTATGAAGCCTCCACTTTATACCAAGCATATGAGTCAGTTGTTGTAGGCACTGGTGAACAAAAGCTGGACCATTGTCCGATCCTATAGAACAGGGTAGTCCATATCGGGGTATTATTTCTCGTAGCAGGAATCTCACAACTTCTCCTGCTTTCTCTGTACGAGTAGGACATGCTTCTACCCAGCCTGAATAGGTGCACACAATTACCAGCAGGTAACGATGTCCACCCGATTTAGGCATCACTGTAAAGTCTATTTGTAGATCGGACATGGGGAGTCCCCCCATAAACTGAACTCCTGGTGGCTTTACTGGTCCTTGTCTTGCATTATTCTTAGCACACGTTACACATCTGCGTACAATGGCCTGAGTCAAGTTGGACAATCTTGGTATGTAGAAATGTTTTCTAAGAGATTCTTCAGTACTGTCTCTCCCAGAATGTGTCCCGTTGTGATAATTTTGGACAATTTCTGCCGCTAGCGATGCTGGTATAACTATTCTTCCATCTTCTAGCTGATACCACTTGTTCTCCAGATACTTTCCCGGTTCAGTCTTTAACCACTCCTCTTCTTGAGCTGTATAAACTGGAGTCCATTGGGACAGTGGAGTTGGTATAAGAGCAGCTATATGCCCTACATACTCCTGTCTTCCTGATTCAGCAGCACGCTTAGCTGCACTATCTGCCATCCGATTTCCCTTGGTTACATCACCATCTCCTCTCAGATGCGCTCGACAATGTATGATACCGACTTCTTTCGGCTCCCACACTGCTTCCAATAGTTGTAGGATTTCAGCTGCGTACTTGATTTCTTTGCCTTCTGAATTCAGTAGTCCTCTTTCTTTATACAAAGCTCCGTGGGCATGAGTGGTTAAAAACGCATACTTAGAGTCCGTATAGATATTTACTCTTAAACCTTCAGCCAATTGTAACGCTCGTGTTAGTGCTATTAATTCTGCCTTTTGTGCTGATGTTCCTTTCGCCAGTGGCCGAGCTTCTATCACCTTGTCTATTGTTGTCACTGCATATCCTGCATAGCGGATCCCTTCTTTCACATAACTACTGCCGTCGGTGTAATATTGAACATCGGGGTTCTGGATGGAAAAATCACGAAGATCTGGTCTACTTGAGAATACTTCATCCATTACTTCCAGACAATCATGTTGACTTTCAGTAGGTTGTGGCAAAAGGGTAGCTGGATTTAAGGTGTTTACAGTCTCTAAATGCACTCTTGGGTTTTCACACAACATTGCTTGATACTTGGTCATACGGCTATTACTAAACCAATGATTTCCTTTGTAATCCAACAACGTCTGTACTGCATGTGGGACTCGTACATAAAGTTCTTGACCCAGAGTGAGTTTATCGGCTTCAGCTACTAGCAGGGCGGCTGCAGCTACGGCTCTTAGACAAGGTGGAAGTCCGCTGGCCACTGCATCCAGTTGCTTAGACATGTAGGCAACAGGTCTTTGCCATGATCCCAAGTACTGTGTCAATACTCCCACAGCCATTCTTCTTTGCTCGTGTACATATAAGTAGAATGGTCGTGTGTGATCAGGTAGACCTAATGCTGGGGCACTCATCAAAGCCTTCTTCACATCTTCAAATGCCGTTTGCTGTTCTTGGGTCCATAAGAAGGGGTCGTGCTCTGTACCTTTGATAGCTGCGTACAGAGGTTTTGCTAGTATCGCATAACTGGGAATCCATATCCTACAGAAGCCTGCTGCCCCCAAGAATTCTCGCACTTGTCTTCTATTCTTGGGTATTGGTATTTGGCAGACAGCTTCTTTTCTCTCTGGCCCCATAATTCTTTGACCTTCAGAGATATGGAATCCTAGATACTTGACAGTTGGCAAACACAACTGAGCCTTCTTTCTAGACACCTTGTATCCTGCCTTCCAGAGAATGTGTAGTAGATCGTGCGTTGCTTGCTGACAGATTTCTTTTGTAACTGCTGCTATCAACAAGTCATCTACATATTGTAACAATACACACTCTCCTGGGATGGACTCGAAATCCAATAGATCTTGACTTAGGGCTGAACCAAATAGGGTAGGTGAATTTTTAAACCCTTGGGGCAGTCTTGTCCAAGTCATTTGGCGTTTTGAGCCCGTTACAGCGTTCTCCCATTGGAAAGCGAAAATACATTGACTTTCTGCGGCAATTCGGAGGCAAAAGAAGGCATCTTTGAGATCTAAGACTGTGAAGTAAGTAGCCCCGCCCGGAATTAAAGCAAGCAGGTTATATGGATTGGGTACAACTGGATGTATGCTAACAACCGCATCATTGACTGCTCTTAAGTCCTGCACAGGTCGATACTCATCTGTGCCGGGCTTTTGAACAGGCAGCAATGGGGTGTTCCAGGGGGAAGTACAGAATTTTAGGATACCATACCGTATGAACTTATCCAGATAGGATTGGATGTTCTTCTTAGCCTTCTGCGGGATGTGATATTGTCTCAGGCTCACTGGATAAACCCCATGTTTCAGTTCAATTTTTATTGGTGGAATATTGCGGGCCAGTCCTGGTGGGTTGTTCTCTGCCCAAACTCCTGGTATGTTAAACAATGTCTCATCACTCCTAGGGTTTTGGCTAGTCAACACTGTATAAAGTCGCCACTCTTCTTCCTTTGGTACGGATAAAGTCATAATACCTGAAGGTCCATTAAACTTTAAAGATGTTGTTCCATCTGGTAGGAACGTAATCTGCGCTTGTAATTTGGATAGCATATCACGTCCCAGCAATTGGACTGGACATTCAGGCATATAAAGGAATTGGTGTTTTACTACGTGGCCTCCCAATGTACAGAGTCGACTTTTAAGAACCGGTCTTTCAGCACTTCTTCCAGTTGCTCCTATCACAGTAATAGTCCTTCCAGATGGAGGAGCAACTAGATTAGTCACCACTGAATGTTCAGCACCAGTGTCGATCATGAACGCACTCCTTTTCCCCCCTATTGATACATCGACCATAGGCTCCGCTCGACCAAGGGGGATGGAGCCCGGTCGGTATCAATAGTCCTCCATGACCGTGTCAGCCAATCCTACGAAGTCCCTACCTTCTCTATCGCGGGACCTTTGCGCTGCTGGAATATATCTGTCTTCCCTAACACTTCCTCTGTTCCCATTACTCCCTCTATAACCATTACTCCCTCCGGGGCCTCCTCTACCTCTCGCTCTGCCTCTAAAGTTTCCGTAGCCTGCCCTGGGTTGGTCTCTCTCGTACTGCTCTCTTTGCGGACATTCGTTCCTCCAATGCCCTTCTTCAATACGCACACTGATCCCTACTCAAAGGCTCCCTACTCCATCTACTATCACCTCTATCTGGGCCCCGTTTATCTACGCCTGCGATTGCTACCGCTAGCATATCAGCCTTTCTACGCATCTTGCGCTCCTCCTCTTTCTTGCTTTCTGTTTCCCTATTCATATAGACCTTATTAGCTACCTCCATTAGTTGGGAGATTGACATACCTGCAAACCCTTCTAACTTTTGTAGCTTGCGCTTAATATCTCCGTAAGCTTGGCTGACAAAGGCGGAGTTAACCATTCGGGAATTGTCTGCGTCTTCCGGATTAAAGGGGGTGTACAAGCGGTACGCCTCCAATAATCGGTCATAAAAGACACTGGGCGCTTCATCGCTTTTCTGGATCACCTCAACTGTCTTCGACATGTTAATGGCTTTCTTTCCTCCGGCTTTCATGCCAGCAATTATAGCGTCTCTATAGGCTCTGAGTTGAACCATATCAGCACCATTTACGTTCCAATCGGGATCAGTGTTGGGATAATGTGTTGCGGCCCATGCTGCTGGATTAGCTTGGTTCAAAGCACGGGCTCTATCCTCTAATGCTTTAATGGCTGCTTGATTTATTCTTGTCCTTTCCTCATTGTTAAATAAAGTCATTAATAACTGCTGGCAATCAGCCCATGTCGGATTATGTGTCTGTACTATTGAGGTGAACAGATCAGTCATGGCTTGTGGTTTCTCAGTATACGAGGAATTATGGGTCTTCCAGTTTAAAAGGTCGGTAGTGGTGAAAGGGACATATACGAAGACAGGGTCAGCGTGTGCCATTTGACCTGCGGCATCGATATAAGCTGACCCGGGATTTAAGCGAAGAGGCATCTGATAGTGCTTTAATTGTTGGGCACCAGTCAACTGTCGGGTTTGGATGGGGCTACGTAGGGAAGCGTCAGTCATGGGTTCCGGTCGGGGAGATATAGGGTATGGGGATGTGGGAGGTTGGTTTTGGGAAAAGGTAGTGAATAGAACACTTCGGGCCGAGCTAGATGAAGCTTGACCGGAAGTCTGAAGTGGCGCCAAATCAGGATATTCGTTTCTAATGGGGGTGGGTTCTGGTTCCGGAAGGGGAGATTTAGTACGAGGGGGGGTGGATCCTGTACTAGAGGAGGAAGCGGAAGTGGATGAGGGTAATGAGGGAAGGGTTACAGGACTTCCTGTATTTGCGTCACTTCCTCTTACCGGAAAGTAAGGGGGCGGCAAAGGGATCTCGGACTCAGGGGGCGTGTCCAAAATGGGCCTAACACCAGCCCTAGTGGACGAACAAGTCCTAGCTACCATGAGGCGACACTGTTCCTCGTGGCATGTCCGGAGCCATTTTGGCGAGTCATTTACGGCCTGTCTCCAACAATCAATATAAGGAAACTGGCCGTAAAGTTCAGGCCTACCTGATACAGCCACGTGTAAGCGCTGTACCAGAGTTGGATCCTAAACTGCCACGTGGCGGCCATGCCGCAACCAAAGTAGGCCACTCCCTAGTGCACAAAGTGACCAAACGTACAGGGGACATCTTAACCCCAAAATCACAAACTTTGAATCCCTTTTTAAAATTCTTAACCATACATCCTAAGGGATCCGGAATCGTTGACTGCGACGCACCCATATTTAACAGTGGAACGTCGTCGACAACGATTACTATACACGCGTACTATTCAACAGTCACACCCGTTTCCTCTGGCAACAGCACCGCGTGGTACGGTTACCAAGTGAAACGTACACCATAACAATAAACACTCAGGGAATTCCCGTACACACACAGCTGCTACACCAGTCACTATATAATCAATATTATGCCCTTTGGCGTAACTACACAGTCACCCACGCTATAATTCTCTATATACGAATTACCCGTCTATAACACACCCCAGTAACATCGTCTTTTACAAATAGCGGTTACAGTACGGTTAGCATAGGTCAAAGCACAAGTTAAGGTCACAATACAATTATTAGTGGTTATGGTGTTAAACATGCAATGGACGACAATGATTAGTACTTATTATATAATGTCAGTAAATATACAGGGTTATGGTACCGTGCACTATAATACAGCAACACACTATTAACACTCTCGCTAGACGGCTGAGCTCGCGCTATCTAACAAGATATACACTTTACTAAAACAATCGTTAACACATTTACAATTCCCAACTAAACTATTGGCCAGTACCTTGAATGGACTACCTAAAACTATATACACCCGTTTTGGTTAGCCACACTGCCCAATCACCACATATATAGCGAGCTAGAGAACCGAATTTACACAGACGCCTCTTAGTCGCACTATACAACGAGCTAGAGAACCGAATTTACACAGGCGCCTCTTAGTCGTACTATCAAAAGTCTAGTGGGTTCCAAATTTACACGCCTTCCCACTTAGCCCAGATAGGATGAGAACTAGCGAACCGAATTTACACAGGCGCCGCTTAGTCTCCCGGTCCCTCCGACCTAGCGAACGTAATATACACCCTAGAACGCTAGTCTAGACAAGACACCGGTGTCCGGCTAGGGCTATTTACACCAGGACCCCGCCTGACTAACCAAATCAAACGGTCTGACTAAAGAGCGTTCGATCGAGCGGTGCGCCTTCGCTCCTTCCCTTCGACAGAGGGGGCAGATACAGATTCAAAAACCCCTTTGGGCCTACCGCACAATCGGTATACCCCTAGCGGGTCCTGCCGTCTAAAACAGCAGTTATCTTACCTCCTCGTTCCTGAACCTGAGTTCACACTCATCGACGGGGACACCCCAGCACTTCTTACGTAGAGGCCGATGATCTCCTGGACAACAGACCAGTGGCGCCGAGACGAAGGGAGGTCCACGCAGAAGTTCAGGGGTGCAGCCGTAGAGAACGTGGGCAAAGATAGACCGTCTCACGCCTCTGCCTCTCAGCTACCGTTGAACGATGAGCTTCCCGGCCAATGCACCAAATGATACCGGAGAAACTGACGGAAGCCAAGCACAGAGAGATGGACACAGGTTTCTTCAGGAAGGAAGAGATTCTTTATTGGATCACCGATCGGGACTCAGAGGGACTAGCGTCACCAAAATACAGCAAAATCTGAGTACTGAATACATAGAGTACATTCCTTATATAGCACTGTAGCTCCTCCCACAATTAACTACACCCACACATACCCTTAACCTATTTAATGAATAGAGTCTAAACTCATCCATCCGGTCTAACCACGTGGCTCATCTGATACAAAGGAGAGGGACGCGTAATTCCAGTTCTTACATTCCTGCACCTGGTCAGTACAGTGATGACAGTATCTTAGCTACGTGTAATTAACTAACTGATACTACAAACACATATACATACATATGCCTTGTGGCAATCTTAGCCTGCTAAACTTGTATTTTACTGGAATTACATCACACTGCAAGTCATTGTAATGGTCATGGTGGTTGGAGAAACCCATTAAGTGACATGGCATGGTTTAGATATTATAAACACCAATGTGCAGTGTGCAAGTGGAGGAGTGAGTGTGTTTATTTCACCTCCAATGCATTATTCCCCTAAACACCTCAATACTTTGAGGGAGAGGGAACATAGAAGTGTGAATAATTCAACATTTTTTTTTTTTTGGTCATGTTAAAAAAACCTCAAGCTCGGCCCCATCCCACACTGGCTGGCTGAGGGTGCTAAGCATTGCTGTCCATCACGGTTTTGATGTGTCTGCTCTTTATAATTGTATATTTTACGGCAGGATTTATTATGAAGAAGCTGCTTTACGGCAGCGGGGGTCAGATCTCGTTGCGTCACCTCGGACGCGCCCTGCGGCAGTCTCGAGATCTTTTGCGTCCGTTCACGCGCGCTGTTTGAGGGTTAGTGAGCCAGTTTTGTGGCAGCTAGGACGCGCTCTGCTTTACGGCAGTGTTCGTTTTCATTGCGTCCCCTTTAGACGCGCTTCGCTTTGCGGCGGTCTTACTGATTTACGACTTCAGTAAAGTGAGGCTGTGCTGAGGGAAGGGCGTGCTTTACGGCTGCGAGGTACTGTGTGGCCATGGATGTTGGGGAGCTGTTGCGGTATCAGGTAAGTGGTCTTGGGTTGGTATATAGCTCGGTCCGATATACAGTGCGGGCGGGGGGAGGGGGGAGGGGAGCAGGGACTCTGTGTCCCCCCGAGATACTCTGCATCGCTGTATATAGCAACCTGGTCATTGTATTCATGCCATGTGGGAATCACTGAACAGTTCCTGTGTACTCAAATGCGCGTAGCCAGCCTCCCCGTACGCCTTCGCGTAGCCAGCCTCCCCGTACGCCAGCGCGTAGCCAGCCTCCCCCGTACGCCAGCGCGTAGCCAGCCTCCCCTGTACGCCAGCGCGTAGCCAGCCTCCCCCGTACGCCAGCGCGTAGCCAGCCTCCCCCGTACGCCAGCGCGTAGCCAGCCTCCCCCGTACGCCAGCGCGTAGCCAGCCTCCCCCGTACGCCAGCGCGTAGCCAGCCTCCCCCGTACGCCAGCGCGTAGCCAGCCTCCCCCGTACGCCAGCGCGTAGCCAGCCTCCCCCGTACGCCAGCGCGTAGCCAGCCTCCCCCGTACGCCAGCGCGTAGCCAGCCTCCCCGTACGCCAGCGCGTAGCCAGCCTCCCCCGTACGCCAGCGCGTAGCCAGCCTCCCCCGTACGCCAGCGCGTAGCCAGCCTCCCCCGTACGCCAGCGCGTAGCCAGCCTCCCCCGTACGCCAGCGCGTAGCCAGCCTCCCCCGTACGCCAGCGCGTAGCCAGCCTCCCCCGTACGCCAGCGCGTAGCCAGCCTCCCCCGTACGCCAGCGCGTAGCCAGCCTCCCCGTACGCCTGCGCGTAGCCAGCCTCCCCCGTACGCCTGCGCGTAGCCAGCCTCCCCCGTACGCCTGCGCGTAGCCAGCCTCCCCCGTACGCCTGCGCGTAGCCAGCCTCCCCCGTACGCCTGCGCGTAGCCAGCCTCCCCCGTACGCCTGCGCGTAGCCAGCCTCCCCCGTACGCCTGCGCGTAGCCAGCCTCCCCCGTACGCCTGCGCGTAGCCAGCCTCCCCCGTACGCCTGCGCGTAGCCAGCCTCCCCCGTACGCCTGCGCGTAGCCAGCCTCCCCCGTACGCCTGCGCGTAGCCAGCCTCCCCCGTACGCCTGCGCGTAGCCAGCCTCCCCCGTACGCCTGCGCGTAGCCAGCCTCCCCCGTACGCCTGCGCGTAGCCAGCCTCCCCCGTACGCCTGCGCGTAGCCAGCCTCCCCCGTACGCCTGCGCGTAGCCAGCCTCCCCCGTACGCCTGCGCGTAGCCAGCCTCCCCCGTACGCCTGCGCGTAGCCAGCCTCCCCCGTACGCCTGCGCGTAGCCAGCCTCCCCCGTACGCCTGCGCGTAGCCAGCCTCCCCCGTACGCCTGCGCGTAGCCAGCCTCCCCCGTACGCCTGCGCGTAGCCAGCCTCCCCCGTACGCCTGCGCGTAGCCAGCCTCCCCCGTACGCCTGCGCGTAGCCAGCCTCCCCCGTACGCCTGCGCGTAGCCAGCCTCCCCCGTACGCCTGCGCGTAGCCAGCCTCCCCCGTACGCCTGCGCGTAGCCAGCCTCCCCCGTACGCCTGCGCGTAGCCAGCCTCCCCCGTACGCCTGCGCGTAGCCAGCCTCCCCCGTACGCCTGCGCGTAGCCAGCCTCCCCCGTACGCCTGCGCGTAGCCAGCCTCCCCCGTACGCCTGCGCGTAGCCAGCCTCCCCCGTACGCCTGCGCGTAGCCAGCCTCCCCCGTACGCCTGCGCGTAGCCAGCCTCCCCCGTACGCCTGCGCGTAGCCAGCCTCCCCCGTACGCCTGCGCGTAGCCAGCCTCCCCCGTACGCCTGCGCGTAGCCAGCCTCCCCCGTACGCCTGCGCGTAGCCAGCCTCCCCCGTACGCCTGCGCGTAGCCAGCCTCCCCCGTACGCCTGCGCGTAGCCAGCCTCCCCCGTACGCCGAAAAGACAGTGTTTACATGAAAATGCCTGAAGGGAGCTATTATACTCACTAGAACAACTACATTAAGCTGCAGTTGTCCTGGTGACTATGGTGTCCCTTTAATTACTAATTGCACGTACAAACAGGATAAAATAAACTGCATGTCTCCACCGTAAGTGGATCTCTGGAACCAGAAATGGATCGATATTCCCACAGGAGAAGCAGCAACTTGTCAAAAACAATAGAATTACAAAAAATTAAATAAAAAAAAAAAAAAAAAAAAAAAAAAAATATATATATATATATATATATATATATATATATATATATATATATATATATATATATATATATAAAAAACAAATGAATAGGTCCAATGCATTTCGTCCAGATTCTAGACTACTTCAGGGATCATTCAAAAGTACATCCAATGAGTTTTTAACGGGAAACTTGAATTGCCGATGGATTCCGCCTGTATCTGCGTGCATCGTAACAAAAATAAAAGAAAGGTCCAGGCAATTTTATTGAACCCACTCCATCAAGCTTGACAAAGACCGTGTAGGTCGAAACGTTGTGATGGAGTGGGTTCAATAAAATTGCCCAGTTTGTACCTTGGAGTGCCTGGACCTTTCTTTTATTTTTGTTACTCAGCATTTGGTCTCTGGTACTGAGACTGTCCGAGTTGCACCCAGCTACATACTACTTAAAGGGACAGAGTGCAGTTCAACACCCTACCATAACTACTTCTGTATCTGCGTGCATGTCACCCGTGGAACGCAAGATGGAGTTCTGGCCCTATGTGCGTGTCCCGACATAATAGAACGTAAAGTGCATATGCGTCCCAACGTACGTTCTATGTATGCGTTCCAATCGGTGAACGTATGCTCTACCTCCCCCCTTTTTTTTTACCTGTAGCTCTATTACACTATTCCTGTTTTATCTTTTTTAGGTTTTATTATTATTATTATCAGGTTGTTTTTTATTATTCATTGTGTAGATTATTTATAGCTTTATTCACCTGGGTGTGCACGCTTAAAGTTAGTTTCTCCTTTTTATTATACTTTTGTGTACCATCTTACCTTCAGTTCTCCCCCTTTGCCTAACAGGTCTGCCTCCTCTGGCTTTCATACCACTCCAGGATGGTTTTCCTTAGTTATTATATATATATATAAAAATAAACAAACTGATAGGAAGAGTATTTGCTATTGATAAGTATAAAAAGTTGAGTGTAGCCCAATTTTATTTTTTTTTTGTGGTTTTCATTTGTATTGTTCTGGGTTGTTGAAGTCTCAATCCTCGGGTTGGTTGGCTCCTTATGTTAGTCACAAGTAATGTAATGTAATTATTTTAGAGCATCTGGATTAATGCACCTGTTGGTTTGCTTTTACATTATACCTTTAAGTTTTACCAATTTTGCACCTTATAGAATTTGTTTTATTTTTTTTTTGCATTGGTTGAATCTTATGATTGCTATATTGAGTTGTTGCAAGAATGTTTGTTTAATACGGGGAATTTTGAAGTCTATTGATATCTATGTACTATTTTCTAATTTTTTGCAGAGAGCTGGCTATCCTATTATTTTACTTGGTTTTGATTGTATCCCATTTCCAGTCCTTGTATTGCTTTTTATGTCCAGCCATACTCCCTAGTTACACACTTATTTGTGGTTTCTCAATGTCCGCAAAATCCACTGAGCCTGACCATTGACTCTTATGCTTAAAGGACCACTATAGTGCCAGGAAAACATACTCGTTTTCCTGGCACTATAGTGCCCTGAGGGTGCCTCAGGGCCCCCTCCCGCCGGGCTCTAGGGGTGGAAGGGGTTAAATTGACCTTTCTCCAGCGCCGGGCGGGGAACTCTCCACAATGCTTTCCTATGGATGCTGGCATCTTCTCACTGTGAAAATCACAGTGAGAAGCGCGGAAGCGCCTCTAGCAGCTGTCAATGAGACAGCCGCTAGAGGCTGGATTAACCCATAGGTAAACATAGCAGTTTCTCTGAAACTGCTATGTTTATAGAAAAAATGGTTAAACCTAGCTGGACCTGGCACCCAGACCACTTCAATAAGCTGAAGTGGTCTAGTGGTCCTTTAAATTAACACTCCGAGCACTATAACCACTACGGCACACTTTCGCTTTGGAGAGCCGGAAGGTCCTGCTAGGAGAATTTACATTGCTAGCTAATTGGCTGAGAATGTCAGTTGATCGCTCCCAGGCACTATGCTAACCCCTGTACCTTTTAGCTCTGACTCTCATAGAGGCAGGGAGCGGTGCCCAGCAAAATGCAGGTAAGAGTCAAACCATAATGGCTGATGGTTTGGCTATTTACTTTGGAGAGGGGTCACAGTACTTCTGGCACAATAAACACTACAGAGTGTTGTAGTGGTTATGCTGCTTTGAGAGTTCCTTTGAGTCCACCCCTGCGGAGAGATCCAAATTGCAGATGGTGGCAGAACTTGCAGTATCTTCCTTATATTTATTGACAAATTATGAGTTTGCTACAGATTCCTGATTACTAGTTTATCTTTACGTAAAATTAGCAGTTTGCCTTTTTTTTTTTTTTTTTTAACAGTGATTTCTTCTGATACATAATCCCCATAATGTGCACATTTAATACATACTAAGATCTATTAAAGCGGCACTGTCACTGTCTGGGGACGTGGCAGAATTTGCAAAGATCCCAGACAGGGACATCGCCGCTGGGGGTTCAGTGGCCATGGTTGGGGGCAGGGAAAGTTCTGCTTACCTGAACCTATCCCTCACTGGTGCCGCCACCTTCTCCAGGAGCTGACGTTCACTGCTGTACTCTCGCGGAGCAGATGAATAAATGAAAGCCAGTGTAGGAACGGGGAAGAGAAGAAGCGGTTGGGAAAAAATAAGTGCAGCGTGACAGTGACTCTTTAAGAATGATTAATTGATGGGTAGAAGTTCAAGTACCCAGAAAGACTACTTTAGACTTTAGAAATCCAATATGCCTTGTGTTTAGAACAAACCCAGCATTTAGGCATTTTGAGGTTCATTAGGTGTTTTGAAGTTCAGACTGACAAGCAGGTCATGAATAATCAAACGGTCATAGGGGAAGTAGAATGCTAAAGTAATAATCCAGTAAGCAGGGAGGTTACATATAATTTCATTCTGAAAATACATTGCTGCATGTGTTGAAGAAACATGGACAAGGCAGATAAACACAGTACGTGTCTTAATAAAAGCTGGTGTCTTCTTGTACTCCCAATGGCAGTGTGGGTTTACTTGCTGTCTGTGCGTGCTCGATGTATCTCCTCCTGCCAAGTGGCATAGCTCTGATATATGGTCACTTGCTTTATAAAAGTCAGAAAATGCTTAGCATAACTTTCCTCAACTTTAGCAATACTAGGTTAGTTTTTTTCTTTTCTTTTTGAGCTGGTAGTGTGTGTGTGTATTATCATGTTTTCTTTCTGAAAAATGTTTCTATAACTCTGTAAAGGAACATTCATAAGTCATGACACAGATTTGTGAGTCCTAAACTACTGGCCAGTAATAACATTTAGCTTGGTACAAACCTTGCCAGTGCATGGCTCTCCATGCTTTACTACTTACATGGCAGTACTACTTACCAGCAGCAGCTCTGTGCTAATTAGCAATATCCCAAGGTAAGTAGTCAAACCATTTGTACTATTCTTTGACAGTTAACTTAGAGTCAAGGGACCCGGTGCCGCTATAGAATGAATGCATGACCGGTGTAGGACAGCGCCCATTGCGAGAGAGCATTAGCGCAGCTCTGTACTGCCCTGCCTTGTATGAGAAGACCAGAAGCGAAGACTGCAACTGTGGGTGCCCGGCTGCACCCAAGTAAGTTGTCAAACTGTACTAAAGCAGTTTGATTAATTCCCATGGGACTGCGCCAGAGCATTCTTGGCACCATAACCACTACAGCTATGGACAGCAAGCTATGTTAATTTAACAAAACATGATTAAAAAAATAACACAACCCTTAGCTAACTGTTAGCTGGAGCTAACCCCAGTCCTTCTATTAGCTTCCACCCCCCAAACCAACGCTGGTTGGTTGCATTTCAGCCAAAGCTTTTTTCCAAATCTCAGTGCAGGAGTGAGGTCCTTTGAAAATAGCAGAGAGTGAATAAAGTGAACCTTGGAGCAATTTTGCCAGCCAAATTGAGTATTGAGCTGAATGACCACAACCAACAAGCTTTCCAGATTAGTAGGACCCACACTGCTTCCCTCTCCAACTATTAAAAGAACACTATAGTGTTAGGAATACAAACTTGTACCTAGAGCTATAGTGTCCTAGTTGCAGATTAGTTTTAGTTCCCCCTCCCCATATTTTCTATAAAAATCTAAAAAAACATAAGTGATTAATGTAAGTGGAAAAAAAAAATGTTTTTACAGAAAATGGGGGGCTAAAATTGATCTGCAACTACAACACTGTACTTTTGTACAGTGCGGATATTACCTCGGTTCTGTGCTTGCTCTTGCAGTGTAATTTGTCTCTCTCTGTGATGGTCAATACTATACCACTCATGGAGAAACATGATGCACATGTACAGCTAGCAGCAGGTGCATCCAAAAGCTTTTCATAGGAAAGCATTGCATTTAATGCTTTTCTATAAGCTGCAACCTCACGTGACCGAGCGGAAGCAGGAGAGGTGCGTTTAAACCTGCAATCTAAAAATTACGGTGTCTACAAAACGGCACTGTTTTACATTGCAGAGTTAAAATGACTAGACCACTGCAGCCAGACCGCGTCATTGAGATGATGTAGCCTGGGCGACTCTGGTGGCCCTTTAAGTAATGTATGGAGACATTATCTCAGGTAGTACGTGTGTGTGTTTTATGTAGCGAATACGTATTACAAGATGAATTAGATAATCTCTGCTATTTTGGAGCTATTTTCTCTGGACTATGTTACAAGTTAGCAGGAAAATATGTATGAAATCACATTTTTAGCTGAACACCTTATTATTGCATTTATTTATATTCAGCATTCACACACACTTTATTTCTTTTCCTTGGGCTTCAGAATTTCTGAATATTTCACATCATAACTTCCATAATGATCACTCTTTTTGCTAGCATAATAAAATTCATATTTTTTTTTAGTCCAGCAGGTGTCAATTTCAGTTTTTCACACAAGGTGGCAATTAGCCGTGGGCCCCAACCCTGATCAAAGACCATATTGGTATTCAGCTCCGGAGAAGGAAAATAAATCAGAAAGAAAGGGAAAGTCATTGTGATTGGCTGGGGAGATTAGAATTACCATCTCATCTACGTGCAGACTTTAAAATGTTCAAGAATTGCACTATCAAAGCAACATTTTATGGAAATAATGCTTCTGTGAAACAGAATATCACCCTCCACCCTTAAGGCTATATTTAAATGTAGATATGATTATTCAGGCATTTGATTCTCTTTTTAATGTGTGATCTCTCTGAGTTATTTTAATGTGTGACTAATACTACTCTCAACAACTCTTCCAGACTCCATGCCACCCCCCTGGTCTTGTCCCTAATAGTGTAGCTGGCAGAGACTCGAGGCTTTGGCAAAAAACGATTACCAGCTGCTTCACAAAATGTTGGTAAAAAACGAACAAGCCTAAATCGTAGAGATTTGTATGAATACTTTTGTATCATGTATATTGTAGAGAAAATAGGAGGCTGTGTTGTTTATCCACTCAGCTGGGAATTGTGGAGAAATTAGGGCATTTGATACTGTAGGCTAAATGCCAAACAGAAAAATAATCTCCAGTTCTCCTTTGCAGCTTGGCCTATATTTTGCAATTTGTAAATTCTTCTTTATTTGTTCAATTAAAGGAACACTATAGGGTCAGAGAACACAAACGTGTGTTCCTGACCATATAGTGTTAAAACCACCATCTAGCCCCCTTGCCTCCCTAAATATAGTAAAATCTTACTTGTATTAAAGTCTGCAGCTGCTGTCTCTACCCTTGATCTGCTTGCTTGGCTGACATCCTCAGTAGTGATTCTGTGAGCCGATTACAATGCTTTGCCATAGGATTGGCTGAGACTGTGAATGAGGCAGATCAGGGGCTGAGCCAGCACAAGTCAAACACAACCCTGGCCAATCATAGAGATGTATTGAATCCATGCATCTCTATGAGGAAAGTTCAGTGTCTCCATGCAGATGGTGGAGACACTGAATGTCAGTCACACTGTGTAGCACTGCCCCAGAAGACACCTCTAGCAGCCATCTGAGGAGTGGCCACTGGAGTTTTTACTAAGCTGTAATGTAAACACGGCGTTTTCTCTGAAAAGACCGTGTTTACTGCAGAAAGCCTAAAGGGAATGATTCAACTCACTAGAACAAATACCATAAGCTATAGTTGATATATTGACTATAGTGTCCCTTTAATAACCCTCCCTCCACCTTGGCACATTGCAGTTCACTGTTCAGCGAATAATTCACTCAGTGTGCATCTTCACTTGTCATTTAATTGTGCAGGGTTCGCATATATACTAAAAAATAACAGCCACATTGACTGTGATCTTCTGTTGCCTACACATAATATCTGCCTTTCCTGCTGTCTTTGGAAGATAAAATTGGACTTTTCACATGCTGTAATTAATAATTTTAATTAAAGCCCATAACTCTGCCTCAGAGCAGCGAGTTGAGCGGACTGAAGGGATCCTCTAACATACCAAATCCCAGCACTTCATTAGAGCGCTAGGCTAAGCTGGCAGGGCAAGATTAGTGAGTGGCTAACGAGGAGCATGAATTATTAATTGGCAAATTACAGTTCAGATTCTGAACAGGGTCCGAGCCTTGTACTATAACCTGCAGACCGTACTTATAATTGCTTAGATTCTGAGCAGTTCTTCACTGCAACAGAATGTTACAAGGGATATATCATGGAAAAAGAATTTGTAACAATGTTCTGCAATTTAGCCTTTAAGGTAGGGCCAGGAAAAAGATATGAAACAACCTTTTATATTAAGGGATTTAATAGCAGAGGAATGTAGGCTTTTGTTCTGTTTTTATAGAAAATAATTACAATTAGATGGCATAGCTCTATAGTCGGAATGTTGACTTGGCTGCTTAAAGGGGCAGTTGGAGCTTCGAAAGACATGTGTTAAAGCTTAACCATACAAATATGTTAAGTTTATATACAGTGTAAAGAGAACAAGCCAAGGAAGGGGGATACAAATGTTGCAGGGGTAAGGTTTCATTTGGAGAGAAGCTGATGGCAAACTATATTAAAAATAATTTTAGAAGAGAGTTTACATTCACCCCATGGGGACCATGCTTTATAACATGTAGGCAGTGTGTTGTGGATAGAGGCAGTAGACTGATCCATGAGGCGGTTATGTTATCTTTGCTCTAGTTTCCTGTAAAAAGGTACTAAGGTGTTAAGCCAGAAAGAATGACAAGAAAATCCATTAGTAGGAGTGGGCAGCAAAAAGGACAAGGGGCCTAGATCAAAGGGAATAGATTCGGGTTTTTACACTAGCTATTATCATCTGGTGTTTTTTGGTCTGCACCATTTGTGGTCTTTTCTGATTTTATTTTGTAGGTTGTTTATTTCTCTATGTTTATTCAGAATATCAGAGTAATCTTCTAAACATCTACTATTTTATAGGGTAACTTATTTTCATAATTACCCCCTTTTTCACCACTTGAGTTTTATATTGCATAAGGGGTTTTTACGCCTTTTGCTAACATCTGGAGAAGCATTGGCTCGGTGGATTGCGACGATTGTGACGATTTGCATGTGTCACAATTAACCTTTTTTATTTGTATGTGCTCCAACACTTTTCCGTCTGAAGTTGCCAGGTTGTATGTACCTCCAAAAGAGGTGGAATAAATTAGTGGAAATGTTTGGAAAACCAAATATAAAATGGGGGGGGAGGGGGGAATGACTATTTTTTTCAGGTTTTTTTTTTTTTACTGACGGAATCTAGTTCCTGCAGGCACTCAATACTCATCCCGTGATATCACACCAGCTTTTCTTTTTCATCCAATCCAATATTCCTCGTAGATGAGTTTCCCCCATTACCGGGAAACTTGGCCAGAATACTCCTGGCATCACAACTACTATGGAGGGCTGTAGTAACCCTTTAAAACCTTTTTAATTTTTTTTTTTTTTTTTTTAATTATAATTTTTATATTTTGGATCTACAAATGTGTGTTAGGTTGAGCCATTTGGCTTTGCCTGCCTCTTTTGAGTGGCTCTTACATATTTTGTTTTGGTTCAATCTACGGTGACCATTTGGGTAGTCCATTAATAGAATAAAGTTCTTTAGACTAGTACGTTATAAAAAAACAAAAAAACACTGATGCAGTGATGACTTAAATCATAGAGTAGCTGCCAAAATATGGAGGATACATTTTAAAGGAAACTTGATTATATGGTCACCATCTCTACTCAATTTGACAGTAGACAATACATTTAAGACATTTCTGTGTATGTGTGTGTGTGTGTGTGTGTGTGTGTGTATATATATATATATATATATATATATATATATATATATATATAATTATTATTATTAAAAGTAAATTTAGTTATTTCATGTACTGTGCTTGCTTCTTATCATTAGCTCATTTTATTTTATTTGAAGACATTTTTAACCTGATCTAACATTCAATGCGTGAGAAAGCAGTTGTGTACCGGCTTCCCCGCTATTTTCAGAGAACGGTTTCTTTCTGCATTCCTCAGAGCTCCCAATGCTTCAGTAAGTAGCTTCAGACACTATTGTGCAAGGGGTGAGCAGAAAATGACATCTCCTAGAGATGACGACTCCTACGGGTAGGCATTATTGCCAGTTCAGAAGAGACTAGCGCATTGCCAAGTGGAAATGGATAAGGAGTTGAAACATTTCTAATCCTGTTTGAAGGAGTGATGATCGGTCTAGAAAGCCATAGACTGTGGATTTGTAAGTCTGCAAAGTTGGCGTTAAAGTATTACAAAAGGCCACAGCAGGGCTGCTATCCAACACAGAAAGGGTTGACGAAAGTTATGCTTATGAGTCAGACTGACATCCAGAAGGGGTGTTTTAATGCACTAAACTGAAATGTTAGTGTTGGAACCTGGATTTCTTTAAATTCCTGTGATAAAAGCTTTCCCACTTTATTATATAATCAATTTTTTTTAAATTCATAGTCCTAAGTGTGTAGTTCTCTACAAAGTTCTACTATTTTGCTGAACAACGCACAGGGAAAAAGATTTTCTGCTGTATCCTGAACGAAAGAAATTTACTTTGTGTGTGTGTGTGTGTGTGTGTGTGTGTATATATATTTATTTATTTTATACTGTGGGAAGCAGGCAGGCAGATGCAATGTCCTGCTGGGAAACCTTGTGTCCTTGCATTAATGTGAATGTTACTTTGACACGTGGCAATGGTGTTCCCTCACGGCAGTGGCCTCCTTCAGTAGGATAATGCACTCTGCCACACTACAAAAAAATGTTCAGGAATGGTTTGAGGAACATGGCAAATTGTTCAAGGTGTTGCCTTGGCCTCCAAATTCCGCAAATATCAATCTGATTGAGCATTTGTGGGATGTGCTGGAACAGCGAATCCGATCCGTGGAGCCCCCTCCTTCAACTTGCAGGAGTTAAAGGATCTGCTGCTAATGTCCTAGTGCCAGATACTAAAGGACATGTTCAGAGGTTTTGTGGATTCCAGGCCTAAACGCATGATGCACATACGTTGAGCTCACTTGGCCGGTTCACGAATTGTCAAGCTTGTTGTATTCTGAGAGCCACAGGATTCGGGTTCCTCAGTTAATGCTTTCATTCTTGGGTGATGTTAACCTCCACAGCGGTATCAAAATGAGCTAAATTTTCAACTTAACCTTTTTGGTAAAATACTTTTCTGCATCTTATGTAGACTGTTTATTTCTGGTAACATGCCATGATTTTTTTTTTTTCTCCCTGTGCAGCCAGATAGAGGCACAAAACGAGGGCGTGAAGATGATCCTGAGGAGCCGAAAGTTTTGAGGAAGGAGAGGGGAAGCCGCAAGTGGCTTCGTGAGGAAGATAGAGGGACATCAGAGGACCAGAGGAATGCTATGGATGCAGTTCCTGGAGGGGAAGATGGAGAGGAGGATGAGGTAATTGACATAAATAATTCCCATTGATTTACATCTAGTTTTATCTGAAAGTGTACTCTGTATTCTCCTTTAACATGCCAGTGACTTGTGGGTCTTCCCTTTTAAGCTACTTAAAAGATTCTGGGGGTCGATGGAGACATGCAAATTTGCTCGCTTGCTCTACTCCATCCCTCTTTGAGACTGAGGCTAGTTCCCTGTAGGTTTTCTCTTTTTATATATACTTTTTACCTAGCAATGTCCCTAGCACAGTGTTATAACATTGGTTCCCAAATCAGTCCTCATGGCCCATCAACAATCCAGGATTGATGTATTTCCCTGTTTTATTCCATTTGAGATGCTGAAAAAAATGGACTGTTGATGGGTCTTGAGAACTGTTTTGGGAAACAATTAAGGCTTGCTCCCAAACTCCCACTACTCCTGGGCAGCAGCAATGGCTATGTTATATATATGTGGGCTGATGCATACTGGAACCATTGCTGGGGTTTAATTTGGTGTGTTTATATTTTCTTTTGTATTTCACAGACACGTTACAGTGCCAGTGCTTCCACCCATCCCATGTGTACCCTATTAATGTTTAATAAGTTGGGGTTGGGGTTTATTAGAAATATCCTTTTTTGGTCTTGTTGGAGATTCTGCATTTAATTAGAAAGCACCAAGGTCAAATGTTAGCGTAAGACTCTCCTAAGAGGTTTGCCTTGATGTGGCAGGTGAGCTTACACTTTAATGGCCATTGGAGTGATACTAAAAGTCTCGGATTTGGGATAGAGGGTAGGTAACTTTTTATTTATTTGTATTTGCTTTTGTTCAAGACAAGACATCTGCCATGATCATTAGGTCTGTGGTGATTATTTAAATATGAGCCAAGAGATAATGTGAGAACTAATTAGTTCTTACATTGTGTGGTTTTGTGCATGCAGCCACTGATCCAAGCACGTCGCTTTTGTTTTTCAGTAACTTATTATTAACGGTCTGACATGTTTCACTGCACAATCATTAAAAACAAACTGGTAGACCGCGAATATTACATGAAATAAAAGTTGCGGAGATACTTGCTTCTGAAAGCTTACAGTGCTTAAAATGTTTTATTAATGTATAATTACACATGCTAATATGCATAGACATGTCTGAGCACGACTTCTGTATTTTTTTTATTTTTTCCTTAAATGAATTCTAATAGAAAACCGTGTTTACATATGCAAACTACTAATGTACCAGAAATTCAATAGACGCATAGTATATCAGGAGAGAACAAAAATAATTCATTGCTAAATGACTTGGTTAGAATTTCCATCACATACACTTTGAAGAATTTCATGGGACAAAATAAAACCATCCAATGATCTATGCTAATCTCTGAACTGCTTTAGTACGTGGGGTTATATTGTTCACATATGTCTATGTGGATGTTTGATCTTTGCAGAGAGACTGGGGGAATTTTAAAATGCATCACATAATCATTACTGCTTGGAGTAGTCATTTCATTGTCTCTTTATTCCTAGCTTTTGCCCATTTTCTCATTCCTTTTTATGTTCAGATGGAGACCTTGGATGAGAGTTCCATAAAGAGAATGATCCTCACCTTTGAGAAGAGATCCTACAAGAATCAGGAACTACGCATCAAGTTCCCTGACAACCCTGAGAAGTGAGCAGCCAGTTGTCTTTATAACTGTCTTTCCATGACCTTCTCCACCACTCATGCTTTGCTCATGGTTCCAACCTATTCAATAATTATCTCACCCATTCGCAAACTGACCCTTCTGAAATCTTCTGTCTTGTCTCCCAGCTAATGTCAGCTCTCCTGTAACTATATACTGGTTTTCATTTTTCAGGTTCATGGAGTCCGAGCTAGACCTAAATGACATTATACAAGAGATGCATGTAATCGCAACTATACCCGATTTGTACCATCTACTGGTGGAGCTCAATGCTGTGCAGTCACTGCTAGGCCTCCTAGGACATGAAAATTCTGATATCCTTTTAATTGCTTGATGCTGAATGTGGGTGGTCTGATGGAATTGGAAGGAGGATTAGAGAAGTTGCTGGGGAAGCATAGGTAGACAGAACTTTAGTTAAAGTGCTAGAAAATTTAATTGGTGGTTATCAACCATGAATCTGGTATGATGGCTGAACTGGCATAGTGGAGAAAAAGTGCTACAGATAATGCCTTAATATTTCTCTTTATGATTAATTATATATTTACTGAATTACTAGCTGTTGTATGTTAACGGGACACTCTAAGCGCCATAACCTGTACAGCCACTTTCAGTGGTTATGGTGCCAGCAGGCTACTGCAGTTATCCCCCAGTTATTTGTAAATGTTTTTTAAGCAGTTTGACACAAAATTATGGTCATCTAATTTCTTTTAGATGAGCTGCTTGCTCACCGTTTTGCTAATGTGGAAGTTGCATTAGCAATCATTAACCTCATTAGCAATATCAATGTCCATATTTGTACAACAGTGATGTATGAAATTAGATGACGTCAGCGAATTAATGCCTTGTAAACGTGGACAATATAGATGTACTGCTAATGTAACTTGGACGGGCCAAACTTGCCTCAGTTCGTATCAAAGAGCTCAAACCTGGCATTATTTGTGTCAAGCAGCTTCTGACAAAGAACTGGGACACAGTGCCGGTAGCACCATACCCGCTACAGTGGGTTGCTCGTTAAAGTGTACCCGTCATAACAAGTTCACTTTAAATTCCCTTGAGAAATATTTAAGTGATTTGGTAGCTCAACGTAACTTGTTTTTCCTTAAATAATCCTTTTGTTTGTTTTAGCTGAATGTCTAGATTCTTAATTCACTATTGCTATTCACTCCATGTTAATGTAAGGAGTATTAATGTTGGTATTTATTTTGGTCAATTTATGTAAAGATGTACACCCAGGTCTAGCATAGACAACTTTTTTCCTTAGCCTGTCACATGTCTGTATTGCTGTGGTTGACCTTTTGCAGGAGCTCACAGATATAGACACTCTACATGAAAGTGAGGAAGGAGCTCAGGTCCTTATTGATGCACTGGTGAGTGAGATGTGTTCTTTGTCAACTCATGTTAGTTTCTGTCTTTCTCTGCCATCAGATTGACTTGAATGTTGGAGAAGGATTACTTAAACTTCTAAACATAAAGGTGGAATTGTGAGGACTGTTGACCCCAACCTTCTCTTGGCATCTGGAATATAAATGTTTTTACTTGTGCATAGGTGGAGGGTCAGGTGGTTGCTCTACTGGTGCAGAATCTGGATCGTCTGGATGAGGCGGTGAAAGAAGAAGCTGATGGCGTACACAACACACTTGGTATAATATTACATCTCTTACTCACACTTCCTTTTTGTAGTCTCCATATTAAACCGCTTAATCCTATCCTCCGCTTCCTCACTTTGTTTTCTGGAATATTTAGTTTGACCACTTATTTGCGTATTAAACCTAGTAACCACCTCGACCAAAGAAGACCTGATCTTTCTAGTTTCAGATTATCTTCTTGGTAGTAAATGTTAGTGGTAGCTGTAGACTATCCCGAGCCCGATCTCTCTGCTCGCTCTGTTAGCATTGGGTTCCATAGCTATACCAATATCTGATCTGTTTTTGAATAATTGAGTCCATAAACATTTTACTGTTTACCTGTACTGTCATTATTTATTGCTCATTCACAGAGCAGGTTATCTACATTTATTCTCTTTTCCACAGCAATTATTGAGAACATGACTGAGTTTCGAACCGAAATATGTGCTGATGCAGCTCAACAAGGACTTCTCCAGTGGCTGCTCAAAAGGCTGAAGGTGAGTAAACTGAGATGATTCTCTTTTTGTTTTTACTACGTTACAATATGTCAAGTACTTTCCATCTCCCAGTATTGCCGTAGCCTCAGTGTTGCAGAATACTATTAGGCTAGATGTAAAGTCTTTCCTCCATTTACCAGCTGCTAATTCTCTCACAATTTTGTTTCCTGCTAGGCCAAGATGCCATTTGATGCCAACAAGTTGTACTGCAGTGAAATCCTGGCCATTCTTTTACAGAATAATGATGGTGAGGATTACATTTTATTAATGCCGTCTAATGCCATCCGTTTCCGATTGTCTTTTTTTTTTTTTTCTCACGTGCTTCTCATACGGTTTTTCTTTTGTTTGGATCTGCTCCTCCCATCTTTTTTACCATCTATACCCCTTATTCTTACTTGTTAAGTTCTCAATCCTCTTTCATCATCTTTGTTTTCTGTTTTCTTGGTGGCGTTTTCTCTTGGTTACTGTGTTTTCTTTGCAATCTCCCCCCTCCAGCCCCCCCTTCTGTCTCCTGTTCCACCTTGCCCCTCTGTCACTGTGTATTGATTTCTCCCGCTGATGGATCTATTTTTCTGTGCTGACATTATCTCTCCCTTTTTCAGACACTCGGGAACTCCTTGGTGAACTAGACGGAATAGACGTGCTGCTTCAGCAGTTATCAGTGAGTGCCTCTCAGTTCCTACCCGCTTGCACCTTGGCATATCTCCGAGCAAATAGTGACATGTTGCTGCTTCAGCTTCTAAAAGAGACTCAATGTTTTTTGCTAATGTTATCAGTTTGCCATACTGCCAACTTTATTTTTCCCTCTTTCTCCCACATATATTTTGGGGGTTTCTGACTCTGCAGAGAAGAGCACCAACACCATGTGTTGTTTCATAATATCCCAGGTCTCACAAGGGTAACTGATCTCCCTAAATTGTCATAAGAATATAAATATGGTCATAATGTCATCCAATGTTAATTCTTTAGTCTGGCATTTGCCCTGAAATGAACCTGACTTGGTCACTGCCCAGTATAACTAACACTTCTCCTCTTTTTTTTGTCACTTATCTTATTTCCATTAACTACAAATGTTCCCAGTTACAAAAGCATCTATATCAGTAGAACCACTTACTAACCATCAAGCTCATAATTTCTTGGTCGAGATAAGAAATTAGGAAATAAACACTAGTTTTCAGTTTGCTGATAATTCTTGAACCACTCGTAGTGTGCCATGGATGAGCTGCCTTCTATCTCCATTTATCATTAGATTTGCGTTTCCTTTTGTTTGCTACAGGTATTTAAACGCCACGACCCTAGCACAGCAGAAGAGCAGGAAATGATGGAGAATCTGTTTGATGCTCTCTGTTCTTGTCTGATGCTCAGCAGCAATAGAGAACGTTTCCTGAAGGGAGAGGGCTTGCAGCTCATGAACCTCATGCTTAGGTGAGATAAGATTGTGTTTACACTCTGTGTCTGGGGACCTGCACCTTGAACGACAACCACACATAAAGCAGGAAAACTAAATCCACAAGGGCAGTTTAAGTGGTATGGTTTAAGGAAGCACCATGCTTGATAAGTAAAAACCGCTATGTTTGTGTAGCAAGGGAAGGTTGACAATGCCTATATTGTTCTTTCAGGGAATCATTAGTCATCATGGCTTTTAAGGAACACTGTACACAACATAGCAACTACAGATCTGTGTAGTATAGATCCTGCATGCCACAGAGAACCAATGTTTATGTCAAACAAATTCTAAATGGTTTGGCATTAAATTAGGGGAGAGCACCTAGAGTCTCTATAAAACATCACTCAAAACTGTAATGGTTATGTTGCTTAGTGTCCCTTTCGCGAAACACTATATAGTGATAGGGGTACAAACCTGTATTCTTGTCACTATTGCTGTGAAAACACTAGGCCCCCGGCCCCTCTTTAAGCATTGTAAAAGGTGATTTTACTCTCCTTTTATTCTAGGGCTGTGAGGGTTAGTCATGGACGTCTCCACCCCCACCCCGTCTCTTTGGCCGAGAAACTTCGAGCTGCGCCAATCTGCATCTCCTCATAGAGATCATTGAATCAATGTAACTCTATGGGGAGCGTTCAGCGTCTCCGTGCAGAGCGTAGACACTGAATGTCAGTACTGCACACTATGCAGCACTGACCCAGGAAGCTCTTTTAGTGGCAATCTGAGTGACAGCCACTAGAGGTGTCCCAAGGCAGTAATGTAAACACTACCTTTTCTCTGAAAAGTGGCAGTGTTTACATTAAAAGGCCTGCATGGACAGACTGTACACACCAGAACAACTACATTAAGCTGTTATTGCTCTGGTGACTATAGTGTCCCTTTTAAGTGTAAAGCAGTTGCTACACTATAACATTCTCTAGTCTTGTCTAGAACATGCCCAGTTCTCCTGGAATTATTTGTAGTTTCTCTATACGGTGGACTCTGTCAATGCCTCTATGTAAATAGAATAGTCTGTGGAGCCAGGTATACTACTTCTTCAATTTCAATCTTGGTATATCCTAGACTTTGGCACCGCCGAAAAGTTAGTTTTGTCCGACTACATTTGCTAGTCATTTATTTATTTTTTATAACCGCGAGCAGCCAAGGATGAAAATTTTTGTCCAACAAGCAATTTGTTATTGAATTAATTTGTTGTACTTTGTGTTGGGTGAATAGCCAAAATTTGGACAAAAACATCTTCGTCCGAAAACGAATGCCCAAGTCTAATAAATCAGTGCAACAATGGATCTGAGGTGGCTAGCCTCCTCTATGACATTCAAATAGGAAAAAGAGATCCGAACACTCCAGATGGGATTAGATGCTGACTTTAATGGGAATCAACCACAAGAAAAAAAATTCAGCCACACAGTGTGGTCTTTGTCAAGTTTGATAAAGACCGCATTGTGCAGCCCAGACGTTATCTCTGTGTAAAAGGAGGACTGCATATGAGAAGATTGAGACTGTAATCATGAAAAGGCTGTTAATTCTCGGAACGTTTGTGTATTTTGTTTGTTCTTGCAGAGAAAAGAAGATGTCGCGTTGCAGTGCTCTCAGAGTGCTAGATCATGCCATGATTGGCGCAGAGGGCACTGATAACTGTCACAAATTCGTGGACATCCTAGGACTCAGAACTATCTTCCCACTTTTCATGAAATCCCCCAAAAAGATGAAGAAGTCTGGCATACCCGAGAAGGAACACGAGGGTAAATTTCAGAAGGATGTTGGCTCTTTCTCTGTGGAAAGTGGTGGAGTCTGGCACTGCATGTATTATCAAGCAGGGTTGGCAGAACTTCTTATAAAAAGGAAGCGTGGGATCTGGAATCACTATTTTACATGCCAAGTTTTTTTTCTTTTGACAATACCATGTCTTTGTGCATCCTATTTCAGTCCAATGAAAAATACATCTGTTTAAAAGTAAAGATTGTTAAAAAAAACAGGGGGAAGGGTGGAGATTCTTTCTGATGCTGATACTGTGATTAATACATGTAACCAAATGAGAGAGGCAGCTATGTATTCACCTGCAGCTAAAAATAGGAAATGAGCAGTCAGGGAAATAAAGTAGATTATCCTTGGAATTCATATAGTAACTATATATTCTTTTGCACCTTACAATAAAACATTAAGGATATATGACAAGTATTGACATACAAAGTAGTGTTGAGTGAGACAATGTAAAAACTGATTTTGGGATTCTGCGCAGAATTGCCATTTATTTGTTTTACTGGTTTAAAATCTTTAAAATAATCTCATGTCTATTTTTATTTATGCAGAACACGTCTGCTCAATCATAGCCTCCCTTTTACGCAATCTGAAATTACAGCAGAGGACGAGGCTCATCAGCAAGTTCACAGAAAATGACAGTGAGAAGGTTCGAGGCTAATTCCCCTTTATTTATTTTTTTTATCCTGAGACTTTCCTAGTCCTCTCTCATGACTTTCTTAACTCTATTTACTCACACCTGTCTATGGATGAATCTTATATCTCCATTTTAAAACGCTATATAAAACGCTCTTCGCCTCTCTTGCAGGTGGACCGTCTGATGGAGCTGTACTTCAAATATCTGGATGCTGTGAGGGTTGCAGACAAGAAGATAGAGGGGGAGAAACATGTTAGTATCTTTGTAATTCACAAGGAAAAAGGAGGCTGTAATTCCTGGTTAGGTCCTCCTTTTCTGAAGCAATTAAAACTTCTTCTGTCATCGAGCAAACGTCTCTTTATACGTGTATAAAGATCCAATTCCATCTCTAATAGGAAATCACCCACCATTTGTGCATCCTTCGCTCTTAGTCCATTTAAAACCATAGGAATCTTTATTTAATGAGCGATCTAGTTCACGTATCAGAGGTAGGTTTAATTTATCACTTGATGCTTCTGTCTTTCTTACTAGGACATGGTGCGCCGCGGTGAAATTTTGGATGATGATCTGGAAGAGGAGTTTTACCTGCGCAGATTAGATGCTGGCCTCTTCTTGCTGCAGCTTCTGTGCTATATTATAGCGGAGCTTTGCAACGCAAACATGCCACAGGTAATACCAGTAACTGCAGCCTTCCTATTACTGCTAGCAAACCCTCCTGAGTCATCCACACCTGGTCACATTATTTAAGGGAACTGAAAAGACTTTTGTCTTCAACACAGAGGGATGCACATACTAATGAGTGAACTGAAAAGTAATTGCATTAAGGGGAACAAAATAGCCAACTGGTCTGTTACTCTGGGCTAAAATTTGCATTTGATGATTTCAATTTATCAGCTTTACGAATTTCTAAAGAATGTCCATTATCACCGGTTCAGTGTTGGGAAGGAGGGTCATCTTCTCCTGTCACTAGATTTTGTCCTTGCTCCTTTGTATTCGCTTAGGTTTGTGTTCTGATTCAGGCAGAACGGTGTTAAAAATGGAATAGCATTCAGGAAAGGACTGCTGAGCTGAATAGTCTAAATTAGGGATTATCAAGGTTGGAATTTAGGGATTATCAAAGGGGGGAGATATTTGTTAAATTGTGCACATTTAATGGCCAGGTGGATTTTTTTAGGGTCTGGTCTCAATTGTTCCTCAAATGGCACCCCTAAAGAGTTTTTGTTGGCCCACATTTGGGAAGAAAAGCTTGTTGTACAATGCTGTGCAGTTTATAAAATATTATATTGCGACATTTATTAAAACATCTAAGCTCCGTGCCTAATCGTTTATTTCTATTTAATATAAAACAAATTTGCACAATGTTATTGTAAGTAGGTTCGACAGGGTTTACTGAACACACAAGTAGTCCGCTCAACATCATGGGTGTCCAACATTCCCTGGACTGCATTGAGCAAAGGAATGGTCATGGGCCACACATAAAATATATTATATCATTTACAGTATATAATAAAACTCTAATTAATTTTCTTAATTATGATATTTCCGTTGTTTAGTTGAAAACTCTCTTATGTGGGATTGCCATATTTAAGCATACCAAATTAGGGAGCTATCTGCCAAACACATTCACATGTATATACATATGCATACATAACCACAGAAAAACACACATAATCATAATCGCATACATACACACAATCACATACACACACATTTAGTACATAAGAGTTCCACCGAGCCTCCCTACCTTGCTCTGGGATTGCTGGAGTGGACCATCTTCCTGGTGGCCTGTGGTTGGCTCTGGGATCTCCTGTGCTCTTCCTGCACAGGTCCCTCGTGCTCCTTCTAGTGATGCCAAGATGATGACATATCCCTCCTGACTGCTCACCACAGGGTGCGCGAGGTGAAGAGCACAGCAAGTAATTGGTTCCATGCCTCCCTCACCACCTGGCAGTGTGGACATGTAGACTGGGCCACATTTCAGGTGGCTCAGGGTCGCATGTGAGCCCATGGGCTGTGGGTTGGACAACCCTGTTCTAAATGAAAATGTTTTCCCTATGGTGTGTAGTTCATATTATGTGAAATATTTTTTACTTAATTATTGTAAATATGACATCTATCTTTGCTAAACAGTATATTGAAAGTCCTACCCTTCTATGCCAGAAGTCTCAAGGTCAACAGTGACAGACTATTGGTTTTAATTGTAATAGGCCAAAGAAATTGGGGTTCCTTTTTAAATATAAAAATGTGTCTCTCTTGACTGGAATAGGTGAATGACTTCTAGTGACCCAGGCAGGTTGCATATTCCCTGCACAGGAAAACATTGTATGATTCTTAAAAAATTGCTGTTTTGTCCTCAAACTATGTGCAATTTATGTGTAACTGTTGCTTCTTTAAGTTTCTTCTATGGGATAATTCACTAAAAGATTACTGCTGTTCATTTGTCAAAATTCATTGGTTTTACTTTTTTGGCTATTCCCAAAAGACAAGTTTCAACATTCATACATTTCATCCACATTTTGGGAGCTTTTCTTATTTTTTCTCATTTATCATTTTTATTGGTGCATACTTGAGACAATACATCACATTGTGCAAATTACAGTACACTGAACTGAAAACTTTTGTTTGCATGTGTCGTTAACAACTTCTTCATGTAGCTTGTTTGTTTACTTGTCAAATCGATTGTCTAGTGCAGAGGTAGGCAACCTACGGCACTAGTGCCATGCACGGCACTCGAGGTGTCTTTGCACGGCACTCAAGGCTGCTAGAGACAAATTGGCTCTGGCCTATCAGGAGTCCCAGTAAAACTTCAGATATCTGCTAATCCGAAAAGGTGGTGAAGGACAATCCTCAATGTATGCATTGCAGCACGTAGAGAAAGTGATCTCAGATCACTTTCTCACAGCACTTGTGAATAGGAATCCACACTGTAGTAGAGCAGCTCGCAGTTGCTGTTGCATTTCCTGTCCTTGACATGTACCTGGCCGGTCTGGTCCCCACTGGAACCCAGGTAAGCCACCCAGACTGCTAGATATACACAGGAATGCAGAATCCTGCATTCCTGTGTAATCCCTCATACAAATAGTACGGACAGCCCACACACAAACATACTCATAATCTGGACAACACCACTAACAATCCACATACATGCACACAACCTCTCACATGCAATACCTCAAACAGCCCCCACACATACTACCAAACACACAATGTGATATATCCATTCTCACAATTCCACAAGCAGCCCCCATACACAACTCACATTCATATGTATCATACACAATACCATAAACTACTCATGAACATACATTTTTGTATTTGTATTTACTTTGTATCACACAGCCTGGTTACAATGCTGCTACCCATCCCATGTGTTCCCTATTAAGGGTTAATAAGTAAAGGGGTGTATATAAAAAAGACCCCTTTCTGTCTCATTAGAGATATCTTTGCCAGAAGCTCAAGGAAGCAGGCTGAAGGGTCAGTGTTAGGACCCGCTTAGGGGGGGTCTGCCTTGACGTTGGCAGGCGGGCACCCCTCCAATGGCCATTGGAGCAACTAAATGACCTCCATTTGTCTAAATATACATAGGGATTAAGGAAAAAGCGCAAGTAACATTTTCTTTTCTTTGGTTTTTACTATATATTGGGGCTGATGTGTGTTGTAGTCCTTGCTGCTTAAGCGCAGGACTTCTCTTTTTGTATTTGTATTTACTTTGTATCACACAGCCTGGTTACAATGCTGCTACCCATCCCATGTGTTCCCTATTAAGGGTTAATAAGTAAAGGGGTGTATATAAAAAAGACCCCTTTCTGTCTCATTAGAGATATCTTTGCCAGAAGCTCAAGGAAGCAGGCTGAAGGGTCAGTGTTAGGACCCGCTTAGGGGGGGTCTGCCTTGACGTTGGCAGGCGGGCATCCCTCCAATGGCCATTGGAGCAACTAGATGACCTCCATTTGTCTAAATATACATAGGGATTAAGGAAAAAGCGCAAGTAACATTTTCTTTTCTTTGGTTTTTACTCATGAACATATACAATATAATAGCTTATATACGCAGGGCCGTCTTTAACGTGGGGCAAACTAGGCAGCTGCACCGTGAGCCCCGCTGGCCTCAACTATTTCTAACCCTCTGGCCGGTAATCCGCACACTAAGGAGGCCCACCGGGTGGCCCGTGCACAAAGGGCCACCCGGTGGGCTTCTGTCAGCAGGGTCCCGGTGGCGCACTGAGGCGCTTTAACAGCGCGAGCGGGCCCCTTGCTTTTTGGCAACAGGCTGGGAGGAAGTGACGGCCGTGCATCACTTCATCCCACAAAGAGAGTAGCGTGCGGGAAAGAAGAATAGGCAGAGTGGAAGGGGGCTAGCCGAGAGAGCCAGACCTCAACTCCCAACACCTTCAGCCACCAGCAGGAAAGGTAGGAAACTGGAGGGTGGGTTTAAAAGTGTAATTTTTGTATGTGTCAGTATATCTGTATGTGTGTATGTCTGTGTCAGTATGTCTGTCAGTGTGTGTGTCAGTATGTCTGTGTGTGTCAGTATGTGTGTGTCGGTATATCTGTGTGTGTCAGCATGTCTGTGTCAGTATGTCAGTATATCTGTGTGTCAGTATATCTGTGTATGTGTCAGTATGTTTGTGTCAGTATATCTGTGTGTGTTAGTATGTCTGTGTGTGTGTGTTAGTATGTCTGTGTGTGTGTGTGTGTTAGTATGTCTGTGTGTGTGTGTGTCAGTATATCTGTGTGTGCATGTGTCAGTATGTCAGTATGTCTGTGTGTTTAAGTGTGTATATATCTGTGTGCGTGTATATGTGCATACATATCAGCATTCACACACTAACACTACACACAAATACACCCCTACATTCAAATTTCAACACTACGTACAAACACATGTCTGTGTTACACACCAAAATTATATGTAAATTCACCCCTGCATTCAAAAACCAACACTACACAAATACATGCTTGCAGTCACGCCAACACCACATACAAACATATTCCACACAAAAACCGCTTAGTGCTAAGACCTGGAAACATGGGTAAATGGTAGAGCCCCAGCTGTCAATGCATTACTGGAGTTGCACGACAGATGGGGATCTACCTTTTAATCACTCGTGCAACAGGGAGGCCAAAAAAAATTCGTGCACCTCTCTACTTTAGGTCTGCCACTGTGTTGAGGTGGAGGACGTGATTGCAAACACATGCTTTGCCCAGGGTCCAGTCAATATTAAAGACGGCCCTGCTTATACGCACAAATACAACGATACAAAGCAATTACAGTAAAAATAACACAAGCAGAATACGGCAGCATACACACCTCAATTTAAAAAAAAAAAATAGGACCGGCACGCTACGGGACATCACAATCCTATATCGGCACAGTGCTGCTAAAAGGTTGCCTACCCCTGGTCTAGTGTGTTGCACATAGTGTTATAGCCATGCTTTACATTAACTTTACTACTAACTGGGGGGGTACAGAATAAAAAAAGGGGGAGGGGGAGAACCTGGTCTCTTTCCATCGTTGCTAGTTAGTGCCATCCCATTGGCTGCAGTTCTTGAGAGGCTGATTGTTATTTTACCCCATTTGTAAATTTCTCTCGGTAAGACCACTAGGTAGCTAACCAACATGCCCACTCTTTTTCATATTTATCCAAACAACCATTGATTTTGCTAGCTATTTTTTCATACAAACTAATTGTATCCATTTTATTGTGTAAAATTTATATCTGAGGGATCTGCTTGCTTTTCCAATTGCTGGCTTATGCTGTTTTTGGCACCGTGAGGATATTTTATATCACTTTCCTATGAGGATGTGCGTCTAGGTCATGAATAATGTGGAGTAAATATTTTTCTGGGTGCAAAGGGATACATAGGCTAGTCCTGTGGGAAATCATGGATTGGATTTGTTTCCAGTAATTATTCAGTTTAGGGCATGTCCAGAAAATGTGGAGCATGGTCTCTGTGTCTGCTTCGCATCTCCAGCATAGGTCTGTTGTGCCAGTGTACATACCTGCCAGCCTTTGTGGTACTAGATACCACCTCATGTTAATTTTGCAATACGCCTCCCATAGCGAAAGGCTGCGCAATGCCTGTTTTGTGCTTGCCATCGCTGACTGCCAATCCGCTTGGGGGATTTGATAGCCCAATTCTTTCTCCCATTTTGTCATGTACTGCAATTTACCTGGGATAGCGCTCGTGGTGATCGCGTTATAACACAGGGAGAGAGGCTTTGCAAATTTGCTCAGTGATAAGTTGCTTGGTATAAGTGTCGGGGTGTCATTTTTAATGGTTATATTTTTACTACGTGTTTGTATTCTGTTTTTAACTCTTAGATAAAGATACATGTCTCTAAGGTCTAGTCCCACCTATTCCTTTAAGTCAGGGAATGGTTTTATCTCGTCCCCAGACATTAAGTCGCTGACCAGTCTCGCTCCTTTGGCCAGCCACCTCCCCACCTGTAAGCCCGGGGAGTAAGCTGCTAGTGTTGTTATTGGTGCTTCTTTAAAGAGTTGTGTCGGGTCCAACATCAGTGGGCGCCAGACTTTCCATGCCTTTAGCAAGGTTTTTGAGCACCGTAGAGTTGGGCCTGCAGGGGTTCGAGGTACCGAGCATGTCCACAAGTAGTGAACGGTGTCATGTGTGTCTAGGCATTCATTCTCGAGTGATAGCCAGAGTGGTTTTAGGGAGGGCTTGTAGTTTCTTAGTAGTCGTATCCCTTGTGCTAAGAAGGATGCCCTGTAGTGTAAGCCCTTACATCTGGCATTCCCAGCCCACTTTTTGCGTAGGGGAGTCGCAGGCACCCTTTGGCTACTCTCGGGGGTTTCCTCTTCCAAATGTGGGTGTTGATAGTGCTTTGAAATTGTTTAAGCAGTGAGTTTGGGAGAGATATGGGCAGGGTTCTAAATAGGTATAAGAAATGTGGTAGTATCATTTTGATAAGATTAATGCGGCCTAGCCAAGATATTTCCAGGCCATCCCATTTCTCGAGGGTGGTTTTGATTTTTTTGAGCATAGGGTAGTGATTTTCTTTGGTCACCTTATGACGGGAGAGATGTAGTGCGCCAATCAAAGGCGTGATGCGTTTTTAATTTTTCCAACATGGTTTTTGTTAAGTTAATTGGTAATGCTTCCGTCTTGGCTATGTTGTTTTTGTAGTACGATATGTTTCCATATCCCGCCAACAGGCCAAGAAGTGAGGCCAGAGAGGACTCTGGTTTGGTAACGAACAATAGGATGTCGTCTGCTAACAGAGCGAGTTTTTTGGTGCCCCCCCAGGGTGCTCAGAATGGTGGGGTCTTGTTTCACAATCCTTATCAGTGGTTCTAAACATAAAATAAAGCTCAGAGGGGAGAGAGGACAGCCTTGCCGGGTACCATTTCGTATGACAAACCTATTGGAACTGAAACCTGTGCTAAACATTTTGGCTGATGGGTCTTGGTATAACGCCATTATGCTTGACCTAAAGGCCGGTGGGAACCCCATCCTGGTGAGTGTAAGCAGCATATATTTCCAATGCAGGCGGTCAAATGCCTTTTCAGCATCTAGTGCTAGCAGTAGTCCTGCTTGGTGTGAGGCATTGGCCCACTCTACCAGGTTCAAGAAGTGCCTGGTGTTATCCCCCACCTGATGGCCTTGGACGAAACCCGCTTTCTCTTCCGAGACGAGGTCTGGGAGGAGCTGTTTGAGTCGGGATGCTATGAGTTTGGCGTAGAGTTTGGTGTCTGCATTCAAGAGAGAAATTGGTTGTAGGCTTGCTGGGTTTGGGCAATGTTATGATATGTGCTTCCAGCATTTCTTTGGGCATGATTCCGAATTCTTTTATGTGGTTAAATAATTTAGTAAGAGGTGAGGTTAGTTGTTTGGCTAATTTTATGTAGTAATAGTTGGATAACCCATCAGGTCCAGGGGCCTTATGCTTGGGTAGGGATTTAATTGCGGTCTCTACTTCCTCTGTGAACGGACATTCTAGTTGAATACATTGTACTTGTGTTAGGCTGGGTAAAGGCGCTCTATCTAGAAAGTGGCTGATCTTGTCGTCTGTCGGTTGGTGTGTATTAGGGTCGTTTTCTAATTGATATAGTGATGCACAGTATTCCGCTAATTCGTTCACTACATCTTGGGGGTTATACAGTTTATCTCCAGTTTTGGAGGTTATGTATGGGATTTTGGATTGCAATTTTGTTTGTTTTCGCTTTCCTGGCCAGGAGTCTACCTGCTTTGTTACCCATAACATAGTGTGATTGCTTTAAGAACCGCAAATGTTGTTCTGTTACAGATAAATGAAGGTTGTGTAGTACCGTGCGAAGTGACATTAGCTGTTTGTGTTTTTATCGTGGGGGTTGTCTTGTGGGTGGATTCCACCTTGGCCAAATCCTGCTCTATAGTGTTCAGTTTCGTCTTGTGTAATCTTTTTGCTCTAGCTCCTATTTGAATTATTTCGCCCCTTATGGGCCACCCATTGTGTAGTGTCGGAGGTTGAGCATTGAGTATGGTCGGTAAAATATTTCTCCGCCCGGGTTTGTACTCTCTGAAGGTGCTCTGGCACGTCTAGAAGGCTATAATTTAGACGCCATGTGCCGCGTCCTCTAGCTGGGTGTGAGATTCGGACGGTCACGTTTTGTGGTGCATGGTCGGACCACGTAATTGGTCCTATGTGTACTTTAGTGGCAAAGGGTATTGTTTTGGTGTCTAGTAAACAAAGATCTATTCTCGTGTAGGTCATATGGATTGCTGAATAATATGTGTAGTCTCTCCCGCTCGGGTAGAGACCTCTCCAGATGTCGTAGAAATCATATTCGTGCATCAGTTTCCTAAGGTGTTGGCCTAATGAGATTGAGTGTTGTTTTGGTGGTTTGTCATTCTCTCTTTATGTCGGCAGTGGGATCCGGGGCACAGTTAAAGTCCCCACATATGATTGTGTGACCCACTTTGAACCTGTCAATTTTCCTAAATACTGTGGTGAGGAAGGATTTTTGCTTGTCATTTGGCGCGTAAAGTGAAGCTATTGTTACAGACAGACCATTAAGTGAGCCCACTAATATCAATATTCTCCCATCCTTACTTGCGTATTGGGTGGACGGGTTGAATGCCCAGTCACTGTAGAAGTACACAGAGACACCTTTAGCCTTGGTGTTGGACATAGCGTGATAGCTTTGGGGATAGTGTCTTATATTAAATTTTGGTTGATTTCTAACACAAAAGTTGGTCTCTTGTAAACATACGATTGCTGCCCTGGATTTAGTTATTTCTTGCACTGTGAGTCTCCGTTTGTGTGGACTATTGAGGCCTTTAACATTTAGTGTAAATACTGCTAGAGAATCATCCATGACCCTGGTATAAGAATGTGCCGTGCGGGGGCCTTGTTTTGTAGTTTTCGCCTTGTGGCGTGTAGTGGGAGACCGGTCCATAATGATGAAAACTTAAGGGGTAAATAACAAAGGTGTATATACAAAGCGCCATAGGTGAGGTGTGAGCGGGTAGAACATCCCCAACGAACTTCTCATCCTGGGGTCGCACCTAGGTGAGTGGGCCGGGTGTGTGACAGATTTTTATTGTAGGGATATTAACTCGCCCCGTTATCGTTGCTTATGACTTGTAACGGAAGCCCAATGTTGCAGGATACCGGGACCTACTGTACCGCCCTGTCATCTGCTGGGCAGTGTGCTGGTAAAAGGGTTGCATAGTACCTTTAACCTGATTCGTTGCTAATGTGCACATTACGCTTCGAATACCCTCCCCCGTGCTGTGAGGGCTGTAGTGACTGGTGCCCTCTGTTACCCCATACGTTGTCCTGTGGTTCCCTTTACTTGTGTGGTTTGAGTTTAAACTCCCTCTTTTCGAGTTGGGCTTTGAGCTATTGGGACATCTGAGGCATAGCATGCATTATGCATTTGCTAGTCGAGAATATGTACTTTCATACTCACGATCCGATTATATTAGCATGACCTATATCTGAAGGGCAACATTAGATCAGTTAGTCTCTTGGTGGCAGTTTGTAGCTGTAGGAAGGTGGTAGTATTGCTATTAGGGCAAGTCCCGGGGCCTTATTCGTTCTTACTAGGCGTGCCCGCCATCTGCCATTCTGCATGCGGTCGTTTCGGGGGCGTGATGGTCGATGCGCTCTGGGACCGTATCGGGAACAGTCCCCACTCTTTCAATAATCGCATTGCCACCACCGGTTCGTTGACGGTATGTGTTCTGGCTTTCCTCCATATCAGCAGTTTTGTTGGGTAACCCCATCGATATTGTATGTCATTGTTTCTCAGAGTTTTTGTTATATTGATGAACTCTCTTCGCCTACTCATTGTCATAGCCGACAAACCTGCGTATAGTTGGACACCTGCATATGGTTCGGGAAGTGTGGGTTGTTTCCTTGCCGCCAGCAGCAGGGAGTCTTTTGTTTTATAATAGTGAAAACGTGCTACCACGTCGCGTGGTGTTTCTTGGCATAAGTTCTGCGGTTTCGGTAACCGGTGGGCTTGGTCCATGAGCCATTATTGCTCCGATATACCCGGCACCAGGGACTTGCATAGAGATGTTAGATAGTGTGATAGTTGGTCTCTTGTCACGCTTTCCGGGATTCCGTGAAAACGTACATTATTACGCCGTGAGCGGTCTTCCATGTCCGCTATCTTTCTCTTTAGGAATTGCTGTTCCTCCACCAATGATTGAACGGTGTCCGCTATGGTGTCTTGCGCCGCGCATATGTCATCAGTGCGGGCCTCCAGATTGTTTGTCCTTTCTCCCAGTTCAGCTATCTCCTTCTTGATGTCATTTGTTGTTTTCCTCAGATCAGATTGAAGGGTAAGCCTGAAGTCTTGCAGCATTGCATATAACTTATTTTCTGTGACCGGAGCGTCTGTGTAACGAGGCTCCTCATGGTCTGATTGAGAGTTGGAGGCCTGTGAGAATTCCAGCTCCTCGCCACCATATTGTGCCGGCCGCGACTGGTCTTTTTTAGCGTGGCGGATTTAATCCGTTTTGTTTGCTTCGCCGGGGCTGCTGTAAGTCACGCTTTAGGCTGTGTCGGACCGGGAGCTCTCACTACATGCGTCCGTCCACCTCGGCAGTTGGCCACGCCCCCCGAGCTTTTCTTATTTTAATGCACCATTCTTTATTTTCATGTCTTTGTTGTATCCTGTTAAAGTCCAAGTATCACGGCTGCTCTCTTAATTCCCCTCCACGTGTTTTTCAGGTACGTCAGAGAGTGATGCAAATTTTAAACATGAGAGGAAGCTCTGTGAAAATTCTTCGGCACATTCTGAAAGGTGAGCATCATGCAAAGATTTCAAACAGTCATCTTCTTGGCCTTTTTAACTTATACAATACCTTGAAAGTGAATGTGAATAGTGAGGCATAAAAGGACTTATATTGAGTGAATATATGAAGTAATAGGAGGAGATAGTTTGGGTTATATGGAGTAATAGAAGTGCTCATACATAAACGTGTTAAAGCTCCTTGACTTGGTGACTGTTCTGTGTAGTGCAGATGAAGGTATTATTTGAAAATGAGGTGAAATAAGTTAAAGAAGTAAAAGTGTACTTTGCTTCAACTACCCAAAATCCAACCTTCTTTTGCAGAATATTCAGAGAGTATCGGAGACGGAAAGAGTGCAGAGTTCCGGGAGAGTGAACAGAAGAGAATCTTGGAACTGGTGGAGACTTTGTAGAACTAAATTCCCCACTGATTGATAATATTGCACCATTAAGAGCCCGGTGTAATTGATGTGCGGAGAAATTGCACCGTAAGGACCTGATGTGACTGATATTCCGAAACATGCCTCAAGATTGTGGCGAACTGAATATTCATAGTAATGCACCATATCTCTGGTGTCAAGGATCTGCTTTGTATATAGTGATTACTATTGTGTGTGGAATATGCCGTCTGCCCTTTATACGTGTTACATCTACAGCACAAAATATCTAACTCTTGCCCTCCACGCAATGTACTAAAATCCCAGAATCATCTGTTAGGCAGCGGCGTATTCACGGCTGAATGACCAAGGTTAGACATCCTCGTTCTACAGCTGCTGTTTCTATGTTTCCTCACAAGATGAGGGATATGTGCAAAATATCTCACCGGAATATCTTGTATAGATATTTTTATATAAAGTACAAAAATGAAATCTAGATCTGTGATTTGTTTTTTTTCTGCTAATCTCAGCAAATATTTCAGAGGCACGATACTACAAGTTACTAAAACATACACAAGGGAATGAATTTCATTAGGTGCACTGTGGAAAGAGTATAATGCCTTCTTTGTTCCATGTAATATTCAGTGGAAACTAATAAATGGTTTTAATTATCTCTGGTACAAAAGTATTCGTTACTTGTAACAACGCTAAAATATTTTGTTTGGGAATATACAATTTTTGGGTATGGTTTTTGATCAACCTCTTTCACTAGCAACCCCATGTACACGCATCGCATCCTTTTTGAAGTGCAAATAATATCATGCTTACATTTCAGTCATTTCCCAGAGGAGAGCTAAATTTCGCTCAGGTTGATTTCCCTGCCTAATATTTAGGGACATTGTCACACCCTACACAGTGCAGAAGCCTGCATGGCTCTATATGTACAGTGCAACAGACTAGAATCTGGGGGAGGAAGACTTCTAGAAAGCGGAGGACACACAGCATTTGTTTAGGCTGCAATAGCAGCCCATACTTCTCTTTTGAAAGACAAATGTCTGGTTTAGGAAGGCAACTGTATTTACTGTATCTGGGCATTCTAACCCATACTGGAATGTTGTTCACATTCTACATGGAGGCTGGTTTTCAAAATGACAAACCTATTTCTTATAAATACACATAGGCAGGTAAATTAGAATCACATTCTGAATGTTAAATAATATTTGTCATTTAGTGCTATTTTTTCTGAATCTGTTAGGTTTGCTTTTTCAGAATCCGTAAACATCGGGAATGTTTTTTTTATTTCTAAGCAGGTGGTTCCACACATACAGGGTTATTTACGAAAGTGATGATTCATTATGAATTTCAAATTTTACGATCAGGTTAGCTGGAAGTAAATCTGACTTAGATTGTTTATCTTTTATTATTTTGACCTTAAATTTGAAATTCACTTTGAATTCTTAGTTTGGTGATTAACCCTGACCGTATTTAAGGCTCACCAGTACTCCAGGATGTAAGCGTTCCCCAGTTTGTTCCTATGGTGATACCCAAAAATTTGGAGTAGTAGTGTGCTTGATGAACGGGTTGCAAATTACTGATTTAGACAGCCATTTTATTATTATTATTTTTTTTAAATATGGTTTTGTTCTATTTTCACAATCTTGCCATGTGTCCCTTGTTTAAAAAAATTATTATATATATATATATATTTTTTTTTTTTTTTGTGCAAAATAACTAGGAGGCACCTGATCACATCTCTAGCTGAATTATTTCCCAAATATGTCCTCTTGACTGGTTTACGACAGTAGTAGTTTATTTTGAAATGTGGTTTCAGAAAAGACAGACATGTTGACGACCCTGAAACAAAATGTGTTGAAATTGTCCAAGAAACATATTTTTCTTATTGATGATTAAGTTTGAGTTTGACCTTTGAGGTATTTCCACACTGGTTCCAATAGGAGCAGAATTCGTTACCACTGACAATACCTAAATATTAAGTTTTTCTGAGCTTTGGACTTCCAATTGAGATGAATTTTAAGAACAAGCCGCTACTCGCAGCTATAACCTTTCATGGCTTGAAGAAGCCTCTGTTTACTTAAAGGAACACTATAGGGTCAAGAACACAACCATGTATTCCTGACTCTAGTGTTTAATCCACCATTTAGGTGGCTGGCCCCCCACTTTAGCCCCCTTAGAAATGGTACAAACTAAACGTATTTCCAGTTCTGCGCGGGTGTGCCGACTCTGGCCCCGCTCCAATTCTGATGTCCTTGGAGACATCAGAATTGCCTATGGAAAAGCATTGGATTGATTGAAATCGGCATGGTGGCGGGACCAGATACCATTTTACCAATCAGCACCTCTTCATAGAGATGCATTGAATCAACGTATCTCTATGAGGAAAATTCAGCGTCCCCATACAGAGCGTGGAGACGCTAAACGGCAGTGCTGCCTACTGTGCAGCACTGCCCCAGGAAGCACCTCCAGTGGCCATCTGAGGAGTGGACAATTGGAGGTGTCCCTAGGGGGCAATGCAAAGCATGCCTTTTCTAGGAAAAGGCAGTGTTTGCATGAAAATGCCTAAACGCTGTGATTATACTTACGAGAACAACTACATTAAGCTGTAGTTTTTCTGGTGACTATAGTGTCATTTTAATTTTTTTATACATATTTGACAATTTTTATTCGTTTTCAAAGGAAAGGGGGGTGAGGGGGTACAGAAAGAAGAAAGGGGGGGGGGGGCAAGAGTGTTTAATAAACAAGCACCAGCAGTTGTACAATCACATTTAATATTCAATACTTCTGTGATACATGCGCACCATCTTTAGAAACAATATATTGAGTTGTACTGTAGTAGGAGAGCGGGCAGATGTACGCTGCTTCTAGATAGCATTGCACCTTGTCTGTAATAAAGAAATTACTACTGTACCCTTTGCCTCCCACGGGTGTTCAGTCCTAGACTCCGGAACACAGCCCTCATACTGAATTTGTATCCCGTTCTAGTTCTCCCATAACAAGCGCCACTCTCCCCGACAGTGGGACAAGTGTCTAGATCTACATTATTGATCAGGGTGCACCCATCTCCACTTATCCCATGCCGCCAGTGCTGTGTGTAGGGTGGCAGACATGACTAAAGCAGTTCATATGTGTTGTTTATATAATTCCCCTAATAGAGTGGGTATTGATGGTGGGTATGAGGACTTCCAGGCCCTGGCTATCAAACCGTTGTGCTGTCAGCAACACGTGATCAGTTTTTGGTTATGTTTAGGCATGCCAACCGGAATGTGCAGCAACTGATAAGCAAGTAGGTGAAAAGGCAGCAAGCAATCTGTGATTTCTCTCAAGATGGCATGGATCGATTCCCAAAACTTTACAATCATCAGGCACTGCCACCAAATGTTTAATACTATACCGTTCTCTCGTTTACATCGCCAACACAGTGGTGAGCTATTAGGGAACACTTTGTGGATCCGCTCTGGTACCATGTACCACCTGTACACCATTTTCCGCTGTTGCTCAATAAGGGTAGCAGATTTAACAAGTTTGGTTTCTGTTTGGGGGATTTAAAGATGGTTTCCCATTGTTGTTTAGTGACCACACAGTCCAAGTCAATAGCCCATCGTATGGTAGGCTTGGAGTCAGGGAACGTCAAGAACTCTAGTAGCATTTTGTAGCACATGGAAATAGGTTTGCAAAGGGGTTTCAATACCTGCATAGTGAGTTTTACTTGTGCAGGGGTATCTGGAAGGGATGGTCAAAGCTGCCGAGGCAACCACAGAATACTAAGAAGGTCAAGTAGTTGAACTAATGCTCGCTCCAATACTACCCACTGAGGTGAGGTTGATCTAAAATAATAGATCAGGATGGTGCAGTAGACATTGCTTACCTAGATTTCAGTAAGGCTTTTGACACTGTTCCACATAGAAGGCTCATCAATAAACTGCAATCTTTAAGTTTGGATTCCAATATTGTTGAATGGGTAAGGCAGTGGCCGAGTGACAGGCTACAGAGGGTTGTAGTCAATGGAGTATGTTTGAAGCAAGGTCTAGTTACCAGTGGGGTATCTCAGGGATCTGTACTTGGACCCATTCTCTTTAAAGGGACACTTTAGTCACCTGAACAACTTTAGCTTAATGAAGCAGTTTTGGTGTATAGAACATGCCCCTGCTGCCTCACTGCTAAATCCTCTGCCATTTAGGAGTTAAATCCCTTTGTTTATGAACCCTAGTCACACCTCCCTGCATGTGACTTGCACAGACTTCCATAAACACTTCCTGTAAAGAGAGCCCTATTTCAGCTTTCTTCATTGCAAGTTCTGTTTAATTAAGATTTTCTTATCCCCTGCTATGTTAATAGCTTGCTAGACCCTGCAAGAGCCTCCTGTATGTGATTAAAGTTCAATTTAGAGATTGAGATACAATTATTTAAGGTAAATTACATCTGAAAGTGAAACCATTGTTTTGTCCATGCAGGCTCTGTCAATTATAGCCAGAGTAGGTGTAAATGACAGTGAATTGAGCAGTGAAATTGCAGGGGAATGATCTATACACTAAAACTGCTTTATTTAGCTAAAGTAATTTAGGTGACTATAGTGTTCCTTTAATATTTTTATTAGTGATATTGCAGAAGGCCTTGATGGTAAGGTATGTCTTTTTGCTGATGATACTAAGATATGTAACAGGGTTGATGTTCCAGGAGGGATAAGCCAAATGGCAAATGATTTAGGTAAACTAGAAAAAATGGTCAGAGCTGTGGCAACTGACATTTAATGTGGATAAGTGCAAGATAATGCACCTTGGACGTAAAAACCCAAGGGCAGAGTATAGGATATTTGATACCCTACTAACCTCAACATCTGAGGAAAGGGATTTAGGAGTCATTATTTCAGATGACTTAAAGGGACATTCCAGGCACCCAGACCACTTCTGCCCATTGGAGTGGTCTGGGTGCCAACTCCCACTACTCTTAACCCTGCAAGTGTAATTATTGCAGTTTTGTTTTATAAACTGCAATAATTACCTTGCAGGGTTAACTCCACCTCTAGTGGCTGTCTACTAGACAGCCACTAGAGGGCACTTCCGTGTGCCTAGCACAGAAAACCTGTGCTAGAGCGTCGCTGGAAGGTCCTCACTCTATGTGAGGACCTCCAGTGCTACTCTTTTCCCCATAGGAGAGCATTGAAAAGCATTTTCAATGCTTTCCTATGGGGAGCTCTAATGCTACCGCGCATACGCATTAGGTCTCCCTGGCCGGTGGACGGGATCAGTCTCATCAACCGTCCGACGCAATTACTGGGAGGAGCGGCGGCGGAGGAAGAAGGAGCGACGTGGGACATCGTCGCTGCCTCAGGTAAGTTACTGAAGGGGTTCTTACCCCTTCAGCAACCAGGGATTGGGGGGTGGGAGGGAGAGGGTACCTGCAGTGCCAGGAAAACGGATTGTTTTCCTGGCACTGGAGTTTCCCTTTAAAGGTAGGAAGACAATGTAATAAAGCAGCTGGAAATGCTAGCAGAATGCTTGGTTGTATAGGGAGAAGCATTAGCAGTAGAAAGAAGGAAGTGCTCATGCCATTGTGCAGAACACTGGTGAGACCTCACTGGGAATATTGTACGCAGTACTGGAGACTGTATCTCCAGAAGGATATTGATACTTTAGAGAGAGTTCAGAGAAGGGCTACTAAACTGGTTCATGGATTGCAGGATAAAACTTACCAGTAAAGGTTAAAGGATCTTAACATGTATAGCTTGGAGGAAAGACGAGACAGGGGGGATATGATAGAAACATTTAAATACATAAAGGGAATCAACACAGTAAAGGAGGAGACTATATTTAAAAGAAGAAAAACTTCCACAACAAGAGGACATAGTATTAAATTAGAGGGGCAAAGGTTTAAAAATATCAGTAAGTATTACTTTACTGAGAGGGTAGTGGATGCATGGAATAGTCTTCCAGCTGAAGTGGTAGAGGTTATCACAGTGAGGGAGTTTAAGCATGAGGGGGATAGGCATAAGGCTATTCTAGATATAAGATAAGGCCAGGGACTAATTAAAAGTATTTAGAAAATTGGGCAGACTAGATGGGCCGAATGGTTCTTATCTGCCGTCACATTCTATGTTTCTAGTGGCTGGATCTAGAAAATGAAGTAAGGCCGAGGCCAGGATGGTTGCATAATAGTACGTTTTTACCTGGAGAACCGCTAACCCCCCTTCATGAAGCGCCCCCTGCCCAAATAAATATTGTCATGTCAGCTTGAATGTTTTTATAGGAGACGCATCTTATAATCCGTCCCCACCCAAAGATGGTGGCGAAACACTATGTTTGCGGTTAGTGGTCTTTCTACACCCCGTCTTAGTTGCCTTGTTCTTTTGCCTCTGGGACATGGTGTAGTTGGGAACTCGTTGCTTGAGTTTTTATTGCTCAGTAGACCGCTTATTGTTGGCTCCTAGTCGCCTGAATTTCGGGAGCTTCACATACGTGTGTCTATGTAGTTCAGGCTCCAAGCCACGCCTCCGTGTCCCTTTAATTTTAATCTCCATTCATGAGTCAACAACGTATCTTTTTCTTTTGAAATCAGGGCTGTTTTCACGTGTTCCGCCATCTCTGAAGTTAGACTTTCATTCTGAAGTTGGGAACTAAGAACTTTGTATATGTTGTATTATTGTAATACAATATCTTTTTAGATAGAGTAGGGGGTCATGAAACTTTGGACATGGGTATACCCACCGCCGTCTAAAGGCAACATTTATTTTAAAACTGGATTTAGAAGAAACAAAATCACCTTACATTAGAAAGTCAAAGTAAGTGTCTGTGCTCACTCATAATGTTATGGAATTAAATGGCATGAAGACATTTAGAATTTTACTAAGCCGGCTAGATATCTGGCTTTACAAACCATCTAATAATATGTATACCCAAGGGATAGTAAAGAAAGGGGAATGAGTAGCACAATATTGGAACAAATCGGGTAAAACATCAGCATTAACTGAATGTTTGGGCTTTGGGTGTGGAAGATCACCATTGTTTGTTTTTAAAATCCCTGTACCACAGCCACTGGTATAAGCTGTAGTGATTATAAGGCTTCCTATTGAAACAAACTGTTTGTTTGATCTCTTTAAAGGGACACTATAGTCACCAGAACAACTACAGCTTTTTGAATTAGCTCTGGTGAATAGAATCATTCCCTTCAGGCTTTTTGCTGTAAACGCTGTCTTTTCAGAGAAAATGCAGTGTTTACATTACAGCCTAGTGATTACTTCACTGGCCACTCCTTAGATAGCTGTTAGAGATCCTTCCTGGGTCATGGCTATCCTAAAATGCATCTAAACATTCAGTATCTCCTCCCTCTGCATGCAGACACTGAACTTTCCTCATAGAGATTCATTGATTCAATTCGTCTCTATGAGGAGATGCTGATTGGCCAGGGCTGTGTTTGAATCATGCTGGCTCTGCCCCTGATCTGCCTCTTTGTCAGTCTCAGCCAATCTTATGGGGAAGCATTGTGATTGGATCAGGCTACCACTTCTGATGATGTCAGCAGACTGCTTGTTTTCTTTGAGGCAAACAGCATGCTGATCTACAGCTTCTGGCTTGAATACAATAAAATGTTGCTATATTTATGGAGGTATGAGGGGCCCAGGGGGGTAGATGGTGGTTTTAACACTATATGGTCAGGAATACATGTTTGTGTTCCTGATCCTATAGTGATCCTTTAAAGCAAAGCTGTCATACTTGAGATCAGAGTATATCTGAGTTCTGATGATAACAGGAGCTATTAACTTGTCAGTGATCTATATATTCAAGTTTATGTTTAATATAATCAGATCTGACTTCTAAAATGGCACAACTAGGGCATTTAATGCAAATTAACTTGCAATTCCCAGGTATCCCCTCTCATTGTGACCAAAATAACCTAATATTGTAACAGAGTTACCATTCATGTCCACATACACAGTTTGCCTTTCTTATGGCTCTTTGTAGGCTAAATATTTTTATTGGAATGAATACTTCTAATAGAGGTGATTAACTTATTTCCATCTTGGGTCTTACAGGGGGATCATCCACTCCTTCATTCGAGTTGTTGTCGTTTCAATGTAGATCTTTGTATCTAGACTCTAGAGGTTAAAGAACCACTAGGCATCATAACTGATTCATCTCAATGAAGTGGTTATGGTGTTTGGAGTTCCCAGGCGCTATCATTCCATTCAGCATTAAATTGTTTTAATGCAAAAATAGTACCCAGCACCTTTTTGTGCCGGTTCTGCTGATAAGAAAGTATTCTCAGCAATGGGCTGCTGTGATTGGCTGAGAGTGTCAGCTGAAGTGTGTAATATCTGCCTTAGCTACACCTCTGGTGGGGCCGGGCTTTTGAAGGCCAGAGACTCTCATTCAGTGTAAAATTGCTCAAAAATGAATAGAGCAAGAGTACCATTGGACTCCAGGCACTATAACCACTTCAATTAGATGAAATTGTTATAGTGCCTACAGTTACCCTTTAAGGTAAAATCCAACTAATTGTTGTATGTGTTTTTTCATTTTACTATCTTATCTTATTCATAGTCTGTCCTATGTGGGTTTATATTTATCGTGCCAGGAGACTATTCACAGCTTTTCCTGCTGGCCTGTGTGTTTTAGGTATTATGTAAATGTTACGTTCTCTCCTGGATAAAAAAACAGCTGGCACCTGATTGATTGCGACAATATTTGATGGAGTAAATCAGGAGGTGGAGGGAGGTATACCTGTGGTTACTGGGGTAATAGCAAACAATGATTAGATTCTTTATTACATTGTAGCATTGGACCCTTGGCAAGACTGGATAGGAACTCATATTGTGTATACTGCATGTAAATTAGATTTCTCTAGCCCTGAAACAGTTAATTGCACTCCCCTCCCCTTGCCCTCTCTGTAATGGCTGTAGCAGTTACCCAGCAGAAGCCAGCATACATGCTGTAATTGATAACCATTCGGGAACCAAGAGACTGTTCCAGTCATTAAAATCATATTACTCTGGTTGGACACTCTGTGCCTACTGTAACCTGGAAAGTAGAGAAACGAGGAGAGGGAGTGAAGGTGAAGAGGCCATCGGATGCTGTAATGAAGGGCAACTATAGCCCTGTAGGCATTTAACCCTTCAATGCCATTAATTCTTGCACGCTCTCATCCCCTTCCACCAAGCCTGGCTGGAAGCCGGGCTAAAGATTAGTTTTTGTACATTGCTCTGCGTTATACTGAGAGGGCTGCAAAAAGCTGGGTCTCTTATCTCTTTTGAGCAGAGTTATACGCAATGCCAGCTTTGTGCCCTGCCTGGCATGCTGCCACCCAATCTTCTAGACCAAGCCGATGTCTAATTCATTGTCCTAATAACCTCCACCTCCTCTAACATGTGAGCAGCGTCAGGCACTAATGACACCCCCCTTTTATTTATTTATTTCTCCTCTTTTTGTCATTCTGAAAGATTCATTGTTAAATAGACCTTCAGAGAGGAGCTACATATACCCATGGAGACGTGCAGAGCATCTGTCTGCTGTAAAGAACACGACTTCTATTCTGAGACATGGATGACACAGTGCAACAGAATATAACTCTCGCCATACAGTGGACAATACCTGCAGAACATTGCACGTTTTACTGTCCAATGTGCAAAACCTGGCTGGTTTCTGATGAGCTCAGCAGCTAATTCATTCCTTATCACACACTAGCGTGAAGAATTTTATTTTCCGCTTCCCAGAATTCTACAAGACCAGTATAACAATGCCTTTGTGGATTCTGCGACATTCAGAGTATCTATCATAAATTATTAAACTATATCTGCAGAGCATCTCCCACCTAGTGGAAAAGTATTTCTTATGATAGATCTACTGGTCTGCAGGGCACCTCTTCGTTTTGCACCATGTAGAAAAAAAAAGGGCAGGGAAATGTTGTTTTTGCACCATTGCAGGGCAAATTAGTCAAGCTAGAAAACCTCCCCAATTCCTCTATATTTTCACCTCAAACATGTCCGGGAAGTGGGAATTGTCAGGAATTCAAATTCAAAGTGAAGTTAAAATTTTAGATTAAAGTAGCCGAACTGAAATTGATACTGTGGGCACTATAACTACTTTATGTCATTGAAGTGGTTATAGTGTCTACAGTCCCCCGGTATTGTCCTTCTATTCAGCATTAAACCGTTCTTATGTTTTAATGCAAAAAGGGAATTTTCAATAGTCCGTCCCCTATTTGCTGCTTGGGCTAATGAGCAGGGCCGTCTTTAATATTGACCGGACCCTGGGAAACCATTTGCTTGGGGACCCTGCCCCCTGCCAGACATACTAACACACATACATTGACACATACACTGATAAACATACAGACACACACGCAGACACATATACTGACACACACATTGACAGACATACAGACTCACACAGACATACACTGACAGACATACTGACACACATACACAGAGACATACACTGACAGACACATACACTGACAAACATACTGACATAAACATACACACACAGACATACTGACATACACACACAGACATACTTACATACATTTAAACTTTTAAACCCACCCTCTAGTTTCATACCTTGAGGGGTGGTTTCCCCGGTGTCCAGACTGGAGACTGACTGTTGGGAGTTGGGATCTGCCTCTTCCGGCCCAGGCCCCCTTCTTCTTCTCCCGCGTGGTTCCTCTCCTTAGTGGAAGGAAGTGACTCGCGACTTCCTCCCAGTGCTGCCGAAAATCAAAGGGCCCGGCCGCGCTGTTAAAGGGCTACAGCGTGTGACCGGGCCCCTGCTTAGAAATACCCACCTGGTGGTCTCCTTAATGTGTGGGCCGGCGGCCCCATGGGGAAAAAAATAGTTGAGGGCAGCGGGGCCCACGGGGCAGCTGCTTTGTGCCCCCCAAGAGTAACTGGGCCCGGGGCAGCTGCCCTGTTTGCCTCGTGTTAAAGATGGCCCTGCTAATAAGAAAGGACTAGCCTGAGCAGCAATGGGCTGCTGAGAGTGGCAGCTGACTGGTTTCACCCTATCATGGTATCTTTAGCCAGTATGAATTGGTAAGGCTAGAAGGAAGTGTACGATCTCTGCCTTAGCCACACCTCCAGTAGGGGCCGGGCTGTGGGTGGCCAGGGATACTTATTTAGTATTTAAAGGAGAACTATAGGGTCAGGAACACAAACATATATTTCTGACCCTATAATGTTAAAACCACCATCTAGCCACCCTGGCCCTCTCTTGCCTCCCCTAAACAAATCTTACTTGTATTCAAGCCTCAAGATGCTGGCTCTGCCCCTGTCTGCCTCAGACCTGCAAGCTGCCTGCGACATCATCAGAAGTGTTATTCTTAGCCAATCACAATGCTTCCCCATAGGATTGGCTGAGACTGTGAAGGAGGCAGATCAGGGGCAGAGCCTGTGGCGAAAGTAATCTCGCCACTGGTTTTTGGAGGGGCCTGTTTGCCAGCCTCCTGCCCTGCGACCATGGCCCTGGGATGGACTGCCCTTTAAGGAACTGAGTTGGGGCTTATGGACTTATATTATGCTGTTTCTGGCCCTTTAACTGTTTTGTACAAAGGATTGGTACTTCGATATGGCACTTTGGATACAGCCGAAGTGGCCGCCATTAGACAGTCGAACACGTGGCGGCCGCCATTTTAATCCAGTCGAACGCGGTCAGCGGTGTGTGCCGTCAAATCCCTGGAACGGAAATCGGCCACACATTTGAACGAACACCGCTGACCTGTATCTTCCCCTGCCCTTCGACACTGCGGCTGGAGACTAAGTCCCGTTCGAAGATTCGAACACACGTTCGAACGGGACTTTGTCATTTTGGGTGTAAAATAGACCTCCAGTAGACAATTGAACACCACGTAAACACAACCCCGGTTTCACTTCGACAGAAGTCGAAGTGCGTTCAACGATTCGAACGCCGCCTTCGGATGGGACTTTGTTACTTTTCAGGGCAGAAATAGACCGACCGCACAGCCTAAATCTGTGGAACTGTTTTGGGCATGCAAATAGGCGTGCGGTCGGTCCAAAGAGACTTTTTCCATATCTCTGGAACCACTGAACCGATATGTACGAATTTCTAATATGTTTGTCCCCAAGTTGTGATGTTCATAAAAATATAAGTTTTATTCCAGTGTGATGAAAAATCATAAAGTTATAAAAATGTATAAGTTTTAGCTTGGAAATAATTGAGTAGATACAGTAAGAAACTCAATTATCTTCCAAGTAGAGGGGAGGGAATCTGTGGGATGTAACCGTTGTCTGATTGGTTAATGCCTAATTGCCTGTGGGCGTCTCCCTTGCAGGGGAGCACTGCATAAAAGCAGAGTACCTGCCATTAAACATCAGTTCTACTTCACCCTCAATCTAGAGTCCTGTCTCTTATTGTGGGAATCGCTATATCACTAAAAGGGATTGCTATGCTCTGCATACTCCTTTAGCTAATCACTTCTAAGCTCTTGCAAGAGCTTGTTCCTGCTTCACTCTCTTGGAGGAGAGATTCACCCACTGGAACCTGGAGCCTTGTCGTAGGTCCAGGGTGGGTAGGAGACGGCGAGACCCCAACCAAGCTGCGGGGGTTCGTGGGTTCTATGCTGGTTGTGGTGTCTGGCGGAGCGCTTGGAGTCCTCTGTAAGCGCTAGGAGCATCCTTCAACGGAGGTACCCAGTCGGGGTGCCAGGTGATCCATTACAGAGCCAACACAAGTCAAACACAGCCCTGGTCAATCAGCATCTCCTCATAGAGATGAATTGAATCCATGAATCTCTATGAGGAAAGTTCAGTGTCTGCATGCAGAGGGTGGAGATACTGATATGTTGTGATGCACACTAGGCAAGACTGAGATAGGAAGCAGCTCTAGCAGCCATCCGAGGAGTGGCCAGTGAAGTTATTGTCTCTGAACCAGGGCCGGACTGGCCCACCGGGATACCGTGTTTTTTCCCGGTGGGCCGCGGCACCTGGGGGCTGCGCTGAGCAAGTATGTGCCACCGGGTGGCCGACCCGGTGGCACACACTCTGAGGGGGCCGGCCGGGGGCCGCATTCCGCGCGGCACTCTCGCCGGCGCCGGTCCGGCGGCACTCCTGTCACTAATGCTGACTCACTGGGGGCTGAAGGAGGAGGGAGGAGCATGTCTCTGTACCATGCTCCCTCGCAGTTCCTGTGCTGGGAATTGTGGGAACCGCGAGGGAGAATGGTACAGAGACATGCTCCTCCCTCCTCCTTCAGCCACCAGCGAGTCAGCATTAGTGACAGGAGTGCCGCCGGACCGGCGAGGCTGCCACCCGGTCCGGCGGCTCCAGCGCGGAATGTGATGCGGCCGGCCCCACTCACTACTCAGGTAAATGGGAGGGGAAGACGGGAATAAAGAGACACAAGGGGAGGGGGCAAATAAAACAGAGGGGCACAGGGAAAGGATAGGGGAAAGAGACAGAGGGGGGATAGAGAGATGGTGGAGGGAGGAAAAAGAGACAGGGGGAGAGAGAGGGGAAGGGAAAGGGGGAGAAAGAGACAGAGGGAAACAGAGAGACAGAGGCAGAGAGACACAAGGGGAGGGGAAGAGAGAAACAGAGGGAGAAAGGAGAGAGACACACAAGAGGAGGGGGAGAAAGAGGCAGAGGGGGAAGAGAGAGACTGGGAAGGAGAGGGGAAACCCCCCCCACGAGGCTCTCCCCTGCCAGACGATCTCCCTCCCCATTCCACAGGCACCGTGCGGGCAGCCGGCAGGGGAGGGAGGAAGAGAGGACCGGGAACTCAGCCTGCAGCTCCTCTGCGTCCTTCTCGCACGAGCACAAAGCGTTGCCGCGGTTTCCACGGCAATGCTCCGGCTCATACGAGAGTTCACTCTCACCACGAATTCCTGGTGGTCGCAGTGTTGAGAGTGAACTCTAGCCCCATAGACACACTGCCCCCACACACACACCATACACATTCACACACTGCCCCCCATACACACACTGCCCCCACACACACACACCATACACATTCACACATTGCCTCATACACACACACACACTGCCTCCACACACACCATACACATTTACACACTTCCCTCATGCACACATTGCCCCCCATACACACACACACACACACACATTCACAGCCCCCCCATACACACATTTCCCCACACACCCTACGCGTTCACACACTACACCCCCCCACACACACATACACTGAACCTTTCACACACACTGCACCCCTCACACATTGCACCACTGCTCCTATACCCTACTACAGCCCCATATCCCAGCAGACCCCAGGTAAGTTGTCAAACTGTTCTTAAACGGTTTGACTACTTACTCTGTGAGGGGGTCCCGGCACTCCTTGCACCATAACCACTACACAGAGCAGTAGTGGTTATTGTGCATGGATTTTTTCTTTAAATAATCTACAAGTGCCCCTCCCAGGATCAGGCTCTGGATCCTCCACTGGTATATGACATGTATATTAATGTGTGTATTAGTTATATATATATTTACAGGGAGTGCAGAATTATTAGGCAAATTAGTATTTTGACCACATCATCCTCTTTATGCATGTTGTCTTACTCCAAGCTGTATAGGCTCGAAAGCCTACTACCAATTAAGCATATTAGGTGATGTGCATCTCTGTAATGAGAAGGGGTGTGGTCTAATGACATCAACACCCTATATCAGGTGTGCATAATTATTAGGCAACTTCCTTTCCTTTGGCAAAATGGGTCAAAAGAAGGACTTGACAGGCTCAGAAAAGTCAAAAATAGTGAGATATCTTGCAGAGGGATGCAGCACTCTTAAAATTGCAAAGCTTCTGAAGCGTGATCATCGAACAATCAAGCGTTTCATTCAAAATAGTCAACAGGGTCGCAAGAAGCGTGTGGAAAAACCAAGGCGCAAAATAACTGCCCATGAACTGAGAAAAGTCAAGCGTGCAGCTGCCAAGATGCCACTTGCCACCAGTTTGGCCATATTTCAGAGCTGCAACATCACTGGAGTGCCCAAAAGCACAAGGTGTGCAATACTCAGAGACATGGCCAAGGTAAGAAAGGCTGAAAGACGACCACCACTGAACAAGACACACAAGCTGAAACGTCAAGACTGGGCCAAGAAATATCTCAAGACTGATTTTTCTAAGGTTTTATGGACTGATGAAATGAGAGTGAGTCTTGATGGGCCAGATGGATGGGCCAGTGGCTGGATTGGTAAAGGGCAGAGAGCTCCAGTCCGACTCAGACGCCAGCAAGGTGGAGGTGGAGTACTGGTTTGGGCTGGTATCATCAAAGATGAGCTTGTGGGGCCTTTTCGGGTTGAGGATGGAGTCAAGCTCAACTCCCAGTCCTACTGCCAGTTTCTGGAAGACACCTTCTTCAAGCAGTGGTACAGGAAGAAGTCTGCATCCTTCAAGAAAAACATGATTTTCATGCAGGACAATCACACGCGTCCAAGTACTCCACAGCGTGGCTGGCAAGAAAGGGTATAAGAGAAGAAAATCTAATGACATGGCCTCCTTGTTCACCTGATCTGAACCCCATTGAGAACCTGTGGTCCATCATCAAATGTGAGATTTACAAGGAGGGAAAACAGTACACCACTCTGAACAGTGTCTGGGAGGCTGTGGTTGCTTCTGCACGCAATGTTGATGGTGAACAAATCAAAACACTGACAGAATCCATGGATGGCAGGCTTTTGAGTGTCCTTGCAAAGAAAGGTCACTCAAGAAAGATATTGGTCACTGATTTGTTTTTGTTTTGTTTTTGAATGTCAGAAATGTATATTTGTGAATGTTGTGATGTTATATTGGTTTCACTGGTAAAAATAAATAATTGAAATGGGTATATATTTGTTTTTTGTTAAGTTGCCTAATAATTATGCACAGTAATAGTCACCTGCACACACAGATATCCCCCTAAAATAGCCAAAACTAAAAACAAACTAAAAACTACTTCCAAAAATATTCAGCTTTGATATTAATGAGTTTTTTGGGTTCATTGAGAACATGGTTGTTGTTCAATAATAAAATTAAGCCTCAAAAATACAACTTGCCTAATAATTCTGCACTCCCTGTATATATATATATATATATATATATATATATATATATATAAAATTCAAATAGATGGCTGCACTCATGGTATTTCTGGTATAAAAGTCCAAAGTTTATTGTAGAATCATTTAAAAGATCGACGTTTCAGTCCTTCTAAGAGGACTTTCTTCAGGATCATAGAAGCATATAACAAACATATAGCGTTTTTATATAAAGCATAATTAGTTAGATTAAGTAAATTGGCTTACCCCAGGTGAACCGTGCCGTCTGACTGGCGTCCCTGTGTCTCCAGTGCGCATGTGCGTGTGTGTTCCGCCCTGTGTAGTGACGTCATCATGTGCCGACGTGATCATTCGTTGCCATAGCGACGCAGGCATGCAATACGTCGCTATGGAAATAAAATCAACCGAACATGCGGAAATATTAGTGATTGTGCACACTGCTTAATAAATGTGATCAATATGGTAAATGTACCATGTGCTCTGAACAGAAGGGTTTACAGCAAAAAGCCTCAAGGAAATGATTATACTCACGAGAACAAATTAAATAAGCTGTAGTTGTTCTGGTGACTATAGTGTCCCTTTAATAACTTGAAAATGGTTTAACACTGAATGGAAAGATAGCACCAAAATTTGAAATGAACTCTCAGTGGTGAGAATTCGACTCGAACACATGAGTTTGGGCAGCACTTGCTAACCTTTGGCACTAATGCACTGTCTTATATCTGTCTATAACCTGCTCAGACAATACAGCCTCCCCACTTACCTGTGTATCTCCAATTTATTTTGTTTTATTTTATTTCTCTGAGTCTGATGCACTTTTTCTATTAACCTTCTAGTAACCTTATTTGACCGAGCCTGTACAACATACTTCGAGCACCTATGCTTTGGTAAATGCACATTATTTGTATGTAGTCTGCCCTGGAATAAAGAATTATAATTAAACTGAAGAAAAGTGACCCATTTTGGTAAATGCTAACGCACACTCTGTACGAAACAGTTTTACAGAGTGTAACACAATTAGACAGCCTAACAATCATCATTTAAATGCCACCTGCCTTGAAGATCGAAGTAAAAAAAAAAAAAAAATAGAAGGTAAGGTCCTGTCTTCCACAATCTCATTAATTCTTCATTTTAGTGCATCGTATGGTGCTTTAACTATCAGAACAGCCAGCGACGGGGGCCATGAATGATAAGGACCTTATCTCAACAACCATCTTGTGATGTCCATTAGGTTTTGTTAAATGTATATTAAAGGGCTCTTCCGCATGACCAATGAAACCAGGGAGATGGGTAGTGGGTCAACACTGTGTGCTTCCCTCCCAAAAGAGTTCTTTAAAATCATCAGTAGAATAACACTAACCATTTTAGGTTTCTTCTATATTCCGTTTTACTGGGGATGCCAACAAACCTGCATACTGCAAGAAATAATCAAAATAGTATACCTTATATCATGCATTGCATTTCTTCATCAACATCAAGATCCCTATTCAAACATATCTGGATACTCAATAAGCCACATAACTTGTATCAGCTGGACAGTAAGTGTCCTCAGGCAAGACACCTAATGATATATATCCACCTACCTCAAGATCCTCAGAAATTGTAAGCATGTTTGAGCAGGAAATGCTTTACCTCTAAATCTCTCCTTTCTATAAGTGTAAAGCACTATATGTTGGCACTATATTATTGATTATAATAATTAAAGGATCACTATAGTGTCAGGAAAACAAACTCGTTTTTCTGACACTATATAACCCTTAGGTCCCCCCCCCCCCTCCACCCCCCATCCTCAGGGGCCCCCTCCGTTGGTGCTGAAGGGGTTAAAACCCCTTCAGTTACTTTAGTCCAGCGCTGAAACTGCAATAATTACCACTGTAGGGTTAAGGGACATGTGACATTGCACCCAGACTACTTCAATGAGCTGAAGTGGTCTGGGTGCCTACAGCGTCCCTTTAAGCAGAACACTTTTCTGGCTTTTGATAAATCCATTGCACAGCTGAATATGTAGGCGCAAAAGAAGCAACAGATGAAAAAAAAAAATCTGATTTAATAAATTGTGCTAAAAAGTAAGAATAGGACACTTTGATAAATCACCCACATTGTGCTCACTGTACAGAGTCCATCTACAGTAATATCTGCTTTGTCTCATATGTATCATCTGATCATATTGGGATTTCACTCTCCGTTAAATCTATCAGAAAAAGTAAAAAGGGACAGCACCACTTACCCTAACCATGGTGATTTTTTTAATATATATATATGTAACACATTTGCCAGGTCATTTTTTGTTAATCTGTTTAGCAATGTACTAGCAATGTATTTTTGATCATGCTGTAAGCGGTTTAATAATCTTTGATCAATCCTTTGGCAGAATGTGTCAAAATACCTTAGTGACTCCTTATATATTTTTTTGTATTTTTATATAATCCAATTTTTTTTATTTTCAGTATCGTGGTCATAAAATGCGTTTTAAATAAAATTGTTGGACGTTACTATATTTAATCCAGTTCAGCCGGTTTTGTGATGTTCGTGCCATTCATTCCATTTATATACTTGCCGTTAAGTGTCCCCAATAAAATGTGAGACATGGTTAGCTATTTATAGTTGACTCATATTTGCTCTTCAGAGTCCTGATATTAAATCAAGCGTGTTCTAGGAGAACCTTGGTAAAAAGACACAGTATCTAAGAACATTTAACTAGCTCTGTAAAAGGATATAGATATTAACCACTAGAGAACCAATGACATTTCATCACATGCCCTGCTTATTTCATCCAGATATACAGACCAGCAGTCTCTAAATGAGTGAGATATTTCAATGACTACACTATTATGGTATAATAATACATGAATTTTATACTATACAGTCTGTGGACCTTGAAATGTCTCTTCTCTTCTGAGTGTTTTCATAAAGGTAAACATTTAACGAAATACTCGTATCGACTTTGTTGGAATTTCATTAAAATTTCAAGGCAATAAAAAATATGTGTTTTAACTTATGCGCAAAGTCTAGGGTTACAAAAGGTAGAGTTTCTGCCATCAGCTGTCAATAGAAAGTCGTTTTCTTGTGTGAGATGTTCTATAGAGCAGTGCTCCTCAACCCTCTCCTCAAGGCACACCCAAAAGGATTTAGGGATTATCCAGGTGTTTAGAAAAAGAAAAAAATACTTGAGAGTCTAAGGTCAGTTTTTTTTGTTTGTTTGTTTTTTTAACATCTTAGACACACCTGGGTAATCCCTGAATCCTGAACTGTTAGGTGTGCCTTGAGTAGAGAGGGTTGAGGAGCACTGTTATGGAGGATACTACAGTCTCAAGATATCTTCCATAGACTTTTGTGTTGTAATCGTATGTATGTTTACGAACAACAGCATCAGCCAGAGAATACTTAGGGGTAAAACTGTAGCTAAATAAATATTTTAGATGGCCAAAAACATGGAGACACCTTCCACCACCTCATTCCACCATCTGTAGACAGTAATGTATGCCCGAGATGGGCTTCCCTTCATCAATATTAGTGGGTCAAGCAGTGTATAATTTCAAGCCAAAGTTGGCAGATGGTAATTCAGAAAGTATTCAGACCCCTTTGGTTTTTTTTCAATTTTTTTATATTGCAGCCTAATGCTACAATTGTTTAAATTGTTTATTTTTTCACATGAATCTACACTTAACACCCCATAATGACAAAGCAAAAAACAGATTTTTGACAACATAGCAAATATATTACACAGAAGAAACTGAAATATCACATTGTAACTCATAAGTTATCAGACCCTTAACTCAGTACTTTGGCAGAGATTGCCAAGTCAAGTCTTTTGGGTATGATGCGATAAACTTTACACACCTGGATTTGTGTCGTTTCTGCAATTCATCTCTCTCAACCCTCAAGCCAGGTTGGATGTGGACCCTTGGTGGACAGCCATTTTGATCCTCTCTCATAGATGTTGGGTACAGTCCAGGCTCTGACTGGGCTGCTCAAGGCCACTCTTGCATTGTTTTGGCTGTGTGTTTTGGGTCATTATTGTTTCTCAGGTGAACTCACAGTTTGAGGTTCTGAGTGCTCTTGGTTAGGTTTTCATTAACCCCTTAAGGACACATGACATGTGTGACATGTCATGATTCCCTTTTATTCCAGAAGTTTGGTCCTTAAGGGGTTAAGGATATCTGTGTATTTTGCTACATTCAGCTTTCCCTCAACCCTGGCCAGTCTCTTAGACCCTGCTGCTGAAAAATACACCAAAGCACCACAAAATACACCCCCAGATAGTTCACCCCAGTCCCCTGCCACAGTCCACGAAACACCCTGATTAGATCGATGGCTCTTGATAAACAACAGCTTAAAGGTATGAACGGGTCACGTTATTATCCAAATCTGGCTGCAAGCTTAAGACAACTGGCATAACTTTGCTGCTGTCCACTGGCTCAACTAGGGGAATAATGAAACCGTGTGCCGGTGATCAGGGGAGCTTCACTGGGATCTATCTGTTAGGCAGGGATCTGAGAAAATCCAGGTGAAGCTTTAGAAGGAAAAAGGGATGTCCCTGGCAAACATTGCCTGTGGCTGGGGCAAATAAAGGCCTTAAACAGCAAGAGAGGGGTTCCTACCAACATTTCAGTTTTTTTCTTTTTAATACGTTTTTGAAAATCTAATTACTGCTTTGTCTTTATGGAGTATTGAGTGTAGATTGATGAGAAAAAAATATAAAATGTAAACAATTTTAGCTTAATGCTGCAACATTACAAGAATTGGAAAAAAAAATGAAGGGGTTGAAATACTTTTTTAATACACTGTACCTTCCAGGTGCTGTTTGGAACTTGAAAAATAATGTCACAAATAAGGAAATGCAATCTTTATTTGATATAGTACTCAGTCAGCAATCTCTATACACGTGTGTATTCCACCACTTTATGGGCAGGTTGTTGTTGCTTTTCAACTAACGATGGCTAATCTTGGCACCCATTATGTTTCTGAACTTGACAAAAAGGGTGTTGGAGAATTCCTCACATGGGCACAATAAGTTGTAAATGGAAAACTGATGCACAAACAGCATTGTGGGAAATGTAGTTTAGAACATCTGGTGAGCCAAGAATAACCATCACTTTCCTAGACATTTCTACGATAACAATTCTTACAGCTGACCTGGAAATCTTCAGACATAGAGAAATGTGACAAATAAACTTGTTGGTAAGATGGCCCCTATGGTGGTGCCATGTTGAAAGTGGCCGAGCACCATACAGATATTTTGCTGCCAATCTTTGCCTACAGCAGCTGCATAGATATGATCACAAGTTTGTTGATGAAACTGGTGTGTATGAAATAGGCAAAGTACACTATAAAAATAATGTCCACATACCTTTGTCCATGTAGTGTAGGTTGATGCTGACGTGCTCACAGGTATTCATTAAGGGACCTCTATAGGCACCCAGACCACTTCAGCTCAATGAAGTGGTCTGGGTGCCAGCCCCCCCTAATGCGACTCTGCCCGCACATGCGCTTTCGACTCTACTCGGAATCTGACGTTGATGGAGTAGGGGAGGTCACCAGTGCCGAGGGAGCCCGTCACTGGATTAAGGTAAGCAAATAAATGGTTAATTAACCATTTATTCGCCGTGGAGCAGGGCCCTAGTCACCTAAACGGTGACTATGGCTCTGTAGCGTTAGGAATACATATTTGTATTCCTAACGCTATAGTGTTCCTTTAAAGGGATACTATAAGTGCCATAAATACAAAGCTGTATACCTGGCGCTATAGCTCCCTCTTCTTCCCCCCTCCCTCACTCCCTTCTCCCACCAACGTGAATAAAGGGTTAAAAATACTTTATTTACTTACCTGACCCAGCACCGATGTCCCTCGGTGCTGGGTTGCAGCTCCGCCTCTTCCGATGTCCCGCGATAAGCGGGTGCTAATGTGCATGTACAGCAAATGCCGCGCGCCCATTAGACCTCCCCATAGGAAAGCGTTATATCAATGCTTTCCTATGGGGAAGTAGTTGACATTGTATATCCTCATGCATGTTACCGGACCAAACGTCTGTTAGCAGCCAGGAAGCACCTACCAGACAGCCACTGAAAGCAGACTTAGTGCTGCAAGGTTAACATTACCATTTCTCTAGAACTGCAATGTTTAACATTGCAGCACTAAGTGCAATAGGGTCACAGCACCCAGACCACTTCAATGAGCTGAAATGGTGTAGGTGCCTTTAGTGTCCCTTTAACGTTTGAGCTGTTAGAAATTAAAAGTGAAATTAAAATATTAGGCGAATATACGTAGCTAAACCAAATACATAGCTGCTCACAATTTACACTTTACACAGTAACGTAAGGGGTTTATGTATGTGAGTGCTTCCCAGGATAGTCATTGTGTATCCCAACGTTAAAGCTTTATCAATATCCCCCATGGAATGGAACAGAGAACATTCTAAGCCCAGCACCATTGGGACATAAAGGGCCTGTTTTGAGGATAAGTGATAAAGAGGATATTAAACCTGAATTAATTAGCTGTTCAACGTGGTTATACAAATAGTAGTATGTATTTATATAGAGAGTTCCTTCCCCAGGAGGGAGGAAAGCACATAGCTAGTGTTCCTGTTCTAAACCATTTTGACAGCCGCTAAATAAAGGGATTATCATGAGAGCATGGGATATGGCAGAAATGAGGGATTGCATAAGAAAATATTTGTGTTCAGAGAAGTTAAGGTCAACATGAAAACAAAGTTTAGCAAGTGATTATAGTGCCTGAGTATGGTTGCAAGATCCGTAATATTTTCATTCAATGTATTCTTCTATGTAAAAAGAGCTGCCGTATAGAATTTATATGTTTCAGGAGCAAAATCATTCGGTTTATCAATTAATACAATTCCAAGAGTGTCACTTGGATTAATTAATTGTCCTTCCTACAGCACATGAGCCACTGCCATGTAGGGGTTGTGGGCAGCGAACTCACCGCATTATTATTTTTCTCATTAAAAGCTACTGGGGGTGTTGGGACATCTGTTAGAAAAAATACTTTATGAGTTTGGGAATTCCACCTTGAGCAAAAAACCTTGAGAATAGCATCAAGACGGAATTGTACAGGGTTTATGGCGAGTCCAGCAATGTGTGGGCTTGTGCTTGGGCCAGAAGCTTGCAATCTTTCCAGTTATCTGGGATCTGTAAAGGCCATATGCAAAACCATTATGAAATGCCCCCCAGGCCAGTTTTCTCCAGAGCATGGTGGCAAAAAGATTAAACTATTACTATGTTCCTTTATTGATGCATGTATCCCGCCTAGATTGCAGATATTCTATACCAGGGGTATGCATCCTGGAACGTTTCTTTTCAAGACAGTTTTATGTCACTGATTAGCTGACAGTGTCAGCCTAACACTCTCAGCCAATCAGCGGCGCAGCTGCCCAATTCTTCCGGTTTCCCGATTTTGAGAAAACAGAAATACTGAGATGTAGGGAAATTTGGTGCTGGAACACAGACTTAAGTGTTAAACCGTTCGAGAATGGGTTAACCCCTTAAAGTGAGCCAGCGCCAAGGACCTCCTGGCACCATAACAACTTCATTTCAATGAAGATGTTATGGTGCTCAAACTGGTCCTTTAAACCTCTAAATAAATTTGATAAACAGTGAATCATTGGAGATTAAAATTCAAATTGAAAAATTAAACCAAAGCAGCTGAGCTGCAACACTGGCTGTAAAAGAGATTATTTTTTTTTCCAATTTAGATACTTTGGCCTAAAAGGATTACAATTCATTTTTCAATTCATCACAGTTCACTGGTTAGTAAATAAACCCCAAAGAGCGTAATGCCAACACATTGGGCTTTGCAGGAGCCTCAGAAGAACTCCTCTCCTGGAAGAGACTAAGATCCATAATTCAGAGCTCTTGCAGTAGATAAGAACATGCTAATATCCTCTTACTGACTGACTGCCACCCAAAGCATGCGCCCCCCCCACCTCTCGGCAGCGATAAGGCCCTAATAAAGCAGTTACTCCATAATGTCTCCGTACTAAGAGGTTTATCTAACTCCCCTCATGTTCAGGAAGATACATGTTAACCTCTGTCTCTCTGTATCTGTCTTTTCACTCCTTTCTGGATTTTCTCCCTTATTTATTCTTTCTTTTTTTTCTTCTACCCAGCACTAATTAATGCTCCTTAACCCTAAACTTGTCAATGTCTATCTTCCCGTCTTCCTACTCTTTCATCACCATCAATATCGTTGTTGTCATCATCATCATTGTTGTTGTCATCATCGTCATCATCATCGTCGTCATTATCGTCATTGTTGTCATCATCATCATCGTCATCATCGTCGTTGTCATCATCATCATCTCAACTTGTACCTTCACTTTTACCACTTCCTCTTTCTTTCTGTCTCTTTTCTGTAATTTCTCTCTTTTCCTTAGTCTCTGCCTTCTCTCTCTCTCTTTCTCTCTCTCTCCTAGTCTCACTCCCTCTCTCTCACAGCCAAACCAAATCCGCTTTATTAGAATGACAAAGTAGATATCTGTGTTATCAAAGCACATTGATTAGAGATGGGTTCATGTGATCCTTTCTGTATTGAAATGGGAGAATCTCATGCTTTGTATGAAGCTATATGGCGTGTCTCAGTTTATGGCTGACTCTCATGCTGTCTCTACAGTCTGACATGTGTTGATCTTCCCCAAGAACAATTGTGTTTCCTTCACTCTCTGTTATTCTCTCTTTTCCTTTCCCCCCTGCATCTCTCAAGATTTCTCCTGCTTTCAGTCTATATAATTCTCTCTCCTCCAGTCTCTCTAATTATCTTGCTTTCCCTACTCTCTCCTTCAGTCTCTGTAACTCTCTGCCTCGTTCTCTTCCAGTCTCTCCAGTCCTCTCTGTCAACCTCACTCACCCTATTCTCTGCAGTTCTCTCTGTGTCTCCCCTGGTCTCTGTAATTCTCTCTGTCTGTCTCCCACAGTCTCTGTAATTCTGTCTCTCTCTCTCAGTCTCTGTAATTCTCTTTGTCTCTTTTTCCCTTGGTCTCTGTAGTTCTTTCTCTGTCTCTCTATCACTCATTCTATATAATTCTCTCTCTGTCTCTCTCTTCCTCCGGTCTCTGTAATTCTCTCTGTCTCTTCTTCCCCCGGTCTCTGTAATTCTCTCTGTCTCTTCCTCCGGTCTCTGTAATTCTCTCTGTCTCTCTCTCCCCCGGTCTCTGTAATTCTCTCTGTCTCTTCCTCCGGTCTCTGTAATTCTCTCTGTCTCTCTCTCCCCGGTCTCTGTAATTCTCTCTGTCTGTTTCTACCCAAGTCTCTGTAATTCTCTCTCTGTCTCTTCCTCCGGTCTCTGTAATTCTCTCTGTCTATTTCTCCCCTGGTCTCTGTAATTCTCTATGTTTCTCTCTCCTCCGGTCTCTGTAATTCTCTCTGTCTCTTTCTCCCCCGGTCTCTGTGATTCTCTCTCTGTCTCTTTCTCCTCTGGTCTCTGTAATTCTCTCTGTCTCTTTCTACCCCAGTCTCTGTAATTATCTCTGTCTCTTCCTCCGATCTCTGTAATTCTCTCTGTCTCTTTCTCCCCTGGTCTCTGTAATTCTCTCTGTCTCTCTCCCCCCCAGGTCTCTGTAATTCTCTCTGTCTCTTTCTCCCCTGATCTCTGTAATTCTCTCTGTCTCTCTCTCCTCTGGTCTCTGTAATCCTCTCTGTCTCTTTCCACCCCAGTCTCTGTAATTCTCTCTGTCTCTTTCTCCCCCGGTCTCTGTAATTATCTCTGTCTCTCTCTCCCCGGTCTCTGTAATTCTCTCTCTGTCTCTTTCTCCCCCGGTCTCTGTAATTCTCTCTGTCTCTTTCTCCCCCGGTCTCTGTAATTCTCTCTGTCTCTCTCTCCCCCGGTCTCTCTAATTCTGTCTCTGTCTCTTTCTCCCCCAGTCTCTGTAATTCTTTCTCTTCCTCTCTCATTCCAGTGAAGGATTCCAATTGTCTGTTTTAATTTATTTCAGAATGAAATTCTTTATTGATTCCGCATTTAGAAGAACAAATCTCAGGGCTGTTACCAGCAACTAAGAAATCGCTCTCCCATGCAGGCAGCTTTGTCTGCAAAGAATGTGTTAATGACTCTATTAACCCTCACTGTACTGTGGCACTGGCCGCCTGTGGCTAAGCAAGTTAAGTGTTTGCTTTGCAGTTTCTGTGCTCAGAGGCTTTCATTATGAATCAATTGTTTTCTGTACTTAACACATTCAGCACTTCTAGTTACAGAGTGAAAAAAATGCTTCTTCTAATGAAACTGATTTTGAAAAGGAAAGAAAAAAAAAACACCATTATTATTTGACTCAGCCGATTTGTAGATTTTGTCTAAATCAGCAATTTTGACCTTTAATTTGAAATTCACTATAGGGGATATTCACTACACTCTAAATCAATATCATTTAAATCCCAAACCTCAAAACGTGAGCAAAAATAGCCAAACTGTGACTCTAGCTGTGTTGAAGAATTTTTTTTTCACATCAGCTATTATTAATCTACATTTTGCCATTGTCGATTTAAATGTACCACAATGTGGAGTTTAGTGAAGAACCCTGTATGAATCAGCTTTTGATTCCTGATAATTTACACTTTAGTGAATAACGCTGGCTGTGATTTTTTGACAATTAAAAATATTTCCAAACCCAGGTCTGGTGAGGGATCCCTAACACAGGGATGCCCAAAAGGTGCATGCCTTTAGAGTGCTTTGTCAATCTAAAGGCATGCAAAGGATCATGGGAGTTGTAGTTTTACAACATCTGGGGATCTACCTTTCTGGCACCCCTGCTCTAGCAGAACCAAAATGCTGATATTTTCACTGGTTTTACAAACATTTAGAAGTAACCCCATCTCTCCAATTTTTTCCTATCTTCCTCCCTTGGTTCATTATATTCCTATTCCTATATTTGGTTCTATCCAATACTGACTAATAGTGATGTCGCGAACATAAAATTTGTCGTTTGCGAACGGCGAACGCGAACTTCCGCAAATGTTCGCGAACCGGGCGAACCGCCATAGACTTCAATAGGCAGGCGAATTTTAAAACCCACAGGGACTCTTTCTGGCCACAATAGTGATGGAAAAGTTGTTTCAAGGGGACTAACACCTGGACTGTGGCATGCCGGAGGGGGATCCATGGCAAAACTCCCATGGAAAATTACATAGTTGATGCAGAGTCTGGTTTTAATCCATAAAGGGCATAAATCACCTAACATTCCTAAATTGTTTGGAATAACGTGCTTTAAAACATCAGGTATGATGTTGTATCGATCAGGTAGTGTAAGGGTTACGCCCGCTTCACAGGGACAGACCAAACTCCCCGTTTAACGCACCGCAAACAACCGCAAACAGTCCATTTGCACAAGGTTGGATACTGATCGATGGTTCGATATTCTGAGCCCTCTCTGATTTACTGTACACGACTATTCGATATTCCCACCAATTTTGTATAGCATTTTATGTTTGTTTGAGACCACCTTAAAAATATTGGATATCGCTAAAAATCATGATCACTATATACTTTCTCTACAAACCTCTAAAACGAACCAAACTACTCATCCATCCGCTATACCACTTTATCCCACTTAGAACTAGTGCCCAGTTAAAATACTTGACTCTTACTTACCCACACTCAGTCATGCCACACACATTTCACCACTACTCTCACTGAATCCCTCTGACTACGGCTAAATTCATCTTCTACATCAGAACACTACTCCTAAGATTGGGTTGTATCCATGTCTCGGGTCTTTCATTTAGAATAGGGGCAGCTTCGGTCTCCTTCAACACTGACACTCCAGTGCATATTATTAAAAGATTGGGCAGATGGAAATCCTCAGTCTACAACCGATATATTCCTTATCCCGAGAAAGAAATGAGGAAAGCTTTTAAAAGTTTGGCTTTGTAAATTTGATGCAATAAGTATGGGAGGGATAATTCATAATAAACACAGGTTACTGGCTATGGGAGGGATAATGTATAATAAACACAGGTGACTGGCTATGGGGGGATAATGTATAATAAATACAGGTTACTGGTTGTGGGGGGATAATGTATAATAAACACAGGTTACTGGTTGTGGGGGGATAATGTATAATAAACACAGGTTACTGGCTATGGGAGGATTATGTATAATAAACACAGGTTACTGGCTATGGAAGGATAATGTATAATAAACACAGGTTACTGGCTATGGGGAGGATAATGTATAATGAACACAGGTTACTGGCTATGGGAGGATAATGTATAATAAACACAGGTTACTGGCTATGGGGGATAATGTATAATAAACACAGGTTACTGGCTATGGGGGGATAATGTATAATAAACACAGGTTACTGGCTATGGGGGGATAAAGTATAATAAACACAGGTTACTGGCTATGGGGGATAATGTATAATAAACACAGGTTACTGGCTATGGAGGATAATGTATAATAAACACACACAAAAAAATAAAAAAAAGAATGCAGCTTCAGAATTAATCTAAATTGTATGCTGTCTAGGAGGTGGGAGAGTCTGGGAGGGAGGGTCTGCTGCTGATTGGCTGGAATGTGTCTGCTGACTGTGAGGTACAGGGTCAAAGTTTACTCAATGATGACGAATAGGGGGCGGACCGAACATCGCATATGTTTGCTGTCCGTGGCGAACGCAAACATGCAATGTTCGCCTGGAACTATTCGCCAGCGAACCGTTCGGGACATCACTACTGACTAATCCATAAAGGAGGACCTATCATGGAAAGATAACATTATTACAAATTAATAAATGTGTAACACCATATATGTTAGCTTAAAATCTATTTAAACAATACCTCCACAGCATTATTTAAAGGGACACTATAGTCACCCAGACCACTTCAGCTCAATGAAGTGCTCTGGGTGCCAGGTCCCTCAGGTTTAAACCTTCAGCTGTAAACATAGGAGTTTCGGAGAGGGAGCCCGGCGCCGGGTAAAGGTAAGCTGCTGAAGGGGTTTTAACCCCTCCAGCACCACGGGAGGGGGACCCTGAGGGTGAGGGTCCCCCAAGGATTATATAGTGTCAGGAAAACCGCTTTGTTTTCCTGACACTATAGTGATCCTTTAAACTAAATGGCTGGCTATCAAAATTTAGCAAAATATCATCCATTAAAATATGTGACAACATATAAAATATTTTTTTTTGCATAAAGGTACCCCTGTAAATAAATTCTTCAAGCAATGTAGAGTTGTGGGCTCCTACTAAATAATAAAACAGTGTTATTACTCACCTTCTATCCTCGACACTGGTCTTGCCACAGCACTGCTCCTCCCCGGGCTGAGATCATCATTACTGACAATCTCAGCCAATCCAATGCTTCCTCATAGGAAAGCATTGGGGGACTATTGTGCATGCGCAGCAACTGCCTCCCTGCACCAGTCAGCATCTCCTCATAGCGATGAATTGACTCTTGATGAGCGGAAAGACACCGAATGTCGGTCCTGCAAAGACTGAAGCAGGAAGCTCCTTTATTGGCCGTCTGAGTGACTGCCAGTAGAGGTGGCCATAGGAAGCAATGTAAACACTGCCTTTTCCCAGGGAAGGCAGCGTTCACATTGCTCAATCTGCAGGACAGGCTATAGACACCAGAACCACTACATTAAGCTGTGTTGGTTCTGCTTTTTGGATGTTTATAATGGAATAATAGAAAATGTTCCTTGTTTCTGTTCTATTTTTATCAGCTCTCTCCTAATCCATTACTGCTGCCATCATTCCATCTCTCTCCATCACTTCATCTTTTTATCTCCCCCTCTCTCTCCATCACTTCATCTTTTTATCTCTCTCTCCATCCTTTCATCTATCATCTCTCTCTCCATCCTTTTAGCTTTTCATCTCCCCCTCTCTCTCCATCACTTCATCTTTTAATCTTCCCCTCTGTCTCCATCACTTCATCTTTTCATCTCTCCCATCATTCCAACTTTTTGTCTCTTTCTCTATCTATCATGCAATCTTTTCATCTGTTTCTAACTCATTCTTTTTTAATTCCCCCCTCTCTCTCCATCATTTTATCTTTTTATCTCTCCTCTCTCTCTCCATCTTTTCATCTCTCTCTCTCTCTCTCATTTTATCTTTTCATCTCTCTCCATCTCTCCATCTTTTCATCTCTCTCTCTCACTCTCTCTCTCATATTATCTTTTCACTTATCCCCATATCGTCTCACCCCATCTTTTCATATCACTCGCTTTACATGTTTCTCTCTCTCTATTTTAATCTCTTTTTTTATCTCTTTTTCTCTCTCTCTTCCTCACCTTTTTCTGTCTTTTTTCTTCTGTATCACTTTCTCAGTCACTGTCCATCATTTCATCTGTCTGTCACATTATGTTTTCATCTTTCTTTCTAGCCATCTCTCTTTCATTATACTCATCCTCTCTCTCTCTCTGTATTGCTCTTTCCCTCTAACACACTCTCTCCCACACACTCCCTCTCTCTCTCTTTCTTTTCTCTCTCACACACTCTCTCAATCTTTCTCTCTCACCCTCTTTCTCTCTTTTGCTCTCTCTCACACACTCTCTCTCAGTCCTTCTATCTCTGTCCCTCTCATACTCCTTCTCACTCTCTCTCTGTCTCTCTCTCTCACTCTCTATCTCACTCTATCTCTTGCACTCTCTCTGTCTGTTTCTCTCTCTCATTATCTATTTGTCTTTCTCTCTCATGCTGTCTCTCATGCTGTCTCTCTCTCTCTGTGTCTCACTCACTCTAACTCTCTTTCTCTGTCTCTCTCTCACTCTGTCTTTCTCTCTCTCTCTGTGTCTCACTCACTCTAACTCTCTTTCTCTGTCTGTCTCTCTCTCTGCCTGTCTCTGTCTCTCTCTGTGTCTCACTCACTCTAACTCTCTGTCTCTCTCTCACTCTCACACTCTGTCTGTCTCTCTCTCTCTGTGTGTCTCAACCACTATAACTCTCTTTCTCTGTCTCTCTGTCTCTCTCACTCTGTCTCTCTCTCTTCCTGTCTCTCGCACGCTGTCTCTGTTTCTCTCACTCTCTGTCTCTATCTGTGTCTCACTCACTCTAACTCTCTCTCCCTGTCTCACTCTCTCGCACTCTGTCTCTCTCTCTCTGTCTGTCTCTGTTTCTTTCACTGTCTGTCTCTCTCTGTGTCTCACTCCCTCTCACTGTCTCTCTCGCGCACTCTGTCTGTCTCTCGCTGTCCAAGGTGCTGAACTCTCAGTAATGAAGCTCCAGTGGAGGAAGCTCAGCGGGGAAAAGCACTCAGAGCCTCTAATATATCAAGGGAATGATTTCATCTGTCAGAGAAAGGGCAAATCCTGCAGAGTGAGGACAGCTGGGGGGATAGGGGAGGTAGAAATCAAAAAAGTCGGGGGGCGGGGGTCAAAACAAGCACAGAAAACAGAAAGCAAGGAAAATAAATGTGCCGAGCATGGTCTGAGGTCAGGGTGGGGCTATTTTTGGCTATAGATCTTCCCCTGGACCTTCTCTCTGACTGCCCTGAGCTGGGTCACTCTTACAATGTTCATTCTTTGACAGTTTAGCACAATAACCACTGATACATTGTAGCCAAGCAGGATCCAATCCAGACAGGAGAGGGTTTATTGCAGTCATATATCAGTCACAATGACCCCAGGTAATACACATTCTGTAGGATTCACCCATTCATTACTACTACTGAGACAATGGACATATTCTTCATTTAGTCCATGTACAATGGACATATTCTTCATTTAGTCCATGTATAGCAGGAGAGGCCAATCTCCAGATGTTTTGGGACTACATTTCCCATCAAGCTCTGAGAGTCTTTTTTTTTTAACACAAAATTCTTTTCAGTGTCAAAGTTAAATAATTACTAATAAAGAAAATTTCTATATACCCTCACTCCAAAAAACCCCAACAAAATAAAACCTGAAGCTATGGTCTATATCATGCAGGTCATAATGCAGATCCCCTATGGTTCTCCAGAAATTAGATGAAACCCCTTCAGATTGCAGTCTGGACTGGAAGCTATGTTGTAGAACTACAACTCCCATGATGCTTTTGTGTGCCTTTAGACTCATGGAAGATGTAGTTTCAAAACATCTGGGGATCCACATATTGGGCACCCCTGCCTTTATGTTTTCTGTAGGAGTCATTGATGTCTCTATGAGCTACCCTGTAACATATCCATCTGAGATAAGTCTCAGAGTCTTTCTGGTAGGATTCCAAAACAGAGACCCATAGCTCTGTGCATTTCAAGGACACATTGTGAAGCCACCAGGATGACCCTGAGGCAGAATGTTTAGATCAAAGGAAACCTGTAGCTCTGACTGCTGCATATCCCAGGTGTTTGGATGAGGATTAGAAGAGGGGTGAGATCCCCTGCCCTTGTGGAGTTTATTAGCCCTGGGATCCTGGTTTATGATGGAATCTCTCTGTGGTTGGACCTGGGACCTTCATGCAGATCTGCATTGCTTCTTTCTGTCACATTGAGCATATTACCCAAGAATTGGCTGCTCAGCTGATCTTTCATTGAGCTGTTAACGCTTATTGGTTTCACTAATGAGGACAAATGTCAGTGGAGAATGAACCTGAACTGTGTGGGATCCATTTAGCACTGAAAACACAACTTCATCCATTCTGAGCAAGACACGTTCAATAGTTCCAGATAGACCCTGGATATCTATACTGCAGGGACATTAGCTCAACAGATCCCATAGGGATTAACATGCAGCATACACATTCAGTCACAGAGATCCCATAGAACACATCCCCACTACAAGGGTACATTCCCATACAGATATATCCCATAAGGAGAGATGTGCTACTTACACCTATTCACTATAGATGTATTTCACCTACAGATCTCATAATGCTGGATGTGTCCCCAATACATCTCCATTATAGGAGCATACACCCTGCTATAGGGCTTGTTCTACATATCCCTCCATACATTAAGAGATCATTTTAACACCACCAGCACATACATCTATTGGAGTGTGATTTGTTCCCTACAGAACCCTTATAATGACATAACATTCTATTACTATGGCAATCTATATCCTACAGACCCAGCTGTGTGAGTATAAAACCCCATATTACAGCTGTCAGAGCTTCACTGACATACCTGCATCCTGATCCAGGATACTAAACAGTATTCCTTAATTAAATGAAGCATTGGGGCACATATCCTACATATCTGCATTATGTGATGCTCTGTATACAGTATGTAAGGCTGGGATTCTTACTGAGCCCTTACACACCCCACAGGCATAGCATGTAATAATAAATATATAGATACTCTGTATAGGGTGCACACTTAAAAATATCCTCCAGTATGTAAAATGTAATATTTAATCTCCTTCTCTGTAGGGATTCACACCATGCTTATCTCCTCTAACATAGATAGACAGATATATAGACAGACAGATAGGGGAAAAAAGATCCCAAGCTATGGTGTGGATGGCTGAGGATTATAAGTGTTGTTCTACATCTAAAACATCGTAAAGGTCTAACTTTTGCACACACCCCCATTACACTGTACCTGCAACATGCTCCTTAATGCCCACCCCGCCCCACAAAAAAAGTTCCTATATACCATTAACCATATATGGATTCAGTATTTAAACTCAGGGGAAGGACCAAGCCTGAGCTGGGCACAGAGTGGGTCACAGAGCTGACAATCTAAAACAATTGCCATAGGTGGAAAACCAGAGACTCTGTTCTCTATAAACTGATTCAGTGCTAACGTATTTCAGCAATGTACGCTGAATGTAGCCAGCCCTTTATAATTTTATAATTAATGTTCTTTATATCTGCAAAATAAGAGAAATGACACAAAAAAATGGGAATAGGACAACTTAACCCTGTCCAAACCAGCTCAGGCTAAATATCGTAATTTAATTCCCTTCATAAGAGTCTGTGTCCCTTTAAACAGGCGACTTATTATTTCTTTCTATCTTTTTTTTTTTTCTATCCGTTTTTTTTTTTTTTTTTGCAGAGTCGGATCCTTCCGCTTGCCTTGCATCGTAGCACCAGCAGATCCCTCCGCCTGTAGAGCATCCTGCAGTGGGAGAGTGGCTTGTAGCCCCCCGGGTTATAGAACCATGGGAGCCTGGGGTCTCAGCCTGGGGGTCCTGCATTGCCTGGGGGTCTACATGCAGCTGAGCGCCGGGGATAAACACAACGCAGCTGATGGTAATAGAATATTAAGTGAAATGTCTATTCTAGGGACAGACTAATATGGGGGTCCTAATATTGGTGGGCTGAGTTTTGGGGGGTCCCTGTGTTGGATGATATGTGATTTTGGGGGTGTCTAGGAAAATCCTGCACTTGTATCAATTGGTTCTGGGTTTTTAAGAATCTGGGGGGTTACTATAGTGCTTTGGTAATATTTGATATAATATAGATTTTGGGGAGGGGGGCTACTTATCTTAGTTTTGGGAATGGGGGTCTCTAAATCTCTAGGGTCTATTTTTTAGAAATTCTGTATACTGCCTTGAATGCTGTGATGGGGTATTTAATTGGCAAAGTAGATATTGTAGGGGTTCTGTATGACATAAAGCATGGTTTAAATGTTGGGGTGATGGCTCTGTATAAGTGGGTTCTGTTTATTGCCATAAAGTTGTCTTTAAGGTGCATTCCATTGGCTATTTTTTTTAAAGATATGAGTTATATTGATATCTGTTATTTAAGGGGTGTAATAGGTGTATGAATGCAAAATGTTATAGTATTTTATTGCTATATAAAGGCTAATGATAATGATTTAGAATTTCTACAAATCTTGCAAAACACTTTAATAGAATGTTTATCATCTTACCTTGTTAGGGATGTTCAATCATTGAACAAATATTTAGTATTTTTTTTGTGGTGCTCTCAGTATTGATCCATATTAAAATGATTTTAGCATCTTGATGTATATTTCAAATTATTGAATATCAACATGAACCAGAGTAGATTATGATATGGGTAATGACATAGTGTGTCATTGTGTATTTTTTTTAATTTATTTTTTTTGCTTTTTAAAGCTGTTGATCAATTTCCCAAAAGAAGCATTGTCAGTATCCGATTTGTATTCTATTTAGTAATGTCCTGAACTAAAAAAAAAAGTGTGTGTTTGTTATTGAAGCTTTGTGATACAGATTGGGTATCTGTCATTAAGATATATGATAAACATTAATCAATCCATTATTTTGTTGTATGATAAAGACTAATGTATCTGTTAATGGCAGCTTGATAAACGCTAGCATGGCTGTTGTTAGGAGCATGATAAAGACTACTGTATCTGTGCTTGGGGGTGTGATAAAAGTAAAATTAGAAATAAAGACGATTAGCGTCTCTGTTATTGAAGGTATGATAAAAATAGCATATCTGTGATTAGCGCGAAAGATATGGACTGACTAAAATTTAATTTACTGGATTACAGGATAAAAACTAGTACATTTGATAGACTAGAAAATCTAATATTGGGCTGCGTGATAAAAATGGCTAGTATGTGTGTTATTGGGGGTATGATAAAAACTATTATCATCTCTTAGTAGGGTTCATTACAATATGTTAATGTATTCTACCATAACATGAACCCAATGTATCTGTCATCGAGAGTACAATAAAGACTAGAATATCTGTTATTGGGGCATGTAATAGAGACAAATATATATGTTATTGATAAGACTAGTATATGTGGTTTTGGTGGTGTGATAAAGACTTGTATATCTTCTATTTGGGAGAGTGTGGTAGAGATAAATTGATCATTATTTATGGTTAATTTTAATGATAACACTTTATTTGGGGGCATGGTTATTATTAATTATAAATGTGAATATATTATTTAGCTGCCAGTTATCATCTTGTAGGATACAGAGTATAAATGCTGTTAAATTGGGCTGTAGTAGAAGTTGAGGTGGCTGCTATTGGTGTATATGTAAATGAGATGGTATTATATGCTATCCGAAAGGGTGATAATGATTTGGAATGACTATTATTAGAAATAACAATTTTAACTTGTGTTCTGGAGGATGGAAACTGGGACAGTTTCTTGTGTGTGTTATTAAGAGCGTAATTAATATTGGAACATAATTACTGAGAGGTGTGAAAAAGGATTTCTCCATAACCCCCCCCCCCCCCCCCCCCTCCACCTGCTCAAAAAAAATAAATAAAAAAAAGATTTTTGCATTATTAGTAAGAAAGGAAATATATCTATTTTTGAAGATTAAAGGCTCCCAGTTTTCACCTTTCAGTCACTGTGGTTTGGAGTGAATTTCAGGAATTTAACAAATGCCTGTAGGGCCAAGAGCTGACATCACTGTTTAAGCTGGTTTTCAAACCGTTTAGAATTGTTTTTTTTAAATAAATTTTCACCAATGGACATGCCTTGGATATATACTTCGTAAGCCCCTTCCTTTATTTAAATAGATCACTTCACCTGTGTTATAATCCACTGTACAGTTGAAGACGTTGTTTGAAAACCCATTTACCCCCCATGAGCACAACTCCCAAAAAAGAATGTACCAATATTGTTTGAGAGCAATGTTGCTATGTCCATTTGATTACATTCTTTTTGATGAACACTTAGCATGTTAGAATATAGATATTCTATATGCGCAATTAGTTCATTGCAAAACTATTATTTTCTGTCAAATATTTGTTTATTGGTGTCGTGTTATAAACCAGAGGTTTTTTAATACAAATAATGTTGGCTAAGAACGGGATGGATACTCTACGGAGGCTGATCAAAGATATGGGTTAGATAGATTTATTCACAAAACTCTGAGCTTTGGAACACAAAGTCGTGTTTAGAAAATGTAGGCAGAATGAGAGGAAGTTGAATTATAGCTCCAGTTGACTTGACACTTGCTCAGCTAGAAAGTTTACATTTCCCCCAAATTAATTATCCATTGATCCCTAATGGAACTTGGCCAAGGATCTCCACTAACAAAAAAATGTGGTAAAATATAGACTCTACCCAAGTGTCCAAATGGCGAAAGGCACCAATACGTCCTCATTTCTCTTTTACCAAATGGGAGACAAGATTTTTATTAATATATATTTTTTTTTATTAAAGAACGGCATAATTCTCGTTTTTTTATCTGAGTGTAGTTGCCTCTAATTCTCCTGTGTCATTCTCTTGGTTTACTGAATAAACAGTTGGAAATAATGTGTGTTGACATGCTGGATAAGTGCATAAAGAGATGTATGTTTTTTTGAATTATATTGATTTTGGAATCAATACCGATGATATTTTAATAATTTGGGCAAAAATATTGAAAGAACCAATAAAAAATAAAAATAAACTAGTGTTTAAAATTGGGATAAAAAAAATAAATAAAATGAAAAATATATTAAACCATAACATCAGGGAATAAAATCATAGTTAAGCAACCAACCTTGGAGGTTTTTTTTTTTTTTTTTGGGTGGGGGGAATGGAGAAAGGTTTCTGCTGTAGGCAATGATACAAAAATTAAAGAGCTAAGCTACACGTAACATGCAGTAATCAATAATGGGATGTGTGCTTATAAATAGCAATAAAGCAATATACTGCACACAACAGTGTGGTCAGAGGTGAAAGCTATAAAAGTACAGCAGCACGTTGGGCTACGGGGAAGATATATTGAAAAATAAAATAAAGAGGAAAATAAAAGTCACATCGAATTATGCAATGGTAAAAAAACTCTACCAAACAGTGAACTAGTTTGTTTGCTATTTTATTACCGTATAATGCTACATACGTTTCCACCTATGGTTCTAGATAGTCAAAATGTGATGTGTACGTAAAAACCACCCAGACATTCTACCGTCACCTTGGCCGGGTTAGCAGATGGAGCGAAATTGAAGAAGTTTGGGTGGGGAGCAATGATATATTCTACACTAATTTAAAAAAAAAGATGTGAAATAATTTAAAAGAAAAAGGTTGGCGATAATGAGTATGTGAATTGTCGAAGGTGGATAGGAATAAAAAAATATATAAAATTTAAAAAAAATGGGATTAAGAGCAAAAGCAATGACAGTCAAACATATATATGTATATATGTTTGTGTATATGCCAATGAAGTACCATTATTAGAAAAATACAGAAAACAGGTACTCTAAGAGTTGAGATACCTGGAACAGTGAAAGTGCGTCTGGATTACAGCACAGAATTGGAATATGCACAAAATGTCTCAGTGGGTGTAATTGCTGCATTTGTGCAGCCGATAAAAATGTGTGAGAAAGAAGGAGGGGAGTAAGCTCTGCTTTCCATATTTATACATAAGGAGAGCGTGAAGGAGGTGCTTCTACGGATTAGCATAGTAAGAGAGAAAGAGCAATATACAGAGTCAGATATTGAACAACAGAAGAGACAGAGGTGTAAGCCTGGTGAGAGAGAACATATTCTGCTCCTTTATTTCTAAGCATTCAGCAAGACCACATATGCTGGGTCTTCAGAAAAAGATTGGCAGAAATTGTATAGAAGAGAAGGAGTGGGAGATGGTTATGGAGGTATTTTGGTCATGTGGAGAAGGCTAGGGTTGACTCTAGGCATGGGCTGTAGAAAATCAGAGAAGACTTGGTAGGAGGGAAGAGGTTTTGCAAGATTGAAAATCGCCCCGAGAAAGGGGAACATTTTATGGACTTGAAGAAAGTGATGTGGGTTTTGTGAAAATGCAGAGGAGGACATGGAGAACAATTTAGAACATTGTAGACCTTTGGGAAACAATTTTAGGCCACTTTGGAGAGTCTGATTAGAGTGTTGTAGGCCATTTTAAAGAGTCTACGGAATAGGACAGGGCAAGAATGTAGAGGGTCGAGGAGATTGGAGGGAGCCACCGAACAAGAGTAGTTGGCAGTGCAGAGGAATTAAGGGGAGAACATTGGTAGCATTGTGTTAGGTGATAGGAAGACGGGTCGACAGAGTGTTGTAGGAGAGTTGAGAATGTCAAGTAAGATTTTAGAGCGCTTGAAGGAAGATAGGGGATATTTAAAATATATTGTAGCGAGGAAGAGCGCAAAGGACTGTGGGAATGTGGAGCAGTTGGAGTAAATGAATGAGCTTTCCGGAAGTGTTGATTGTAGATTATCGAATGATTGTGGAGTGGGTGGATAATATTGCACAGACCCAGACTTGAATTTTAGAATGGGCCTGTGGCAAAATGGAGAAGTTAGTATATTTTAGAGAGCCAGCAGCATTGACTAGGGAAAAATAGACTATGGAGACTGGTTAGGTCTAGGAGAGTTTTAGTGTAGAGTAGAGGAATGTGAAATAATAACGTAATAATTAGGATGGAGGAAGGGGGACATGAGGAGAGTGTGTATTGTCAAATCAGGATGGAAATAGCAATAGATGAATGACTAGATGCGATTCTATCACCTCTGCAAAGCGCCTTATGATTTTTACTTCAATAGTTTTGTGAATACATTGTCTTTTAATACCTGTGTTACACTTGTACTACTTACCATAAAAAGAACTATCCAATAAACTCTCAGGAAACTTACAGGAATAGACCATAATAAAGACAGGTCTAACCTAAATATGTCACATTGAATAAAATCTGGTTTGTAGTCCATGGAAGACTTATAAAATATACTTGTAGTAAAAGACTCAAAACAAGTCGGGAGTTTTGTTTTAGGGGCTAATTTTTTTTTCTAGGTTATACTGTTGTATTATAATCCATGTTTGCTAAATTTCTTTCTGTAGACTGATTACTTGAAGTAGGCACTTGACTAGGGCGCCTCTGACCTCGGGATCTGCTGAATATTATCTGCTATGTCTAAACTTAAATGCACATCGATCAGTTGATAAAGATTTCTTCCAATATAACTCCTTGTTTTAAAATATAGATTTTTTTTATACATTCCCATATTACTCAGCCGGCTGAATTGAATAGAAGTTAGACTGATAAAAATCAGCAGTTGGCCATCACAACACTAGGGTGATCAGGTATTGCCTTCAAATGGACTTGGTTGGGTAAATTTATATATTGCAGGCCATAATAACGTGAGTGATACCCTGTAGGGCAGGGGTAGGCAAGCTTTGGCACTGCAGATTTTGTTGACTACATGTCCACTGATGCTTTGCCATCATTAAGGCTTTAAGAGCACTTTTGGAGATGTAGTCCGAAACATCTGAAGTGTCAAGGTTGCCTACACCTGTTGTAAGCTATGCTATATACATATATTTTCTACTTGAAAGGTAATGTTTGTCGTCATAGTCAGCTGTCCGGTTGCTTTCCCTGCCCACTGTATTAATTGTTGTAGTTTTACATTGACCAAAACAAAAAAGTTGCTATGTGACATGAAGGTTACACCACATCCAGGTGCCCTCTGATTACAAGCAATATTACTCTGCCACATTGTATCTTATGGAAAACCCTAGTGGAACATCTACATTTTTCTTTGGTGCATCATAACTTTCTTCTTGAAAGATGTTACAAACATTGTGAATAGTATGGGGCAGCGAGGTAATGGACGCCTAGCTGAGCTTGAGATACAAACCTGGACAGGTTATATTACAACTGCCATAGTCCTTTTCACTTCCTTATGCTGTCACTTGTGAAACTTGTGCATCTTTGTATCTCCTAAACATTTTGCAGGATTACAACTTTCCTGAGAATTGCACTTCAACAAACCTGGATAGCTTTTGGCAGGAGGGTCATATTTTTTGGTTCTCACCCAGAGCTGTTGCTACCGCTAAGCTGCCAATCATCTTTACATAGCTGCTTGAAGACCACTGCCTTTACAGTTCCTCTACCATATCCCTTGCTCTGGTAATTTAACTTTATTCATACACATGAGGATCCTGCAGGCTGTAGCTGGCTATTAACAGAGACGGAGACCAGAAATTCTAAATGAATTGACAACTAAATGTGCAATAAAGGAAGTTCAACCATTAGATCTTTCTTTACAGGAAGTGAGTAGGGAGTCTGTGTAAGTCACTGGCAGGGAGGTGTGGCTAGGGCTGCATGAACAAAGTGATTTAACTGAGAAATGACATAGTTCTGGAGGGGCATGATCTATACACCAAAACCACTTCATAAAGCTAAAATTATTTTAATGCTTAGAGTGTTCCTTTGATTGTGATGTCTTTAAAATTTCTACCATCATTATACGTTTGTTATGTGGACCCCAACAGTGACTCAGCACGGCTAGCCAGTGAACTAGCAATATCAGAATGAAAGAAGAGGTGGTTTACTAATTTACTATCCTGGATAATCACTGAATTCTTAATTAAATGCTAACAGCTTGGAGACTGCGTACCAGACACTCTATCTGGTCCTGTTCTTCATACAGTTCTCTGTCGGCTTAAAATATTGATTCTAAGAATGGAGTTCTACCTTAAGGGCTACAGAATTATTTCTTCATCACAAAATGTCCATGTTATGGCTACTCTCTGGGACATGAACTTTGGACCTAGTTTTTTTTTTTTTTTTGTACTTTTTTTTTTTAATTTAGTATTTTTGTCGTGCAAAGAGTATAACAAACAGGCTCGAGGTACCCCAAAGGCATTCCTCAGGCTTAGCATCGCATTGTGTAGTGGGGAATACATAGGACTTGCACATTTTATAATATTTTATTAGACTAAAGCGTGAAAATAAAGCGTGATAGTAAAGCGTGAAAGCAAAAGCAGGAGAGATACACATATCAGTTACACAGACTAATGCATGACTCTTTGCTAATATTTGAGTGAGTTCTTGTGGTTGCTTCATGGACCCAGGTTGCGGGTTGCCATGCCAGCCCCTTGATACGGTAAGTGATCAGTTATCCGACACCCCTGCAAGGTTTATTTCTCTGCTTGGGCTCAGCCCAGTTGGGGGGGAAGTGCAGCATCATGGAGGTGAGGCACCACTCCGGCCCCAGTGCTGTGTGAGAGCTGGTACCCTTTTACCACGAGCCTGGGATCCATTGAGGTCCAGGGTCTTCCCTGTCGGGACGGTGTGGTGGGTCCTGCGGTCGGTCGCTGTGTGTTATGGCTTATGCCTTGTGGCCCTTCACATGTGTGGCCGGTAACTGTGGGTTGTGGCCCTTGTTGCTTTCAGCCCAGGTGGGCATCTTGTGGGGATGGCTGAGGTGGATGATCGCTTTGCGCCCTGTAGTGGTTTCCCAGGCCTCCTCTCGGTGCGCACATGGTCCCGTTCAGTCGGGATAGGGGTAGTCATAGCTGGTCCAATACGGGTCCACAGCTTTCCCCAGTATCAGTCGGAAACATCGTCAAGAGTGTCTCTTACTTTATTGCTGGGGTCTGGCAGGTCAACCTTCTGCATTAGCATGCCGCTTGAAACTGGGTCTGATGTGGCCGCCATTTTGGAGACCTCTGTACCTGTGTAGCTTGTGTAGCCTGCAAGGTCCTCCGAGAGGTATGGGGCATGGGGTGCTCCGTCTCTTTGGACCTAGTTTGTACACACTCCTGTGCCCAGGGGTTTTGCAGCCTCTATGACACTCCAAGCAACAGGCCTGGTGCAATAGTTGGCCATCCTTGTTATCTATCTCAGTAGATTTCATTGTTACGTACATCCCAATGTCATAACATCATACTGAAAGTAATAAACCATTTAACCAAGAAGAGATCACTTTGCCTGATACCAATATTTAAAGTAGGGATATTGTCTCTGTCCATGAAATCCTCACACTGGCCTGTGCACAAGAAACCATGTTGTATTCACACTGGATTTTCCCAGACAATACCTCATGAAGCTCATCTTCCACATATCTCTACGCTAGCCTGTGGTAGCCTTCCCCAGGAAACATGTATCTATTGCTAGTTATATACACTGCCACAACACTAAAACTACCAGCCTTATATCATGTAGGTCCCCCACGTGCTGCCAAAACATCTGTGATGCATCGAGGCAAGGACTCTATGAGACCTCTGAATGTGCCTTGGGGTATCTGGCATCTGAACATTAGTAGCATATCCTGCAAGTTGCGTGGTTGGGCCCCCGTGTATCGGATTTGTTATTCCAGCACATCCCACAGATGCTCAATCGGATTGAGATCTGGGGAAATTGGAGGCCAAGAAAACACCTTGAATCTTTGTCATGTTCCTCAAATCATTCCTGAATATTTTTTGCAGTGTGCCAGGGTGCACAATCCTGCTAAAAGAAGCCACTGTCATCAGGGAACATCATTGCCATGAAGGAGTGTACGTGGTCTGCAGCAATCAATAGGTAGGTTGTACGTATCAAAGTAACATCCACATGAATGCCAGGACTCAAGGTTTCCCAGCAGAACTCTGCCTAGAGCATTACACTGTCTCTGCTGGTCTGCCTTCTTCCCATAGTGCATCATGCTGCGATCTCTTACCTCGGTAAGCGATGCACACACATCCACCTGATCTAAAATAATCAGACCAGGAAACTTCTTCTGGTTTGCAGTTATGCAATCCCATACGCAGAAAACTGCGATGCAGTGTGTGGTCTGACACCTACCACGGCCAGTATTATATTTTTCAGCAGTTTGAGCTACAGTAGCTCTTTTGTGTGATCTGACCAGACAGGTGAGCCTTGGGTGCCCATGACCCTGAAGCAAATTCACTGCTTGTCTTTCCTTTCACCACTTTTGGTAGGAGCTAACCACTGCAACACCCCACAAGACTTGCCGTTTTGGAGAAGCTCTGACTTCGTCATCTAGCCAATACATGTTGGGTCCTTGTCAAAGTCACTCAGATCTTTTCGTTTGGACATTTTACCTGCTCCAACACATGTAACTCAAGAACTGACTGTTCACTTGCTCCCTAATATATAACACCCCTTGACAGGTGCCACTGTAGCAATATAATCAATGTTGTTCACTTTACCTGTCAGTGGTTTCAATGTTGTGGTTGATCAGTGTAGTTCCATAGTGCTCCATGTAATGGAATTCTAGGTAGCCATCAGCAGAATGGGCTGTGTCACCACCACTACAAAGACTATCTTGTGGCTTTAAAGGAACACTATAGTCACCTAAATTACTTTAGCTAAATAAAACAGTTTTAGTGTATAGATCATTCCCCTGCAATTTCACTGCCCAATTCACTGTCATTTAGGAGTTAAATCACTTTGTTTCAGTGTATGCAGCCCTAGCCACACCTCCCCTGGCTATGATTGACAGAGCCTGCATGAAAAAAACAACTGGTTTCACTTTCAAACAGATGTAATTTACCTTAAATAATTGTATCTCAATCTCTAAATTAAACTTTAATCACATACAGGAGGCTCTTGCAGGGTCTAGCAAGCTATTAACATAGCAGGGGATAAGAAAATCTTTATTAAACAGAACTTGCAATAAAGAAAGCCTAAATAGGGCTCTCTTTACAGGAAGTGTTTATGGAAGGCTGTGCAAGTCACATGCCGGGAGGTGTGACTAGGGTTCATAAACAAAGGGATTTAACTCCTAAATGGCAGAGGATTGAGCAGTGAGGCTGCAGGGTTCTATACACCAAAACTGCTTCATTAAGCTAAAGTTGTTCAGGTGACTATAGTGTACCTTTAAGCCAGGGTGTCATATGCGACCGGTCATCTATATATACCTCGGCCAGTCCTCTATCAAGCTCTAGACTATTTCACTGCTCAGTTGTCAATTTTGGGTCATCACTGGAGATACCCATTTCTGCACAGATCCTTTCTTCCCTATGAGGTCTCCTCTCATTCCAGCCTTGAATATTCGCCAAGTGAATTGCTTTCAACCAAAGCAGGGGTCTAATTGTCCCCTGTCTTAACTGGTTTTAGGTGTAGAACTGGATAATTTAATCTATTCCCCGCACCACACCTGTCCTCCTAATCATCCATGTCCGTGTGTTGTAATGTGTGACCTTCCAGTCTGTGGACTGTATCCTTAATCCTGTTTCTGACAAAGAAATCATCAAATCGCTGCAAATGATCAGCAAAAAGAGGTAGCATTCTATCACCTGCTCCGTGTACTGTGACCCTAATCAGTATCATCTATAAAACCACTTGTACAGGGATGGTTAGAGGAGGAAGATGAATGAGAGAAAAGTATAACAGTGACACCAATACTGTGGCTGAATACTTAACTGCAGATTATCAGGACAAGCTCAGATAGTGCTGGGTTTATACTGAAATATACGGTGATCTCCCCCGACTGCAGATTATCAGGACAGGCTCAGATAGTGCTGGGCTTATACTGAAATGTACGGTGATTTACCCCCCGACTGCAGATTATCAGGACAGGCTCAGGTAGTGCTGGGCTTATACTGAAATATACAGTGATCCCCATCACGACTGCAGATTATTTATCAGGACAGGCTCAGACAGTGCTGGGTTTATATCTAATGTGCAGCAATCCCCTAACTGCAGATTATCAGGACAGGCTCAGACAGTGCTGGGTTTGTATCTAATGTTCAGCGACCCCCTTACTGCAGATTATCCAGACAGGTTTACACAGTGCTGGGTTTAAATCTAATGTACAGAGACTCCCTCACTGCAGATTATCAGGACAGGCTCAGACAGTGCTGTGTTTGTATCTAATGTATAGCGTCACCCTGACTGCACATTATCAGGACAGGCTCAGACAGCGCTGGGTTTGTATCTAATGTATAGCGACCCCTTGACTGCAGATTATCAGGACAGGCTCAGACAGTGCCGGGTTTTTATCTAACGCATATTGCTGCACTGACTGAAGATGATTAGGACTGGTTCAGACAATGCTTTGTTTGTAGTGTAAATACATTGTTTCAAAGACCCTCACATTGATGAGCAGGTTAAAGAAAGTCAGTGCGGCGTTCTCTCATATCTACATATGATCTGCACTCCTAATCAGATGCCTGTATGGCTTCCCGTAATGCCACCAGCATGTTAATCAAGCCCTCTGTGGGGTTTGCGTTTATTGTATGAAGGATCTAACTCTGCCGAGGGAAGCAGTCACTCCGTGTACTGAAATCCTCGATTAATATTTTATTACCATGAATCTGCAACTGTGTACAGACAATGGGCAGACAATGGGAGAGGGGGGGGGGGGGGGGTGGGGAGAAGAGGGGGATCACCTTCATACTCAGTATACAGACAGTGTAATGTAGATAAGACACTGTATACAAAGACTATCTGTATGCAGCGTGTTTGCGGCTCTGTGTCTGTGCTTTGCAGGTAGCACAGAATGAGTCTAATAGTATTCTAAGGCTGGAGAGTTTGCAATCTAACAGGTGTGCAGATCCATGTCATTTACGCAGACATGTCTGTTAAAACTGGAATACAGCAAGCAAAGGGGGCACTTTAACCCCTTCATGCCTTGGGCCTGAATGCAACTCTCTGCTCTGTATTATAGTACATGTGATTGACACGTTCATTAGAAAGTCACATTCATTTGCAGAACCCGCTATCCATTCTGTTACACAGGATAGCCTGTAACATGCTCTTATGTGCTTTGTATTTAATACATCTGTCTGTCTATCAATATAGGTGTGTTAGAATGATGTCTTGCCCACAGAGCTTACATGTAATCCCTTATTTTACTAGCGGTGGCGCAGTGGATGCGGTGCTGCGGATAGCTTTGGGTCCCCATGTAATAGTGTTATTCTACATGCGCTATGAACCAAGCATTAGTCCAGGCAGCTCAGGGGAGCACTCGCCCCCCTATAAATCCCTCTCACAGCCACTAAAACCTGCAGAGCATGTCCTAGATCTTCCACCTCCGGCTCACATTACCGGGAAATCTATGGGCCTGTCAGCATGTTGTGTGAGCAGAGGATGGGCAGAACGCATGGACCAGTTGGTACCAATCTGCCATGCTTCACTAGTGTCCAACATGATTAACCTCTTACTTGGGTATTATTTCCGTCTCTACATTCCGGTTCCACCTAGCTCTAGAACAACATTCATTAAAGAAATGGAATCAGGGTACCTTTTAAGGAAAGCACCCCAAATACTCTGCTTAATACCCAGGTTTGACTACCATAACTTGGTAATTAAATTATTTTCTTGACATATTTGGCTCTCCTATTATTTGGATGGTCTATCTATCTATCTATCTATCTATCTATCTCTCTCTCTCTCTATCTCTCTATCTATCTCCTGTCTGTCTGTCTGTCTACCTATCGTTCAATCCTTGTCTAATTAATCTGTTTTCTTATATCCATCCATGGACTATTGTATTTTGCAGAGCTACGCAGAGCTCTTCAGCAGTTATCTGGTTAACTTGATGTGGCGCGTCCAGGCTGCTGCTATAAAAGACTCACATCTGGGCGCTGCAAGCTAATTAGACAGCTAAATATTAATTAGCAGGCTATTAAGGAGACGCTGCAACCTAATGAACCTGTGATGGCTCATTTGCAGAGTGCTGATAGGTAGGTTATCAGACACAGGTTCCAGTAACAGGGCAGTGGTGGGTGGGGAGGGGGGAATCTCTGCGTTTGGGGGCTCATTACAAGATGGCAGAGAGAGAAAACCCTAACACATGGGTCATGGCAGGAGAATGCAGGGTAACAATGACCCCAGATACATTTCGCTTTCTTAATGACAAATTTTGGGGGCTTTTTCAATATTGCAGCCCTGCTCTGTATACTTACCCATTTAATAAATAGTTTCTTAATTTTTCAAGACGTCTACCTGCAGCACTGCCCCACAATACTGGCTTTTGCCATTACATTTTCCCTTTCTCTCAAATCTACAGCCAACTACCACTACTTCCCTTTCTTGTTGTCGTCACCTGTTACCCCCCCACCCTTCTTTAATTCTTCTCCTCCTCTCCAAGTATTCAACCTAGCTCTTGCCCCTTCACCTACCCCTTTTCTGTAATGAATACCCTACCCACCCCTTCGAATACCACTGGCGCCTCCCATTTGCCTTCAGTTTTCTACCCCACAAGTATCTAACCCCCTCATGTCCGTCACTATTCCCACTGATCCTCAAAAACATGAATTTCCTTTTCTCCCTATATGACCTCAGTCACTCTTGCAGAAACGATTCTTTCTATGACCTGCAGACACCGCTCCTTCTTATCTCCCTTGCAGTGACTTCCCCTGCCTGTTCTGGTTATACAGACACCGCTGATCTCTTATTAATGTGCGAGGATACCAAGAGGATGCTAATTAGGTATCAATGAACGAAGCCCTGCATGTGACAGAGAAAATCCATCTAATTTAAGGGCAACATTGTCTTCTGGCTCCCCTACATCTCATCCACTCATACTAAGGCCATATCATGCCCCCACATCATTTTGCATTGCCCCTGCCTTTTTCCTAAACTCTTTTATATTATTAGCGTATATTCCTTCCTTAGCTCCACTCGGATTTTATTTAAATGTCCCCCATCTCCCCATAAGCAGCAATTGGGACATTTTAATTTCCGTTGTATGCGACTTTCTGTAGACCAGGTTTTCTTAAAGGCTGATTGTCGAACTATTAACACTCCTAATCCTAAACAGTGTATAGCTGAGACTCATGGGGGTTGTAGTTCACTGGTAGCTGAAGAGCCATCTTTTGGGAACCTCTGCTACAGAGCCTTTGCTTATAAGAAGCTGTGGAACCTCCAGCAATCCATCTTTCGTGGACCATATTCCCCATGATTTCCCTGTGATACTTAATACATTTATAAAAACTAACCGTGTAGATTAAAATATGCACGTATGTAAACAGTATCCCAGACCCTTATGTCCGTGCCATCTTCCTGGTTTACGTTATTCCAATATTCTCGTTCTATGTTTCACCTTTTTTCTGTCCTGCTCTCCTTGTTCTTCCTTGCTCATTTTGTCTGTGTCGCTCCCTCCCGCTCTTACTGGCAGTCCTTCTCAGTAATAGCATGTGAAGTCCCTGCATGGACCAGCTCCTGTCTCTGTTCTCCTGTCACTTTGTTTTTTTCCCCTAAATCTCCCTGGATATGTAATTCCGTTGCTGTCTCTTCCAATCTTCCAGCGGCTGCTCTGAAGAATTCTCCCCATACTCTCTCTCTCCTCTCATACTCTCACCTCTCCTTCTGTCTTCTACATCTACAAAGCTTTCTATTCCCTCAGAGCTATGGTAAATCCTGACGAAACTATATAACAGGTTGCAATAAATACATGTGTGTATATATATATATATATATATATATGTATATATATATGTATATATATTTATCCTAAGAGGTAGCAGCACTCACGGGGTTAAAAGGTCCAATCTTTATTTCAAAACTTTAAAATCACGATCAACGTTTCAGTCCTGTATATAGGACTTTCACAGGATTGATCCTGATGAAAGTCCTATATACAGGACTGAAACGTTGATCGTGATTTTAACGTTTTGAAATAAAGATTGGACCTTTTAACCCCGTGAGTGCTGCTACCTCTTTGGATAAATGGATACTAAAGCCCTGGCTAACTAGCACCCAGCAACCAATGGACATTTAAGTGCAAGAGTGCAAGAAATGTTTTTTTTTTTTGTTTTTTTTATATATATATATAGTGCATACCAAAAGAGTTGTGGTGGGGGAAAAGTGTGGATGGAAACCCCTTCCACCTTAAGTAAGTGGATAGTTAATACATTGCTAAACACAAATACACACACCAGTCAAGCGTTTAGCAATGTATTATAATTATATTTATATTATAATTATAGTATTTTTTTTTTATTCTAACTTGGCAAACAAGGGATGCTCGAGTGTGGTTTGGTTGTGATATGCTGCTACTGTTAAAAAATATGGAATCCCACCTTCAGCAAAATGTCTCGGCCCCTCAAGTGTGATCACCAGTTGCCTACCTGTTACTCAATTGCACCTGCCTCATCACAGCTCCAAACTTTATCGCCACTCGTGTTTCTGTCTGACTAGCTCTAACGTCCATGTAGACTGTAACTTCAGTCTTAGACATCTTAGGTTGAGTGAACTGATTCTTAGGAATAGACTTGCTGCATATCTCTACTTAATGTTCTTTAATTAGTGAATGATACATTGTCCCTTATAAAGTGCCTTTCTTGCCATTCTAGCAGTGGGTGAACACCCTGCTTCAATACAGTTTGTGTAACAACACAAGGTTCTATTTCCACAAGGAATGACCATTGTGTCCATTAGTTACCCTCGTTAGCACATTAGGAAAGTCTCAGGCTCACTTTTTAAGGTCTCTAGATAAGGCATTTTCCAAACCGTACACTCCAGGCTGTACCTCAACTGACATTTCTATTTTTTTAAATTTCTTTTTATGATATCCAGTTGCTTTTAGCTGTACTTCTGTCAACCTACATTTATCACAGCATCTGTGCTCATCCACCAGTCACTGCCATGGCTAGCCAAGTTGAGTGAAGACAAAAGCCAAGGAGATAAGTTTTGGCTTAACAAGTTCATAGAGAAGGGTATACATTATTCCGATTATCTTGGACCCCAAGCATCTCATAATGGGGAGGAAAAGGCAAATGAGCTATCATTCTAGAAAATAACACACAGGTCTTCTCGGAACTCCATACTGGTACATGCAAGGCAGGAGTAGAGCCCAACCTGAAGACAAGACATGAGGCAACAACTTAATGTGAATTCAAGGTTCCGAACACAGAAGAGGCGATACCTAAACCAAAGAGACTGGGAGATTGTTGGAGGACCGAGCTTTTGAATTGCATCCAGTCTTTGATACATATGCAACTGTTCTTGTTGGTTGCACCTCAAGGCAGCTCTCAATGGTTTATCAAAATACATACAAAACTGTGATTCAGAATTGCTTCCACAAATATTCCTAACAATGTGCCAGTGGGCAAGGGAAAACTGAGCACACTATGGGAGGCAGGTAGAGCGCAGTTAAAATATCTTCAGATCAAGACATGGAGATCACTTCCTGGCATCTTTTTGTCAGTCCCACTTTCCCACTCATGGGATATGGGTGCACATCCACATATCTCCTCCCTCTAATATCAGTCTTATCGTTCCCCTATCCTTAAAAATAAAATAAACATACTGAGTTGCCTATTAGCCTAAACACATGTAGATATCGTTTTCTTCACCTACATTTCTCTTCTACTTTAAGGCAACTATCCATCTCTTTGATATTGATCCAAAATGTTTTACCACATGCTATAGACAAGACATGCCAACCTCACCCTATCTCTCCCTCATCTTTTCCCTATTCTGGAAGTTGTTCTTCCACCTACCTACTTTTCTCTCGGTCTTACTAGATCCTTCCTTCAAGCTGTAGACTTGATTATACCTCTGCCTGAGTTCTCCCCAACCTCTCCACTGTTTCAAGCACCCTTTTGCGTATCCCACCAGAATACTCGGACTCCCCCAAAGCCATTTGCTCCTCTCCCCCCTAACTGTAGACACAATTTGTTTTTTACGACCATCCTCGTTCTCTCTTTGGTCTCTCTACTCCCCACACTGCAGGCTTTTATCTGTTCATCTAATTTCTCCTCCTTTATTTCTATCTCCCATTTATCCCATGCCGCAGGCAGTTATCCCTCCTTATTCTCTCACAATCTTTCTTTCATTATCCCCCTGTCTCCCCCCCCCCCCCCCCAATGCTGCAGGCAAATCTCTCTCACCCTCTCTCTCTCTCCCTCCATGCTGCAGGCTGTTCCCTCTCTGCATGTATCAGCTTTTTACGGTTCTGTTGACAGATGGTGCTCTGCAGCCCTTGAAGGAAAACTAAATACTACAGCTAAGGAGCCAGAGACAAGAGGTGGGGGAGAGAAAGGGGGATGAGAGGAGGATAGGAGGGAGGAGAAGAGGATGTCAAAAACCAGAAGGGAGTGAGAGTAGAGGTAAATGAAAAACATAAGGTGATGGATGGGCAAAGAAGAGAGGATTATTAAAAAGAGAAAGAAGACTCTGGACAGTGAGCATAGGCAGATATTCACGTGTGCTAGCAAGAAGACGTATGTAAGCCATGGAGATACCTATGTAGTCAGGATTATATATGGAAATACATGCCAAGTGTCCCGATTCTGACGGGATTGGCCAGTTTAAGAATGGGAATCTTCCTTTAGCAAGACACAGAAAAATATAAAACGGACAGTTATATGGAGCTACAAAAGGAGATATAAGGACAGGATATAGGGAGCAATAGGAGTAGCTATAGGGAGGTTATATGGAGTTTTAGGAGGCATTATAGGAAGATCAACAGGAGGAGTTATAAGGAGGGACTATATAGAGCAAAAGGCAGGGTTATTTGGGGCAACCAGGCTGTACAGATCGTTATACAGAACAGTTAGAAGAGTGAGCTTTAAGCAAGCTTTGTAATTTGGGTTATATATAGCAGTAGGATGCATTGTAATGAATTGCACCATAGAGATTTACAGAGAGATGCTATATAGGCCACTACAGGCGATTTATTGTATTAGCCCACGGAGAAATTTGCAGTGAGCAAAACTGCCTCTGTATTGTGTTAAGACAGCATTTTTTGTTCCCGTTCAGCACTTTTAAAGATATTTTTTAATAACAATTGTGCTGACATTTCAAAGTAGATGATTTTTGCTTTAGGGGAAATGACTAGCACATGTGGCAAATTCCAAAGATTTGTGGGCGACATCATGACCTATTGATGGTCATTTAGGTAATTGACAAAAGCCACTTTGCACAAAGATGAACACTCCAGGGGGATCGGAGAGACGCACAGCACTAATTGGTACAGTCAGGTTGAGCCCCACGTTGTACTGCTACACTGTATCTGCTCACCTAAATACACCAGAAGCAAGCTGCAACAACAGCTATGCAACTATGTCAGTGTGCGGCTCAACTGGTGTGTTGACATTAGCATGCCTTAACTTGTCCACTCTGGTTCTAGTAACTCGACTTTGTCATATGGGGTAAAACATGTGAGAAGTTGTCATGACCAGAAGGGAACAGACCATAGGGGCTGCTGTGTTTGCTCTGCGTGAAACAGCTGCAGCAAGCAAGTTAGGTTAGGCAGCAGTTGGTCAGATAATTGTTTAGACCAGGAATAGGCAACCTTCTGCACTCCAGATGTTGTGGACTACATCCCCCATAATGCTCTTACACCCATAATTCTGGCAAAGCATCATGGGAGGTGTAGTCCAAAACATCTGGAGTGCCGAAGGTTGCCTATGCCTGGTTTAGACCATTTTTGTCTGACCCAAAATGGCTGCACAGCCAGATAAAAAGTGACATATTTTCTCCAAAAATAAAATTAAAAAAATCAATATACATCATTTAGAATAAAACCATTACGTTTCATTACATGTAATAAACTTAAAAAAAAAAAGTTAAGTGAAAATTTGATGATAGTTGTCCTTTAAGTGACTCAGCCTCCCATCATGCCTTTAGTTCTTTCAGCTTCCTGTTTGAGCTTTTCAGCCTTCCCATTTGAATTTTAACCTATTGTGTCTCTCAGCCTCTCCATGTGCATCTTACCCTCCTCTGTGTCTCTCAGAAGAGAAAGCCTGTGTATGTCAACCTGTCCTGTCTCTCGGCCTTCCCACCATAACATGGTTCCTGTAACGGATTACCAGGCACCCCGACTGGGTACCTCCGTTGAAGGATGCTCCTAGCGCTTCCTGAGGGCTCCAAGCACTCCACCAGAGACCATACCAACACAGACCCCACGAACCGCCACAGCTTGGTTGGGGTCTCACCGTCTCCTACTCACCCTGGACCTACGACAAGGCTCCAGGTTCCAGTGGGTGAATCTCTCTTTTCAAACTGTTTAAACTGTTTAAACTGGTCTGGCAGTGTCCCTGGGGCAATGCCCTGCTGGAGAAACAATAGGACAGGAAAAAGAGGGAGGGGAAGAGGCACATTTCCCCATGGATTTAAAGAGGCAGAACAATTGTTTTAAAATCCAATAAGCCCAAATAGACTTTTTAAATGGCAATACACCCCAGGGGCCATTGTCGCACGGCAGGAGGCTGGCAAGTAGGCCCCTTCAAAAACTCCCTTAAAAAAAACTCTGATAAAACCACCTCATCAGGCAGAGATGTTAGAGGTTAGAGGAGATGTTAGAGGAGATGTGGGAATCACGTGTCTCACAATAATAGTCATTACACCTAAAAGTCAGAAGCTTTACTTAGGGTATCTGAAGATACCCCATTCTGGTATCTGAAGGAATAGGGATAAATGTATGTATCTATGTGTGTATATTCCATTTATGGCAACAGATTAAACTATAAATGACATCTGAGATACGCGATGTATATTGAATATGTGCCGTTTCCTTTTAGCTTTATTCACAGAAACCCCCCATGATGTTAGCGCTCACGCAGGAGAAGACGTGGAGATGGCCTGTTCCTTCCGGGGCAGCGGAGACATCCCCTACTCTCTGGAGATACAGTGGTGGTATATTCGCACCCACCGGGACTGGGCAAATAAGGAGACATGGGCAGATAGCCAGGTGAGAGTCCATGCTCCCATGACTAGTTCAGCACAACCATACACTCCCTTGTACAATATTATTTGTTTAATTACAGGTTTAACATTACTGGGTAGCGTGTTATGTATTGATCTTACTTTAGATCATCCATCAATATAATGCTGTTTTCAAATTATTTTCCGTCCGTGACTATATTGGTAATCAAAGGATCCTATTACCATTGCATTCCCATTGTGATTTCACTGCCCATTGTTAGCATACCAAAGTAATAGTTGTTAAGTCTCAGTTTTTGCAAAGACATATTGATTTTACCAGTTCCCGGTAATGTTCAATTGAACCTGGCAGGATCCTTTCAGAATTCGGATATTGACAAGTTTATTGTTGTCTTTGTTAAGTTGTTAAATATCTGCTAAACTTTGCATTTCACTACTTTGGACTAAAACCTGTCGCTGCTCAAATATAAGAATGCAGAACTCAAAGTATATGGATGCAGGAAGGTGCATTATTGAACATTTTGACAAATAATGACTTTGCAGAGTGTTAGCAAAGTTTATTAAAAAAAAAAAAACAGCAACAACAAAGCACTATTATAAACACAGATAGGAATACAAATTTAAATCCCTTCAAGGTAAATTCACATAATCCATCGGACACTTCTCTTGTAAGCGTAGCTGTGACAGAACATGAAAAACCGGACCTCCTTTGCTGTCCCAACTCACATCATGTGGACATTAACAGCCTTAGGAAAGTTGAAATCATTTTTTTTAGAACCTCAAAAATCATAGTACATCCCAAAGTCCAAAGGTAGGCAAGAGGAAAGGAAAAAGGGGAGTTAAATAAAAAGGCTATGTTGAACTTGTTTTGTGCTGCAAGTGCATTTTCAGCATCTGCTAATAGCTGAATGCTTGTGATGTCACAAATTATGGCTGTCTAAATGGCAAGGCTAAATACCCCAACATGCAAACCTAAAGCCTATGTTCCTATACTATTGAAAAAACATATTACCTGTCCTTCAGGTGGCTGGGCTTAACATATGAAAGTATAGAATGCAGTCTGTAAGCAGACAAGTGTAGACAGGGAACGATTGTGGTCAAGGAGTACAGAGAATCAGAAGAACGGTTAAAGAGGGCCAAAGTCAGGGATTCCAGTAGTCAGAACAGTCAGTCATCAGAGCCGAGTCAGTAACCTAATAGCACATGAAAGGGCAAAGAGGAGTGGTCAGGAAAACCCTTACATAGCCCTAAATCCTTCCCTATTGGTCTACTTTGATAATTATGTTAAAAAGTCTATATCTTGCATTGTCGTAATAATGAGGACCAGTGTGTTGTCAAAAATGTATACAAACATCAATGCGCATGAATTGAGTGCCAGTAGGAGTAGTATGCATCAGAAATGATCCCAGAATGACGGACAGCGTCAAAACACTGTGCTGTCTTCATGATAGGTAGCTTAACATAGGGGCTCGAAACACTGTGCTGTCTTCATGATAGGTAGCTTAACATAGGGGCTCGAAACACTGTGCTGTCTTCATGATAGGTAGCTTAACATAGGGGCTCGAAACACTCTGCTGTCTTAATGATAGGCAGCTTAACATAGGGGCTCGAAACACTGTGCTGTCTTAATGATAGGTAGCTTAACATAGGGGCTCGAAACACTGTGCTGTCTTCATGATAGGCAGCTTAACATAGGGGCTCGAAACACTGTGCTGTCTTCATGATAGGTAGCTTAACATAGGGGCTCGAAACACTGTGCTGTCTTCATGATAGGTAGCTTAACATAGGGGCTCGAAACACTGTGCTGTCTTCATGATAGGTAGCTTAACATAGGGGCTCGGCTCTTCTCTGTAGCCTATTTCATTCTTCTCTGGTTCTTTGCCCATCATCTTCACTATTTCCTTTCTTCAACATTTGTCTCCTTATCTTTGAACTCTCTGAAGACCTCTCTTCTCTGAAGTCATCCAGCTACAGAGGGTTCCTTAAACGCTTATCTGGGGGAAATTTCAGAAAAAATTGAGGAAAAATGTCATCTTATATTCAGGCAGGGGCGTATTAGCCGCGAGGCAAACAAGGCATTTGCCTTGGGCGGCATTTTCCAGGGGGCGGCAAAAAGCGCCGCCCCCAAATGCCCAAGGCAAATGTCTTGTTAGCCTTGCGGCTCACAGACATGCTGGGCTGGTTGCTGGGCGGCCGGCAAGGGAGCTCTTCCCCTGAGCTCTCTGCTCAGCTCCCTCGCGCGCCGCCCGCAGAGTGAGACTGGGAGCCGGAATATGACGTCATATTCCGGCTCCGCCTCCCAGCCTCACTGGACCACCAGGGAATGGGAGAACCCCCCCACCCCCAGCATTCCCAAAGGTAAGGAGGCTGGGGGGGGGAGTAAATAAAAAAAAATGTGTTAATGTGAGTGTGTGTGTGTGTCTCTGACTGTATGTGTCTGATAGTGTGTGTGTGTGTGTGTGTGTCTGTTAGTGTGTGTCTGTTACTGTGTGTGTTAGTGTGTGTGTGTGTCTGTTACTGTGTGTGTGTCTGTTACTGTGTGTGTTAGTGTGTGTGTGTGTGTGTCTGTTACTGTGTGTGTGTCTGTTACTGTGTGTGTTAGTGTGTGTGTGTGTCTGTTAGTGTGTGTGTGTCTGTTAGTGTGTGTGTCTGACTGTGTGTGTCTGACTGTGTGTCCGACTGTGTGTGTCTGTTAGTGTGTGTGTCTGTTAATGTTTATTATATATATATTTATATATAATAAAATAAATAAATATATAAATATGTTAAAAAATAAAATTAAAAAAATAATAAAAAATAAATAGATAAAAAATATATAAACATGCGTCATTTCGTTCTAACTGTATTTTAAAATTAATATATATATATATATATATATTTATATACATAAGTATATACGTATATATCACTATATATATACCTATATATAAATAAAAATAATAAAAAAAATTATATACATATATATATATATATACACATATATATATATACACACACATATATATATATATAATAATTCTACGTATATATTTATGTAATAATTTTACATAATTAGGTCATTTCATTAATTACAATTTGCAGGACCTGCCTACCAACCCAGGCCGAAAGTTCAGGGAATTAAATTTTCTAGCACTATATTTAACCCTGTAACTTTCCAAGACACCATAAAAGCTGTACATGGGGGGTACTGTTTTACTCGGAAGACTTCGCTGAACACAAATATTAGTGTTTCAAAACAGTAAAATATATAACAACGACGATATCGTCAATGACAGTGACATTTTTTGCATTTTTCACACACAAATGGCACTTACATTGACGATATAATTGTTGTGATACGTTTTACTGTTTTGAAACACTAATATTTGTGTTCAGCGAAGTCTCCTGAGTATAACAGTACCCCTCATTTACAGGTTTTATGGTGTTTTCAAAAGTTACAGAGTCAAATATAAGGTTTGCGTTTCAGTTTTTTCACATTAAAATTCGCCAGGTTGCCTTTGAGACCGTATGGTAGCCCAGAAATGAAAATTATCCCCATGATGGCATACCATTTGCAATAGTAGACAACCCAGGGTATTGCAAATAGGGTATGTTCAGTTTTTTTTAGTAGCCACTTAGTCACAAACACTGGCCAATATTTGCGTTCAAATTAGTTTTTTGCATTTTCAAATATTAACACTAACTTTGGCCAGTGTTTGTGACCAAGTGGCTACTAAAAAAGACTGGACATATTCCATTTGCAATACCTTGGGTTGTCTTCTTTTGTAAATGGTATGCCATCATGGGGGTAATTTTTATTCCTCGGCTACCATATGGTCTCAAAGGCAACATAACCAATCTGGCGAACTTCAATGTGAAAAAACTGAAATATGTAACACGCTATATTTGACCCTGAAACTTCCCAAAACACCATAAAACCTGTACATAGGGGGTACTGTTTTACATGTGAGACATCACTGAATACATATATGTGTATGTTACTGCAGTAAAAGCAAACAGTATTTTGACATTGACAGTTAAAATGTCACATAGAACTAAAACAAATTTAAAAAATCTTATTTGCTCCCATTTTTTTATATTTGTTTCATATTAAATTATGTTCCATACCTAAATATTTGATGTTAAACGAAAGCCCTGTTTCCCCTGAATAAAATGATATACAATAAGTGTGGGTGCATTTAATATGAAAGAGGTGAATTACGGTTGGACAGACATATAGCGCAAATGCCAGTTTTTGTTTAAGTTTTTTTTGGATCACAACTAGTACATTTGGCTGCGGTCTTAAGGGGTTAACCTAGTGAACTGACATAGACTTCTTGATTACTTGTACAAATATTTTGAGACACTTCCTCATTTTCATGTCCTGACTAGCGAGGGAGAGACTTAAATTGAAGGATTCCGTCATTTCTCTTGTCAAACTGCGCCCACGAGGGACAGATTCAGGTATGTAGAGATCACTTTTCCCTGCTCCCTAGTGGTGAAGTCAATGTCGAGGGGCTTTGCATATTCTAGTCCCCGTATAGTCCCCAGACATTGACAGTGCTGTTTAAAAGAAGATTTATTTATTTTTTTGTAAATTGTTCTTGTCACTCTTTTCTTATCTGACTTGTCCAAATATGCAAATCTATTGCACAACGAATACAAATACTTGCTAGTAAATGTGATTGAATTTAACAAGCGAGAATTTTTTTTTATAAATGTAAATGAATCCACTGTTTTCCCTCTGTTTGTTATCGTGTCCCATCTTTGTGTAAAAATCAGTAAATAGTATTTGATTATAAAAGAGTCAACAAATGTAAAAGGAAGAATACTTTTTATTGTAAAATAAATTGCTATCTGCGCAATTACAGCTTTCATGTTAACGTTTATCTTCCAAAATGTCACGGTGAAATTAAACTGTTTTTGAGAAAATACATATTTTGTGGATCTCTTCCCGATGATTCGAACATATGTTATTGAAATTCATATGAGCGCTTGATATAGGATTAAAATGTGCCAACATCTGTGACTGGCACGGAATTATTACACCAAAAATGTAAAGGTTGTAAAGTGCGTTACTCCTAGTGTACAACATCAATTGTCTTATTTTGTAAGGACTGTAGATTTTAAGCAGCACTTTGTAGGGCAAATGTTATAAAAAATTATATATATGTATATAACATACAAAATGCAGCACACTTACTCATTTACTAAACGGCAATTTCAAGGCACACAGAATGGAACAGTTTTTGTAAAAACACCCGATCCAGGTAAAAATAATGGGTGTTTATTTTCAGTATACGATCACATATTGCATAAGTCTGCCACAACGTCAATGTAACCCATTCTTGGCAGGTTCTGCTTGTGAGATTAATCCACTTACTTAGCAAATGCTTCCGTGTGTTTGTGTGTATGTCTATCTATCTATCTATCTGATCTCTACCTACCTATCTATCTATTTCTATCTATCTATCTAATCTCTATCTATCTATCCATCCAATCTCTACCTATCTATCTATCTACCTAATCTCTATCTATAGATCTATCTATCTATATATCTAATCTATATCTATCTATCTATCTATCTACCTAATCTCTATCTATCTATCTCTATCTATCTATCTAATATCTATCTATCTATCTATCTATCATCTATCTATCTATCTAATCTCTACCTACCTATCTAGCTATCTAATCTCTACCTACCTATCTAATCTCTATATATCTATCTAATCTATATCTATCTATCTAATCTCTACCTATCTATCTAATCTCTATCTATCTATTTCTATCTATGTATCTATCTATGTATCTATCTATGTATCTATCTATCTATCTATCTATCATCTATCTATATATCTATCTATCTATCTAATCTCTGCCTATCTATCTAATCTATATCTATCTATCTAATCTCTATCTATGTATCTATCTAATCTCTACCTACCTATCTATCTAGCTATCTATCTAATCTCTATCTAGCTATATAGCTATCTAGCTATCTACCTACCTATCTATCTATCTATCTATCTATCTAGTTACCTACCTATCTATCTATCTATCTATCTAATCTCTATCTATCTATCTATCTATCTATCTATAATAAAATTCAAGGACACTTGTAAAGAGAATGGATTTCCAAAGTTCTATTATGGTTTCAGCAAGATACTAGTCAATGTATTTTTTTTTTTTTATATATAACCAGTAGTATGGGGACTATAGTGTAATACAGTATAAACAATATAACTTTGCATAAAGTTGCACTCACCGGAATGTGTATATGTGTATTAGCATGTTAGAAGTGCCTCCCCTGATGATGTGGGGGGCTCAAACACACTGCCCATTCTGGTCACTTTCACCAATGATGCACAAGGACTCCAGCACCTATATGGCAAAATACAACTTTATTAAAATACATAAAAACAGCAGGAAAAAGGTCCAACGCGTTTCCCCCTATTCGGGCTTCCTTAGGGGTCACAATCAAAATAAAATTTATTTGCGTTCTAAAACACCCCACTTTTCTACACTTATAAATCGTGTTAAATTGGATCTGTCTTGTTAGTTATTTGTGGTTTTTGTTTTTGTTTTTGATATAGGCAATGTTTACAATATACATATATAGTTATAGGTATTTGACTTTTAGTGATTTGGTTATTCCTAAGGCAAGTTATCCATACATTAGACATGTTTAAAGGGACACTATAGGCACCCAGACCACTTCAGCTCATTGAAGTGGTCTGGGTGCATAGTCCCAGGTCACTTAACACTGCAAAGGTAATTATTGCAGTTTATTTTTAAAAACTGCAATATTTACCTTGTGCGTTAACTCCACCTCTACTGACTGTCTACCAGACAGCCACTAGGGGGACTTCCGGGTCTTTAGGCAACTTTTGGTTGCCTAACTGACACTGGATGTCCTCACGCTATGCATTTGCGTTCTACACATATATTTACATGGAGTCTGAACCAGTGCCGACAGATGTTGACAAAAAGGGTTTTTACCCACGAGGGAGGGGGTCACTATAGGGAGCTATAGTACCAGGAAACCAACTTTGTTTTCCTGGCACTATAGTTCCCTTTTAATTATAGCTGAAGTCTTTATATGTTTGTGATTGGAAAACACATTTGGGAATTTGGGGGTGTATGGACATATAGGATCAGAGATTCGTGTGTTTGTTAACAGTTAACATGGAAAAATAGTTGCGTTGAGGAAAGCTGTAACTTTTGTGCTCTGAAATGTTCAATTCCCTTGTTAAATCTCCACAATTCCTAGTTTAATAATAATCTCTTCTACTTCTTCCCTCTCTTCCCCCTTAGCTCCCCCCCCCAAAAAAAAATCTGTATTCTTTAACAAAACCTTTCCGTCTCTCACCGCTGCCTCTTCAGATGGACTTTCTACAAGTTGTCTTGTATCGTAGAATCTTCTTTGATGTTTCCTTCTCTGTCATCTTCTGCTTCCACGCTCCAGCTCTCCGTAACCCTCATACTTTTTCTTTTATGTTCATTTTCTTAGATGTTTTTTTGTAAGGGGTTAATTATAACCTGGTTGCCCATCTGTAATGTACGCTTCTCTGCGAGTCGCATACATCGGTCTAAAGAACACCAAAGAAATACGCTGCTAGCAGCTAGGTAGATCCTGAAAATGAATTCTCAAGGGGAAACTGCTTTATTCCCGGTACACAGGTGGAAGAATTCACACGTCGGCTGTTCTCGTGCGTTAGAATGTTGTGACTGAGCATGTAGCAGGCGACTAGTGGCTAATGAATCACTGGGGGAGATTAGCAGAAAGTCCCAAAACAAATCACTATCTATTTAACTGATAGGACGATTTTGGTTAAGCAAAACAAATGTAGGTTTTATTTTATTAAAAATCCATTTTGTAATGTTTACTATTCATCTTAGAAGCATGTTGACCGGTTTTGAGACCTTCCACTATTAATCCCGAAAGGATAACTCATTTTACTCTAGAATGCCTGATGGGAGATGCAGTTCAAAGAAGCAGGTGTCTCTGAAGATGTCTTAGTGAATCTCTTTAGTGTGTTAAGGGAAAGAGAATTAGCAGCGAGCAGGTGGATTAAGAGTCGCTAAAATACCTTTAAGAAATACACACCTGTATGTGGACCTACCCTATGTGAGTGAATGGGGATTGTTTGTCTTGTTCCTAGTGCTGTGTTCATCATCACTGCCAAGCAAATAAACCTATGAATCAGTGATGTATAATCAAAAAATAAAACCAAACCAAAATGTTATAAGCGCAACTTCTTAAACCCTAGCTTATATTCAAGGACTTGAGATAACGTGCAATAATCCTGAAACTTGTTTTCCAAAGAGCTGCCCAATAGTGATAGGAGTTTGATCTCAAGTTTAATTTAGGTACATAGTTTATTTTTTTTATTTGTATTTTTTTATAATTCTTTATTTTTGTAGTGCTTTGCAGATTTCACATATAAACATAGACATTGCAAAAGGTATTAACACATGCAGTACAGAGCATCACACGTCTGATTCACAGCACTATTTTTTAAAGTAATGTGGTTTCATCAAGAGTTAAACTTCTGTGTCAGTTACAGGTTACGACATATGAGGTACGGATACAGATAAACATACTGACATTTGTGTGGGTTATTGGGTCGCAAGCTTAGCCAAGATAGGTATGAAGGCAGGTTACCACCAGGTAGAGTGTAGCATACTGGGCAGTCGTCAGCAGAAGGCATGAGAATAAAAATAACATTTACTTTAACATTAACTGAGGAGATACACGCTATCAGTAAATGCAGCCTAAGTGACCTCTGATGTGGCTAACAGTGGCACAATACACGTTGTGTGTCTTGATTCGTATATGTTGTCTGAAACTGGGGTGTTCACTGGAGTGTTCACTTTGAATGACGAGAGCCATCTGAGAATCCCCACGATGTCAGCTTGGATTGTGAAGTTTACGAGCACTGCTGCAGCGCGCCACAGAGGGTTCATCCTTGGTGGCCAGTGGGATCGCTACGCCGCCGTCAGCCATTTTAGTGAGGTCGTGTGGGAGCCTTTTGCTTTCGGCGTTGAGCCGCCCAGGTGGGTTGCTGAGGTGGTAGTTTGCCTGGTGGGGACCGGGATAACCTCCGCCGGTCCAAAGGGGGGGGGGGTGAACGGGGCCAGGAGGGCATCAGGTACATTGTAGTTTAGTATCAGCCCGGGCAGAAAGCGAGGCAGTGGCCGTCTGCCCCACTCTCCTCCTGGGTAGGCCTCAGTCCTCAAGCCCCAGAGCATCTCTCCAGGACCCAGAATCACCCGATTTCAGGTGCTCCAGCTGAACCGGGACACTCCAGGACCTTTTACTAAGGGCTTCTAGTGTGTTGCAAGCAGAGTAAGGCAAGTATTTACCTGATATTTGCTGGATTTCTCAGGAGCCACAGTGACTTGCAGCCTGCTAGCATGGCCGCCCGGCCCCGCCCCCCTAATTTAGGTACATAGTTATGTAGCTGGATGGAGACATATGTCAAGTTCAGCCTTTCTGACACCTGTTTTTGCTGTTGATCCAAAAAAAAGGCAAAAAACTGAGTTTGAAGTGCTTCCAGTTTTGCAACAAACCAGGGAAAAAAAAATCCTTCTTGACCCCAGAAAAGTAGTCAGATATCTTCATGGATCAAGAAACTATTATCTTACAAATCAAAAATCGTATCCCTGAATATTAGGTTTATGCAAGTATTCATCCAATTAATGTTTAAACATCTATATAGACTCTGATAAAACCACCTCTTCAGGCAGAGAATTCCATGTTTAAAAAACCTTTCCTTTGTCTTAGACTACATATCCTTTCTTCCAGTCTAAATGCGTAACCTTGTGTCCTATACATAGTCCTGTTTATGAATATGCCATGCATATATTTTTGTATGTTGTCATAAAATCTTCACCTGACATCATACCTAAAAGTGTACGCACCAGTCGCTGATCCAGAACTTGATCTTCGTTAGGGCACTGTTGTATGCTATGTCAGATTTTAGCTCTACGAAACGGGTTTATGCATTTGCACATCAAACATACTGATATCCATATACAGACATTGGAAGTACACAACCACACTTAAATACACATATATACAACATGGTTACAAGCAGTTCAGTGGTCATTCATTTAGACTCTGCTGACCTTGACCTTTCGGGGGTAACTTTTGCTCCAGTGCCCCGTGTGGATCCACCACTGGTGTGCATTTGTGTTATTTTTCCTTACGTCTTCGTTCTCTGCGGAATCTTTTCACAGTGTGATTACAAAATATGTAGCGATTTCAGAAATAATAGAGAATAGTGACCCATTAAGCTAGTAGAGGGTTTTAAATACTATACACCAAATATGTAATTGCTTACTAAGCAGATATAAATGTGCTTAGTTTACAGAAAACTGGCAAAACAAAATTTGCTTCTCAACCTTGTTTATGTTGGCATCAAAAGCAGAAAAAGCTGTTGCCTTTTTTTTCTTCTTTAGCTTTAGAATAGGTGTAATTAGTACTCCTGTCAAATAAGGCACAAATAGCAAGTATCCCAGACAGGAACTAGCTCTCTTCAATAAATTCACCAATAGCAATTTTAGGATTGGAAAGAAAGAGAAGACCAATAATTCATATTATTCACACCAGGGGATTCAAGTTTTCTAAAAAAAAAAAAATATAGTACGGATTGCATGCTTTTATTTCATTTATTTTAGATCAGGGGTAGGCAACCGTTAGCTCATCAGATGTTGTGGACCACATCTCCCATTAGTGCTCTCACAGCCATAATGCTGGCAATGCATCAGGGGAGATGGTATTCACAACATCTGGAGTGCCAAAGATTGCCTACCCTTGATCTACAGTGTTTGTTAGTCCACCCGTTGTAAAGCGCTGCGGAATTTGTTGGCGCTTTATAAATAATAATAATAATAATAATGACGCTTTGGTCGGTACATGGAGCTCCCTCAAATCCTTGGTATTGTTGGATGCCTCGCCACATCCTCTGTCACCCTCCAAAAGGTGCCCTGATTGGTGGTTCTGGGACCGAGAGGGCCCTCGTCAAAGGTTTACCGGACCGCGGCAGGTCCGCGATCCAATCAGGAGTAGCAGAAGGATGGCAGATAGCTCCCTGTCAGGCGCACCGTGCCTCAGGTTCTCCCTGGCCGGCCTATGAATGCTCCGAGACCACAGAGAGGGAGCGCTGGAATGGGAGACATGGGCTGGAGGGGTAAATGATTGTGAAATAGTCCTTTTTGGAGGAAGGTGGTGGGTGGGACACATGTACCAGTCGTAGCTGACCAGGTGGTCTGTCAAATAATGTCTACCCTAGAAATGGAAAGGAGCAGATAAGTGCTTTTTTACCACCTAAAGTCTCCCAACAGTAACAATTTTGGTGAAAAAGTCCTGATTTTGGCATTCTGTCCTACTGTCCCGATTTTGTTCTCTGGTTTTTCACATCCGAGGACCCTTGGGAATGGTCACCAGCCAGCACATTAGATACTTTCACATTTTACTGAGGTACTAGGACCCTGCACATAGCAGCACTATTTGCATGGAGTTCCCCAAATGGGGCCACTCCAGAGTTCTGGAGTTAACCTGACATGCCCCTTCTGTGGGAGTGCCTGACCCATTTCCTGGTGAGCCAAAATTGTGAGGTACACTACTTGTGAGGGCTGCAAATCTCAAATTTTACGCTACTAGCCAGGCCTAAAATTTACTTGCAGATAAAAAAGGTCTCCTGCAGTGCGACCACTGGCAATTGACAGCAAGAGTAGCCTTTGTGGCCGTAAGTGTAACAGTTTTCATGAGAATACATTCTATGATTAAAGCAGCTAACAGACCTTTGTAAAAAATATTAATACTTAGCTTCTATTTGATCCGAATAAAAGTCTATTCATAGGAACATCATATGTGTAGATGAAAGCCAGCTGGCAGCTTCCAAAAAAAGCTTAAAGTGTTTAACGCCTCTCAGAGTGCTTACTCGGAAGCAGACAGTTGTCTAGATTCGTAATACGGATTAGATTTGTATAGTTTAGCTCCCCTTCCTTTTTCTTTATTTTTTCTTTAGCAAAAGCAACCCCTTTGCTTTAAAATGCAATTCTTTTCCTTCTTAAAATATTTTGTTGTTGTTGTGCCTCGGACATACATAGTTGTTAACCTCGTACATAAATAGTTGTTAACCTCGTACATACATAGTTGAGAGCAAATTCCCATAAAGTTGCTAAATAATTCTATGTCTCAGGACAACTATAGGTGTCCTTCACTTTGAGCGTGCCAAGCTCTTAGTTGGCCTCACAGCTTTCATTATAAAGAAGACTGTTGTAGTTATTAAAGGCTAGAAGCACTGCAGGTTAAAGAAATTGGTCCTGTGGTCGAGATCCTTCTCAAGAGTTTGAAGGCGATGGACCTATAGTACCGTACAATAGAGGAGGAAGGTTCAGTGAAGATGTGGAAATTTTACCATGGACAGGTAAGAAGACATCGGGAATGAAGCTACTTGTGTGCTGTACCTATATTTGTTTTCCAAAGGCTTTCTGTCTAGTCAATGAGAAAATACTAAGTTGGGGCTATTGTCATTTCGTTCCATGACCTCTTTATTTGAATTCCTGAATCATTGGAAATGTACCCAGGTATCGAAAGCAATAATACCAACATAGAGAAAAAAAAGAAAAGGTTCAAGTAAAAATAATAACCAAATACTGTCCTAAAAATTCACCGCTTCTGCTCACTGGTAAATATCTTTATTTGTTTATAAGATAGATAGCTCAGTTGGTTATTTCACCAATAGCAGAACCTACTCAAGCCTTGGGGTACTGGTCTATTTATGGAGTGGTCAACTGAGCCTTTACCCCTGATCTTACCCCAGATTAACATAATATGTATCGCTGCACACATTTGTATCGTTCGGGAAAATTATTGCTGTATCCTTCGTGGTAAAACACTTTTTGTTATTATTTTGGGCCTGGATTAACTTGTCCTAAAGCAATTATGCTTACATATTAGAAACGAGTATACCTAACAAACATTGCTTGGGCAGCCACTGGAGCTAAAAATTCCCGTACCCAATGTAGCTTTTAGATGTTATCAAGTGTAAAATTAGGACATGTCCCATTTCACGGACAATTAGTATTTTTTCATATCATGTTAATTTAGCTTATATTTGGTTTGTGCTGCAGCAAACGAACCACAAACCCAAAGTGGGAAATTAATATATGTTACGTTGAGTGCTAAGTCATCTTACACCATGACTGGTATGACTGCTGATCCAGAACCCACTAGTGCCCGGCAAGGTCCACAACTTTATTTATCTTTCATAACAAGCCATCTTTAACATTAACAATCTGTCTGCTGTTGGGGTGTTTACTCTTAAGGCAGTTCTTCCATGATTTTTCCATGAGTCCAAACGCAGTCGGGCTACTGCCATCAGCCCTTAGCAGACTGCGACTCCCCAAGTCGAATCGTCTTATTAGATATCTTTTAAAACTGTGCTGGCTCTGGAATAGCAAACGCTGTGACAAAAGAGAAGAACAAATGCACACAGCAAAAACAATACCACTTCTTAACGAAAACAATGAGCGGGTAAACAAGTCAGACTCTCTCAACTTATTCTTCACTTACTGGTAAGTCTCCATCCTATCCTCCCTGATATAAAGGCTACCTCAATTTTGCAACGTTGTATCTCCTATTGTCCAGCACTCAAGTTTGTCGTCAGCGGTCTTTTTCCGCCCTCACTAGGAGTCCAGGGTAATTCTTTCCTGCAGTATTATGGAAAATATCCATAAAATAAAAATATTTGGAGCGACTATCTTGGGAAGGTCACAAGGACATCTATAGAAAATATCGCTATCCTCCATGTTGAATGTGGCAAGATCGATCCGGAACTTCCATATATGGGCTGGTTCCGTTCTTAATTTAACACATGTATATTGTTTTCATGTGATTGTTTGTGCTATATAAGAATTTTCTTTTCATTTGTTATACCATATGCACCTGAGCAAGACCTACTATGCAAGGCCGAAACGCGTTGTGCTTGCTTTATATTACTTTTTGTTTAATGAAAGTTATTTACTTATTTCATCTGGTTCCTGATTACTACTCAGAGGAATATCATCACCTTCTGGGGGACCCGAACTTGCCTTTGTACTGCATCTGATTGATGAAAACACCATTACGGTTTAGAGCCGACTTATATGGGCTCTAAATATTGTGAGTGTTCCAAGTCATTTTAACTTTTTATTCTGTATGTACATACATATGATGGCCTTTTATGTTTTCATTGTTTAGGTATTTTACATCAATACCAAGAAAATCATCTGCCATTGTGTGCGCAATCACCCTATTCCTGTATCCAATTGTAAAATAAAATATACACAGTGTTCCATCATAGGTAAAGAGCCAGCAGGGGCCTGGGTCTGGTACCATTTATGGCCTGGCATGGGTAAAGTGCTATTACTGGACTGGCATGGGTAAGGAATGTGGAATAGTAACTAAAATGGCAGGTACTGTAAGAAGTAAATCTGTATCTCATCCAGATCTGGATTTGGGCACCTATTCACATCTACAGTTTAATGGATAATCAAGTAAAACCCAAGGTTAGATTTAAACTGCCCTTATCGGGTAAGATTATTGAATTTAAGATTTTGTACGTTTGTGGAAATCCATGGAAAGGATTAGTCTTCCTTATTGACTTCCATTGGCACAAACCCAGCAACGTCCAACAGCGCCATGCTGAATGGAATGCTTTGCCATGCGCACAAGAGCCAAACACCAAAGATTTTACTGACAGATGCTGAAGGATGGCACAAAAAATTATATCAATCCATCTAGAAGTCAAAGGAAACTTTGTCTGGCCCTGTGGCCGCTCAACATACAATTTCTTAACATGCTCACAAACAAGGAACAATGGAGTACAATCCAAACGCCAAAGGCAAGAAACAAAGTCTGCCAGACTGATTAACCATGTGGCAAATAACATAGACCTAGAGTGTTATCCTCGCTCCAATAAAAAGAAGGAAAAATAAAATCTATTTTTATCTTGTTTTTAAACAAAGTCGAAATATAAGCTACTACCAAATTACTGAAGTAAGAAGAATCTTCCTGGGTTCCGCTCCGGTTCCAGAAACATAACACGTTAAAAAAGAATTTGCTAAAATAATTCTCACTCCACAACCTGTCTAGCTCCGACTCTCCGTTCTACTCCTAGCTGTCGTTCTATTTCATTATTTGGCAACACGTTTCAATTTGTAATAAAGCTAATCACTAATCTCGCTTTCGGCGCCAAGCCCAATTAATTATGGGATCTCATTTGACGTAAAGCTTTAAAGAATTTTACTGGTTTTTTTTTTTGGCTTTTCTTTAATTATTTTTAGATCTATCAAAATATCATTGTTTATTGTTTCACACTTTGCAGAGAATGCTAAGATGATATGAACACATATCAAAGAAATTAATCATTGGAATGTAGGGATATAAATTAATGTGATATATTTAGCCATTTATTTATCTGAGACATAATAGATTCTATTTGGGTAAATTTGTTTTGATAAGTAACTGTGGTTTGAAACGTGCTTGATTTTGGAAACATGTTAAGGTTAAGGCAGAATTAGCGGACAGGTATCTCTTAATCTGTTGCTGAACTTTAAATTAAATACTTCCTTAAATGATGTCTTCTGAAAGATATCCTCAGATAATTAGATGACTGCTTATCTACTGATTTTCCCGTTATCGTAACAAATACTGTATACCAGCAGAATGCAACTGCAGTACATCAATCAATATGGTGAACAAAAGACAAACGACGAACAATAATAAATCTCGGTTCTCTATATATTCCATTTTACCTTGCCTTCACTAAAAATTCAATATACATTTTTCTGAATGGACATATATGTATTTAGAAGCTGTTTAAACAGAAAGAATACAGTTAGAATTCATTTTGTCCTGGGATGCTCAACCGGTTCAGTATAACTATAATAAATATAATATTAAATATCTTGAGAAGTAACAGAGGTCGATAAAAGCTAAAACAGATGCAGAATAAATATCTTTTAACACCATATTGTTAACACTAGCGGTACACTGCCATATAACCATCTTGAGCAGAAGTTCTGACACTTTTTTTTTTAATTAAATGAATAAAGAAAAAAATTACAGATAGGGAGAAAAAGGTAGCTGTTAGGACAGAAAAGTGAGACCCAAGACAAAAGAAGGAGTCTGAATGGTGCTGCGCCCAATGGGGCAAAACCATCCGGCTGTGTACGGAGCCATTCGGACTGCTAAATCCAGACACTATTTGCGCTATTTATCCATGTCCGGATTTTGCCGTTCTGGCACTGAATGGGCCTGAATTATGTCTGGATTCCGGCCGGCTAGACAGCTGAAACCTGGATCCGAACGCTTCAAATCCAGGCCCGGGTTTAAAATAAAACAAGCTATCTTCCCACTAGCAGTGCTAGCAGCGAGCAGGCAAATAATGCAAAGCCCTTGGGAGGGTTAACCCTGTGGCAGCTGCCATATTAAAGTAAAAAAAACATAAATTAATGAATGAATTCATTCATTAAACCACCCTATGGCATATCAACCGAATATTTAAAACCAGCGACTGGGGAGTCAGGCCCTACCAAATAAGAGGGGGGGGGCATGGTCCCCCACCTGTGCCCCCTACCAGTGATCATCAGGTTGAGGCAACTATTTTTATGCCAGGGAACGCCTAACATCCCCACCCCAGGTGCCACCCATTAGCAGCTGGTGGGGGCATTATTAATAATATATGGGGGATCTAAGGTCCCCCATTTAAGCTACCACCCATGGGCGGTTGTGGGGGCTTTAAGTAATTATACAAGTGGGGGGTGAACAGTACCAATTAGTGGCATGATCCATCCCTCTGGCAGCTTGCCAGCTTGCACATAATTAGACCTTGTGTTGCTGGGAGTTTGTTATTTTGTAACTATTTGCAAATAGTTCTTCAAATGATAAATTCACTTGGGATGCGTTTGATTCCGAATTTTGTTAATATCGGTGCTTTGTGAATCTCCCTAATCCCATGCTTTTTATAGCGTTCGGATGCAAAAGCACTGACTTTCATGCAGACACTGAATACATCCGTGTAATTACTGCAGATTAGCTCGGCTCAACTGAATTCCGACCGCCTTTAGTAAATATAAAAACTGCCATTATGGTTTGTAATTTGGTGATTTTTACCAGATTTTGTGTGAATGTTTAGTGGATGACCCTGTTTGAATGCAGTAGATGGTAGAGAGAATCATGGGAGTTGTAGTCTAGCAACATCGGGGGGGGGGGGGAGAAGCGAAGATTAAGATGCATGGCATAAAGTTATGCTTACGTCCCTCTGGTTTTGATGTGATAACAGAGCACGTTTGCTGACTTTATAAGAACCTTGAACCTTTTAGACCTCTGGTGTGACTTTGCTCTGTAGCTGTAAGAAAAATCTAATTGCATGATAATCCTTGTTCTATACACATCTCCAGTAAGAGCAAAGTGAGTCCCAGCTGGCTGTTGGTTGACTGTGACGTCACCCCAGCCAATAGCCAATGGAGAGTTGTGTCTGTTGGCTTCCGGGCTTCACAGCACAAAACTGAGAGAGAATATTGAAAATATTGCAAGACACAAGAAACCTTCCTTATTGATTTTGGTAAATCCTGCAGATGTTTTATGCTATACAGTATTTTTACATTTATTTTCTTTTAACTGTGTAGGAGATTAAAATGCATTTAGGTTATTATTTAAAGGGGCACTATAGTGTCAGGAATACAAACATGGATTCCTGACAATATAGTGTTTAACTATTTAGGTGACCCCCCCCCCCCCCCCCCCGATTGCATGAGAATGTCAGTTTACTTGCCTTTTTTCCCACGCAGCACTGGTCTTGCCCGTAGCAGGTCCCACCTCCATGGCTGACATCATCAGTCTTGATCAGCTCAGCCAATCCAATAGTTTCCCAAAGGAAAGCACTGGGAGTTTATTGCGCCTGTGCATCTCTATGCATTCAATGCCTCCATGCAGAGCGTGGAGATGCTGAATGCCAGTGTTGCACAATGTGCAGCACTGGACTAGGAAGCACCCCTAGTGTCCATCTGAGTGACTGTCACTAGAGGTGTTACTAGCCAGCAATGTAAACACTGCCTTTTCTCTGAAAAGACAGTGTTTACAGTGCTACGACTGCAGAGTCAGGCTGTAGACACCAGAACAACTACATTAAGCTGTAGTGATTCTGGTGACTATAACGTCCATTTAAGGCTGACTTTGCCTCTATAAATAGTTTTCTTCTTTTGGTTGGAGGATTATTTTCTTCTTTTTTTTTAATTCTTTTTTTTTTCTGTGCATGAAAATAACAAGCATTTGTAATGTGCCACAACAGCACGCATATTTTATCCATCAAGATTCGCAAGTTGGCACTAAAGAACTGCACATTTTTCTTTTTGTTATTGTTTGGTACAAGCTATAAACATTTTTGAGCAGATTATGCATGAGTGAAAAGTATAGTGGTATGTGTTTAACGATGTCTGCATTTTTAAGATTTTACCAGCGCTTATACTCATATAACATGTCGCCTGTTTGCACGTTGATCAGTTCAGGTATAGGCAAAGATTGAGTGCACATATTGCTAGGCTTAGTGTGCTGTGTCCGCATTAAGTGCTGCAAAGTCCAGCCTGTGTGGTCTAACCGATCCCCATCCGCCGTCGGGCCGGTGCCCGGAGCAGTAGGCGGCGAGGGCCCCTCCAGTCGGCGTTTCTCCAGTGTCCAGCCGCGATGCAGTCAGAGGGTATGCTTGCGTGGCTCCCCTGTTTTGTGGTGCGCTTGTCATGGTGGAGGATTATTTTCTGAAGCTGTCGGTACACAAAAGCTTCCAGGAGAACCCAGGAGAACAATGGAACAGAATAAAATAATAACCTTTAGGAAATGTTTTTGTTTTCAGTACCATATGCCCATGTATGTATGGCCATGCGACTTGGCCATTTTAAGAAGTAAAACCAGACACAGTCTCATGGCTAAATAAAAATTAGTTGTAAGTCATGCTTTTACTTTACTTTAAAACAAAAATATATATATTTTTTTATTTGTATACCTGTTACATACAAGACTGTTCTGGCATAACCTGGCATTTGATGCAAAGTTGAAATATCCCATGATTCACAACTTAGGTCCATGACAATGCATGCATGCACTGATCAACAAGGTAGATCTAATACGAGCATACATACACGTTCTGATCATCGTCAGAGAATGGAAGCACAGACTGGCAGAATGTTCTGTGAAGTCAGGTATACTTTTTCACGCCAAAGGCAGTTCAAGGAGGAACTGTCAACAACGAGAAGGACACAGTTCACCTTTAAGATATGGTTCCTTGTGAAATGACTCCGCTGTGACTTGCAGCGTATGTATAAATCTCAGGAGTCAAACCACATGCTCCCCTGGAAAACTGACCTTACATCCGTACTAGACACTCGATGACAACCTCACATTATTATCACATCCCTGACCCGACCCCAACATCTCATTGTGTTGTTCCATCTCAAGCTTCCCTGTTAGAGTCAAGATTACACGTACAGTGCAGATAACCTTATGAATGCATTCAGAGCTTAGATCAATGTGGCAGATTCTGAAGGGCTGAGCGCGCACGCCGCAGTAAGCTTTCAAAACAGTCTTCAGGCTTTCTCTCTAGGAAATCCACACGATGGTGTACAGATGCCAGTGTGTGACTGATGGGTTGATTTGCAGTAACGATAGACTGATCCTGTCACTCTGATTACGTATCATTCCATTCCGCTCTCATACACTCGGCAATGTAAATTGAGAATAGTTTGCAGGGGGAAAAAAAAAAAAAAAACATGGCGATGCCCTGTGTGATTCCAAAGATCAAACATCCAAAAGACTGTTTTGATTGACATCGACCCACACAATATTAATAAAATCACACAAAAAGCATCCTTCATTCTGAAGGATATGTCAGCCAAATAAATTATAGATTTCATAATCATCATGAATGCCTGTAATAATTGTATAATAGTTAATACGGAGTGGAGCGATGACGTAACACGCCGCACGCTGCTACCCTCGCAGGTTTAGGAGCCGGTTGAAGAACGATGGAGGGAGAACGCCACGGCTTCTGATGTGGCTATCTGAAGCTGGATCTAGGGTGGATGGCAGTGGGATAAAAAAAACTTTCTAAAGAAGATTTCTCCTGGAAAAAACCCTGAAATGTTTCTGCAGGGATAAAGAGCAAGCTTGAGGGCTGGAGGACCCGAGAGTCTCGAGGTGGGCAGTAGGTGGGCGAGACAGACGCAGACAGAACGGGATGGAGGGCTGTCTGCTTGTGATGACATTGGGGATCTAGTGCTGTGGACAACTCTGGACCTTGCGTGGTGAAAATAACTTTATACTGCCAGCAGATTTGATCTCGAGAAAGGGATCCCCTGCTTTACATTAAGGACACTTGGGTGAGATGTATGCTCCCTGAAAGGAAGAAAAAAAATCCATATATATATATAAATGTAAAAGTGGAATTAAATTGCCATTTTGCCTTTTTGTTTGATATACAATTTTGAACAGCACCTATTTCTTGTTTTTTACTTCTCTCCTCTCAAACCTCGGTCCCCTTTGCTCCCTTTATTGGTAGATAGATACATAAAACCTTAATTTCTTTAGAAAGGTGGAAAAAGCAGTGAAAGTGAACGGAAAAAAATGTAAAAAAATAAATAACATATATATATATATTTTTTTTTTTTTTACTAACAAAAAGAGGAAAAAGGGAAGAGAAGGGGAAGAGAAAAGAGAGAAGAACGAGAGAAAAAAAAAAGGAAGGAAGGGAGGGAAGGAAGGAAGGAAAAAAAGGATTAAAAAAAAGAAGAAGCGAAAAAATGAATTCAAAGGGGAAGAATTCCAATAGGAAATTAACAAAAGAGGCTGGAAAAAGGAGTGCGTCGTTAGACTGCTGTAGGCGTGGAAGTTTGCAGGAGACAAAGCAGAGAGACTGTACATACTTTGGTTGCCGTTTAGTTTTTTGTTTATTTTTGTCTTCTCTCCTCTTTTCAAATTTAACGCTACAAAATGTCGGCTAGAAAAACTAGAAACAGGAGAACAAAAATGGACCATTGGAGAAATGTTTATCCTTTTTTTCACCCCCAACCCCAGAAAACAGGGGATCAAAGTAACTCTTTGGATGAAACAACAAAGAGTGGGGAACAAGAAAGAGAGCAGAGAAGGCTGAGACTGCAATTGAGCTCCAAATGGTGACGGTAGATCTGCTTAACTGTGCTCTGGAAATTTACAAAGATCAGAAATGAAATTCAGAAGAGTTTAAAAAGGATTTATTCAACATTAATGGCAACGTAATAGAAAATTCTGAAAAAATGAAACAAATGGAACAAGGTTCGACACAGAATCAGAATGATATCGATCAATTAAAAAGTCAAATTGCTCAAATGGAACAAGAACATGCAGACCTGGAATACAGGTCACGACGCAACAACTTAAAAGTAATGAATATTCCAGAAGAAGTTACCAAAGAAAAACTTGGAATTTTCTTTTTTTTTTTATTGCCAGTTTAAATATAAAAAAATGAGATACACGGCCCTTTAATAGAATGATGGCATAGAATACCCAAACCTAAACATCTGTCTACAAATAACCCCTGAGACGTCATGATCTGCTGTCCGTCCTTTCGAATTAAACTAGCCATAACAAACTCATTCAGATAAGGAAAAATTCATGCTCCTTATAAATAAAATAACCATTTACTCGGATTTATCGATATACACAAGAACCAAAAGAAGATACCACGCAAAATATACAGACATATTAAGAGCCAACAACATTCAATACAGATGGGGATTCCCTGTAGGACTATGGCTTTATAGAGATTCAAGAACATATGCAATTGACGCCCAAGAAAAGCTGAAAGATTGGCTACAAGAGAGACATCTGATCTTAGAAGCCAATGGCCAATAATCAAGAAAATGGAAGTGATAGGAAGGAAAATGTGAATGGACATTAAGAGACACGGAATATTAGTTTATATCTATATACTAAGAAGAAGAAGATGAAGACAGAGGAAGGGGATGAGAAGAAAGAAGAGGAAGATATATATATATATATATTTAATTATATTCCTGTTTGGCACAGGAAGAGGCAGGGAGGGAGTAGGGGGAGGGGAAATGATGGAAGGGTAAAAGATTTATATACATAATATGAAGCTAAAGGCGGATTAAAATAGTTAATTGGGTTTTTTGTGGATATGACACATTTATAGATACACATGGAACACTAGAGGAAAGGTGAAAGGTGTAAGAGAAAGGAAAAAGGAAGAGAAAAGAAATGGAAGAAAGGGAAAATAGATAGGAAGATTAGGGTAATTAAATAGGGGAAAATAAGACATTTTTAGTTTTTATAAAATTTATATATTTCACACTAAGATACTAACCCACGAAACACTACAAGTAATACAAAACTATGCACAAATATAGAAGAGAATAGTATTACAAACACTTTGAAGGAATGGAAGTTGATATATAATTATTAAGATAAAAAAGTAACACACACTGTGATTAAGAATTGTATATAGAAAACAACATTTTGGAAAAGAAGTAATAATAATGACAAGTTAATTCGGTGTACCTGTAATAAGGAATATGCTATGTGATTCTAATTATATATATATATATATATATATTTTTTTTTTTAAATGGAATTACTGTCGTGAATCTTTCTACTGTTTCTTCTTTCTATTCATTCTCTCCTCCTCCCTTCCACAAGATATATCTACAAAATTAACTCCTTCAATTAGATTCTTTATTCTTCGGCTCCGTAGTCTGATTTTCGGAATTACCACTGGGGTGGTGATTAGTCGACCTAATGTGCGTCCTCCCATCGGTGTGTATTGGAACACACAATAGGGATGATGGTACTTTTCAAGTACCAGTTGCCAGAGTATATCTCTGAGATAGGTTCTAGAACCTATGAATGTATGTTTTTAGTATTTTCTATGTTCTGTTTTTTTGTCGTTGTACTTTATGCTCTTGATGTTGGGTATCTGAGAGGAGCCGGAGGTATGTGCAGGTTGGAAATCAATGGTTAAGTTTGCTTATTTGAATGTGAGGGGATTAAATTCCCCCAACAAACAATCTATTCTCATCCAATCATTAAAATAACACAAACTAGATATCTGTGCTATACAAGAGACACATTGGAAGAGTATAGACAATTTTTTCCAAAACTCAAAAGACTTGAAATTTATATCAAGATTTTGGGAAAGATTGAATAAGATAAAACAGGGACATATCATCTGGATGGGAGATTTCAATTGCGTGATGAACCCTAAGATGGATAAACAGACAATGAAAGACAGACAGATAGATAATAATGTCCACATACAAGCATCAAAATTTCGATCCTTCACCCAGGGGAATTCCCTCTATGATACCTGGCGTATATTTCATACCAAGGAACGAGACTATAAGTGTTTTTACAAAACATACCTTGCTTATTCAATAATTGACTATAGTTTGACAGATATAAACTCTATTCAAGAAAATTGATATTGATGAGATTACATAGTCAGATCACAAAAAAAAATACATTTATTAAAAAACGACCAGAATGGAAACTTAAAGAATTTTTATTTGAATCTCCACAAAATAAAGAGTATATATATATATATATATATAAAAAATATAAATTTTCATTTTCAAGAAAACTTTTCTAATAATCTATCTAATGATGGTCTGACAGCCATGTTTTATAAATCAATTGAAAAAGAAATGGCGCCTTACCTACAGAGTACTTTTAAAGAGTTTGCAGAAAAAGGAAGTCTTCTGGAAGATCTTTTAAGAGGGAATATAGTCACGAGTCAATATTTGTTACGAGCTACAGACCTATTTCTCTTTTAAATGAAGTTCTAAAATTGTACGCTGGTATTATGGCAAATAGACTTAAATCTGTTATAACTAACTTAATACATATAGACCAGGTGAGATTTATCCCAGGACGTTCATCAACAAGCCACATACGAACATTGTCAAATATCTTTGAGATCGCTAAGCGTAGAAGGGTCCCGATGCTGGCCCTGTCATTGGATGCTGAAAAAGCATTTGACAGGTTCAGCTGGGATTTCCTTTCAAATACCTTGAAAGCTTTATGGGTAGGTTCCACCAAGCCATAATGGCTCTATATTCGAGCCCTACATTAAAAGTAATTGGCCAGGGTATTTCCTTACAACGGATTTAAATTGAATAATGGTACTAGAGAAGGCTGTCCGCTTTCTCCTCTTCTTTATGTCATGACCATTGAGGTATTGGCTTTCAAGATAAGAAATAACAACAAAATGAAAGCTTTTAAAGATCAAGTGGAAATTAAAATAAAGTTGTATACTCATTGTGCTGGAAGAGCCAGCAAATTCAATCAATGAACTAATGGAGGTAATACAAAGATATAACGATTTTCGAATTACATACTAAACACCTCTAAAACAACGGCGCTCTCCTTTTTTTTTTACACCTCAGATGAAAGTAGAGATTATGGATTAGTTTGATTTCCTTTGGGCAAATAAGCATTTTTCCTATTTAGGATAAAAAAATGTCAGCAAACCCGCAAAAATGGATGGAGATTAACTTGCTCCCCCTGATAAGGGAAATTAATATTAAGCTAAATACCTGGACAAAAAAAATAAGTATCATGGTGGGGGGAGATTAACACTATAAAATCATATGTCCTATCTAAAATAACATATATCTTGAGCTTAATTCCAAGCAATATTCCTCTAAGATGGATCAACTGATTACAGTCTTCTTTTACTAAATTTATATGGTCAAAAAAAAAAACCTAGAATTAGCGCCAAATTATTGTCAAAGAAACTAGAAGATGGAGGATAAGGGATTCCATCACTGACAAGGTTGATTCAGGCTACTCTTTTAACACATACTATACGAACCTTTCAGGAGCCATCTGAAGAGGAATGCTGGTACAAACTTGAAACTAAGGCCCTTATAAAAATATTATAATTAGAAAATTCAACTTTTGGGGGGAATTTTTTGCTTTAAATCATATATTAAAAAATTGGTTTCAAATAAAACGGAAATTAGATATGGAAGAAAGTATTTTTCTATCTTTAAAAATTGAATTACTAAACGATTTATTACCTGACATTAATCTACTCTCATGGTCTGAAAAAGGTATTAAAACCATTGAAGATGTAAATATATCAGGAAAATTTTGAACTTTCAGTGACTTAAAAATGACTTCAGGTTTTATGAACAAAGATTTTTTTTGATTATGTGAAAGTAAGATAATTTATAATGAAAAGACAAACTATCTTATGAAGAAAATGTAAAACATTTTGAGCAAATTATTAATTCAACGGACACTAAAAAACTAATTTCTAAAATCTTTTGCTTTATAAAATGGAAAATAAATATTTCCCAACAGCGATATCGAAATGGAGCAAAGATTTGGGTTTGCAAATCTCCCATAAAGAGTGGTGTAGATCAATCCAGTTTTTAAATAAAAATCTTCACTGTTTGAATCTGAACAAGCTACACTTTAAGATGGCATTTAGTTCCTAAAAAGATAATTTAAATATATCTTAACCATTCTTCTGAACACTAGAGATGAGGGGTACGATATCCCTAACACCAGATCTGATGCTTCTACATATTAATATACCCAGTATGAAAAAAAAAAAAGATTTGATCTTGTTAATCCACATGTTGACAGCAGCAAAATTAACTATAGCTAGAAATTGGTGGTTTTTGGTGGTGTTTAATTAAATATCAATTATGTCATCAACTAAGCATGGAAAAACATATTCCGACTCCTAACAATAAAATACTTAAATATACAGTTTTTAGGATGAATCAATAAGAAAAATCAGTATGCTATAATGAAACACCTTATAAACGTAAGGGAAGTCTAGGAAAAATGCACAAAACTCTCCCCTCTCTTCCTCCAATCCCCTCGATCAAGAGCTATTTTTTTTTTTTTTTGATGTTTTTATGTATGGTATCATCTTTAGGAAATATAGATGTATTGAAGTAAATCTGTGCACGGTATTGCACTGAAGATATGTCTAACGTTACATACTAGTTTAGTTATGTATGTTTGATAAAAGAAAGGAAAGGGAAAGGAAAAGAGAAAGAATGGGGAGGGAAAGGTAAAAAAAAAAAGAAAAGAAAAAAATAAATTCTCCAAACAGGGAGGATCCCAGGTCCAGATGGACTCACTGCAGTTTTATTTGTTGTTGTTGTTTGAATCAACTGTCTCGCTGCTGTTGCACGGATAATAGATTCCCTTTCTTTCTGACAGGTTTCAAGCATTAACAACACCAATTCCCAAACCAGATAAAGATCTTCATTTTGTCTGAAACTACTGGCCTATATTGTTACTGAACATCGATAACAAGATTTTCTCCAGGATCCTAGCAGTTAGACCAAAAAAATTGATCATTCCCAAGTTAATACATTTGGATCAACCAGGCTTTATATTAAACAGAATGGGCAGAGATAATGTCTGGAAATTATTAAATACTGTTCAAGGAATTAAAAATAACTCAATCGTTGTCCCCTCTATAGCTTTAGTTGCCTTTGAACTGCGGATTTCTGTCAAAGTTCTCATTTGGCAATAAGGGAATTTTTCGTGATTGAATTATGAGTTTATATACAAATGGCCTTAAATCAGTCTATGTAGATTAACTACAGGTCCGTATCTTCTTGTCTGGTGGGAAGGTGTAAAGAGAAAAGATCTATAGAAAAAAAACATATCACTTCCTTTCATCAATTTTTAATTGTGAAAATAGCGAAATCTCGCGAAGCTGTCTTACTTCATCTTAAATGGACCTCTATGTCTTTTTTGAATAAATCGATCGGAAACCCATCTATTTCTAGCAACAGAGAAAGTCATTTCAAAACAATGGAGAATGGCTATTAGTTTAAAAACCAACCTATATTTCAGGTTAATATGAAACCAAGTCTTAGTGTATTAAGTGAAAACCAGAATAAAAATGCATCCTTATGGGATCCTGGAAAGGATCTTAATTTTTTTTGAAAACCTACGGTACGTGCAATACAATATAGCGGTATCCAATTCAGTCTGTTATAACCAATAAGTTGGCTGTTCGATACATTGTAGCTTCATTTTCTCTTATGGCACCATATAGAAATCATTTTATGTCCTGCGTTATGTCTTATAATTTGGTTTGTGTTTCATGTTTTGTCTATATGTACTAACCCTAAGCTCTAAATATAGATTGACCACATACTCATTCTCGTTCATTGTTAAAAATAATCAAACAAAATGTTATTAAGTATTATGTGACCGACCTTACATTTATTATGGCTATTTTATTAATGTATTGTTTTGCCCTTTGTGTTTTATATTGAAAAATTTAAATTAAAAAAATAAATAAATATTTAATTGTGGATAAAGGAATATTGTCTTACTCTTATGTGTTGAAGCAAGAGGGAGCAACATATAATTAACAGCCCCGAAGCAATGATACTTTAATAAATACATTTGTAGAATGAACATGTAATAACAATGATTGGTAAATTTGTATAGAATTATAATTGTAGAATTCTATTGTAGAACACTATCAAGCATTCTAGTGCTGGACCTGATCTTGTTGTTTAAGCTCTGCGTTAAAGGTAAAATGCCAGGGTGGTTTATCATGATGTACTGGTTGTCACACTACGGGCACTCCATAGGGGGCACTAAATAGTTAGGTAAATTTTCCTTAATGTAATCACTGAATGTTTAACTGTTGCTGTTGCATCCCCTTTGACTGAATTTACCTGGAAACAACTGGAGACGTTGGCAGGGTGTAAACCATTTTGTGAGAGTCTTGTGTGCCCACAGTGGTGATTAAATTCCTTAGGGTTTTTTGCGACTAAGGTCAAGGCTCAATGAACCATGGACAGGTGTTGAATTAGTTTGGCTACACTTGGGACTAGAATAGGAAATAAAGCAGCTGCCATTCCATATGCCCAGTTTTGTACCATTTTATCTAGATGCATAGCCAGAGGAGTACAGGACCACGACTGCCAATACAAAGCTTAAAAACTGTTTTAGTCCATCTGGTAGATACGTATCATTTACTCCACATATACACAGTAGTGTGGATACATACCAATACTCCATATACAGAGCAATGAGGATACTCACCATTATTACTCCATGTACACAGAGCAGTGAATATACATACCATTATTACTCTATTAAAAGAAGGGTAATGATAAGAGAGCTTTATAAATGTCTTGTACTTGGATTGTGGAGACAGGAGTAGAACAGATCATCAAACGGTGGTCTCCGTTCCAACACCATCATATCATTAGATACATACACATATCAAAAATGTATACAGGCACATATCAAAAATGTATACAGGCACATATCAATGTTTGTATATGCATGACATTATTTGCTGACACTTAAGAAAAACAAAATCACAATTTCTCTTTTTCTTTTTTTTCTGTCTTCAGCTGAAAAGTCTTTCTGGAACCCCAGAGAAAGGAGCCACCAAGATAAGTGTAAGTAATAAATGTGTGCATTACCTGTGGTTGAGGGTGGTTTAAGCTGTTGCTGGTTAAGTAAAGTATGCTGCAATTAAAAAAATATATCAGAAATGTCTGGGGTAGAGGGGACTCACTCATTTTTTTAATTAACAACGAGAGTCAGGAGCAACACAAGTAGAATGGACTGAACTTCTATTATTTGCTTGCATTGCCTGTTCCATGAATGAGGGTCTCGTAGACTCAAATGTGGCATGTAATGGAGCAGGAGTCCAAGTTCTAAGTTCAGCTTCTCGAGGGAACTAACAAATGCACTTTGCCATGGATCAAGTTGGATTCTTGTATTTTTGCTGGTATAGACCTTCTGCTTGGACACCTTGCCATTGAGACAAGTGTTCTCCAACTTGTCCACATGCCCAGGTCTTATTAATAGTCTACAAGGAACTGATCTTGTAAATGCCCAGATCTCGACCTGTACACGGGCAAGAAAATTGATCTAAAGACCATTCCACTAGTGAGTAACGCAAGCAAGGCCATCTGATTATTTCTTATTTTTGGTCTGGAGAGGTTGAGAAAAAATAAATAAAGGATGGGGTAGAGAACAGTTGGGAGGGAGGTGAGGAAGATATATATTTCTTACACCAGACTATTATTCTTTGTAAATTCCTTTCTGTGGTTGCCCAACCATTTGAAGTTGTATTTTAAATCAATATTAAATGATTGCTATAGTCATTATACTCCTTAACAACCACACCAAGCTTGTTGATTTCATTTACTCTAGAAAACATAAATAAAGGGATAGGTTAGGAGGTGCGGAACGAGAAATTAGACATGAATCTGATTTACACTCTTGTCCTTCTGACCCGGGAAAGCTTTACACTTAACCGAATGGAAAATACCAAGAGACGATCAATTTGGAAGGAAAGCTAATTAGTAGGAGCAACTGTTTCAATTGATCTTGTTCAGTAGACAAGAGGTGATAATTCTTTGAGTCAAAAAACGAGGAAACTTTTATATATATATTTTATTAACAGTAAAAGGAATGCCCATCAAATAAATTATTTGGCAAACTGTAGCTTAAAATAGTGCATAGCGACCAGCGTTTTTAATTTATGCACTATTATCACAAGTAAGATACCCTTAGAAATATATTTCTAATATAACAGAACTATTTTAGTAGACTCTTCCATCTCATTTTAATAGACCAGTTACAATCCATCGAGAGTGGAAGACATCAGGAACATAGAGGAAATCATCCTGATGGCAAAGGGAAAAAGCCAGACCTACCAGAAAATCTGGTACCACTGGACACATTGGCTAACAACAATCTACCCAACCCGGAACGGAAATACACAACTTTCAACGGCGATATAACAGTCCCCATAGTGCACAAGGACACCACATATGGCGGAGCCACTTCCGGATGCTTCCCTGCGTGCCCGGTGGGGGGAGAGGGGACCTGGAGCCGACCCGCTGACACCCCCTCTCCTACTAGATGCCATCCTTTACTTCCAGACCAGACCCCCCCCCTCCTCACCCTCATGCTCTTCCGTCACTCCAGGGTACTGGATGCAATACCCCTCCACTCTGGTGGAACATTCCACACACATAGACGGCCCAGGCCGAACAACCACACAGCGGCAAAGAACCCACCCTAACACAAACCCGACACCACTGACCCACCCTCCCCGACCCTTCACCTGCCAATGAGAAACCAACATGTCCGAAACAAACTGGCTAACATGACAAGATCCCCTCAGTCTCACAACTAGTATTATTCCACGGAGGGGGTTTGTCTCAGCACAGAAGTGCCAGTAAAGTGTGTCTGAAGAGCCCCCCTAATCTGTTGGCTTACCAGGGATTAGTGTATGGTTAGGTAGGGACGGTTCTGTATTGGCTTACTGTGATGTATTGCAAATTCTCACCTTGTTTTCACTTAATAGTAACATTAGACAGAGGGGGGATTTTGCTACCTGTTCCCAACCCTCACACTCCATCAAGGGGTTGCCAACACCAAAGCTCTTCTTTGATCAATTCCTGTGGTAGGCCACGGTATGATGAGATACCTCAAATCTGTAGCACCTTGGTGAATAACGCAATGTCGTTTTCGCCCCTGTCTGAGGTACCATTTCTGCTCTTTTGTATGTTTTTATTTTTATTCGTACACACATATGCTTGCGTTATGTCTGAATGTATATTTCAATATGCTGCGCAGGTAACAGCTTTGATCCCCTGCCTGCTTGTTACAGTATGTACTTGTACCTTGCTTAAATCACAAATAAAAAGAGAATTGAAAAAAAAAAAAAAATTTAAAAAGAAATCCATAGCATGCAAAGTGCAAAATAGCTGGGTTATTCAATAAAACGTTGAACTGAAAATAATGCTGGCTTGGGAACTTTTCCATTATTTGACCGAAAATTTGCAAATCATTTTGAATTTCTAGCTGTTCACATTTGGGGAATAACTTTGCATTACCGTAAGAGCAGGGTAGGAGATCATACCCCTGTTTAATTAAAGAGTCGTATATAACGTGTCTCCAGCAGAAACTATAATCAGTAGCAATGTACAGTTTGTTTTTTCGGTACGTCGATCAAAAGTATTTACTAAGCACCTCTCTATTTTTTCGCTTCCAGAAACATGCAGGGGCCTCTCCATTAAACAGCTAATTGAAAGCCAAATTTGCAAAATGCACACTAAAATAGAGAGAACAATTAGCTCAGCTTTTCTTTTCGAAACTGGATATTTATGACTGCTTATGTTCTTGTCATTTGTTTACAAGATAAATGTTTATATCATACCAGTTGTTATGAGAAATCACATATTGAAAGCAGGACTTTCTTTAAAAAAACTAATGTTGCATTGTCCCAATAGTGATGTAATATGTCAACGCCATGATTGGTAATGATGGATATTTCAAACACTCTTCCCTTTGAGCAATACATTGGATGACAGTCTAAGGCTGTTCCATTCTTCTCAAACCCTTTATCAAAGTGTTCCATGAATGTAGGGTTTCTCCAATCTGATCCTTGATTATACTCTCGCCAGCCAACATCTAGCGTACAAAGGTCGCACCAGTCCTCGGCAATGCCCTACCTCCTGCTGTTAGACTGCCTCCTAGTCCATTGAAAACAACTCTTTAGGAAAGCTTACCATCTTCCTGAGTGACGCTTCTCTCATTACAATCTTTCCACATTTCATCCATGTCCATAGTCCATTTGTTTCCCTTCTTCCACTCATCGATACACCAGTTTTACTAGTTTCAACACAGACATCCTATCCATCAATCCCTCCTCTTCTCTTACATGTTGGTCTTCTTTTTGTATTCCATCACCCCTAATTCCTAGATTGTAAGCTCATCTAAGCTAGGCATTCTTCACCTTTTGTCTGTATCAATATCATTTTGTATGTCAATACTTGCCAAATATCCCAGCTTCTAGAATTGTAAATTGTTGGTGCTATATAAAGGCTAATAATAACTGCTATCAAACTATGAGCATTGGTTATACTGCAGACCGGAATTCCTCATGCTGGTTGGCTGGGGTTAAATACTCCCAATTCTAAATTATTCTGAAGATATTGATCAAACTAGGATGGCTGGTGATGCGTTTAGAACTGGTTTGAGACGCATAGATCATTTTTAATTCTACAACCACACATTAAACAAGGTTTGGTTACAGATCGCTGTTAAGTGCCAATATTTGATTTAGGTTTGAGATATTTTGGGATGTATTCACTAAAGCAAGTCTTAAAGAAGAACCTCCCCTCCCCCCACTAAGTTGGAATAATTAATAATTTGTTTAAGTCAATTCTAGTTTATATTAACCCTCCATTCTCTGTGCAGGTGGTGAAGGTTTTCGGCAGCAATATTTCGCACAGGCTGCGCCTGTCCAATGTGAAGATTGCTGATGAGGGGACGTACGAGTGCCGCGTGCTGGATTACAGTGACGGGAAAGGGCGGCAGCATCGGGTGAAGGCATTCCTGCGTGTGGAGGCAGAGCTGGGCCGCCGCAACGGAGGGTCTCACCGCATGCAGGATACCAGCCCCCACCGCCACTTCCCAGGCAAGGAGCTGAAGAAGCGATCAGTGGTGCCCTGTGACCAATGCCAGCCGTAGACTGCCACTGGATTTCTCCAGCCCCACACCCCCCAATGTACAGGAGTGCATGAAAGGGATCCACTTTTCCCCATCTCAACGTCCCAGGTTAAAACCTTTCCACCTCCCAGCAGGGTGGTGAATGGAACTCTGTGACTTTAAAAGACTCATGTGTGAGTTTACCCTTTTGTTGTTGAGGAGCATTAAAGATGCCCTGACAGACTGGTATTGATACAGACAAATGAAGGGGGCTCAAAGTGCCCATTTTCTGTCACTCATACTTGGAACCAACTACACATCTTCTTCCAATCCACTGGTCACACTGTAGCACCTGCAGTTACTAATTTCAAAGACTGTGCACCTTCACACTAATTCCCCCCCATTACTCTTGCAAACAATCTGTATTCTGCTCATGTATTCTTCGTAACGCAAGGAATTATGGGAAGTGTAGTCACTTACATAGCTCTGTACAGGACTGCAGCTCTCATAATGCCTGTGGGGAAAACATTTATACATAAAAAACATATTTGACCACCAGAATTTGGCTGTGGCCACATTGACATCCTCAAAATTAAACAAAATTCTTTGAGATGCTTTGGTCTAGACCAGGAAAGTAAACAAGACGTAAGAGGTTTATTAATTTCCCTTAAATATTGGCTTCCCCATCACAAGTTTGAAGTGTCATCCTCCATTTTTAGAGGGCCGGAGCCTCACTAGATTTTTACCTGTGGTGACATGACATCCCTACTCACCAGTTAATATATATTAATTTAAAAAGTGGAATTAATATGGTTCTATGGCATAGGGCTTGATATTCCAGCTATAATGACAATGCAGTGAGTCTAAATTACGTCCCCAAGTATCAAGCAATGGTCCAGGAGTTCAGTATTAACCAAATTTTATTCCGATGGGTAAAAAAAAAAAAAAAAAAAACAACCAGAGGAAACAGGCCATAGCTGGCTCATAAAGACCACTGCACTAATATGTCTGGCATACTTTTCCCATAATCCTATTGGTAGGCACAGAATATTATAAATTGAAATTCAGCAGCTGAATGGCTGTGGGTTAACGGTTAAAGGAGGAGATTTTGCAGGGTTTGTGCAATAAACATTGAATGTAGCAATTTACAATTTTGGCTTAAAAAGCAGGTGTGAAGAATGGCACTATGTAAATGAGCCAGTCTACCTTATCTTTTTTTTTTTTTTTTTTTCTTTTAACCCAAACAAAAAAATTACAATGAATAAACGATTCCCTGGAGTTTAATGATAATATTGTTGTGGAAAGCAAACGTATTGTTTCTCCACATTTTCATCCAGCCCTTTTCTGTCACAGTAGCACTCTACCAGACACTCGCTGGGTAACTTAATAGTTGGAGAGGTGATCTCACAATGTATCGGACACTCACAGCGTTAAAGATACACATTCCCTGTTTGTTCTGGTGAACTTTTATTAATACTAACTTCTTGTACAGCCAGGCTGGTGAGCAAAATGTCTGCTTCTTAAAAGCACAACATCCACCTAAACAGTATGTGCAAAAATGTGTAAAAAACAAAACTAAAAAAAAAACATAACAAAATAAACTATAAGTTGATAGTAGAACTGCAAACAAATGTATGGATCGAGAGGAGAACGAACATTCTTGTATGCAAATACGCTTCTACAGTAGTGAATGGTTAATTTACATTCTATTCTATGTCATGCCACAGGGATATAGAAAACTCAATTATTTTTTTTATCCATCTTTCCTCATGATCTCTAAAATTTGTTTGTGATTCTAGTAGCTGAATGTATAGATTATATTCTGTTCTTCATAGCTGTCCCAAACTGGCTTTTGGTAACAAATTCCATGTAAAAGGGGGGTTACATGTTTGACTGTGTATAGTATATAGTAATATTTGCTACACTTGCTAATTGCGATGTATATGCTGCTGCTAATTACAGCTATGGCTGAGTTGGGTGACATGGACTATGTGGTGATATCCGTTTGCTGCCAAAATATCTATTTCGTTTGACACGGTAAGCCCCTAGATGCCTTATTGTTTAGGGGAGACCATTCCTCTAATCGACAAAGGACTATGGTTCTATTTTCTTGCTGTCACATTCCCTCCGGGGCACTGCAATTCTTTCTGGATGTAAATAAAGTTAATGGATCACCCTAGACCGGATGGTGGAATCTATTTATGTGCCGAGATATGCGGGGCTGCCTGCTGGGAATAACTGGGAAACAGCGGGAGGTTAACATACGTGCTTCAGAATCACATCACATCTACAGCATTTTTATTTCACCTGAAAAGTGCACTTAAATACTTCAAAATATATACATAGATCCTCAACACTACATGCTTCGGGTCCCAGTTCTGAGGTTCCAGGTATCCCCTGTGCTTCATCCTCTCCCACAGGGAGGTAAATGGGTACAAACGCTCATTTTTAAACATCCAGTTGCACAGTACAAAAATTTAAGCTTGCAGAATTCACATCACCTGCCTGCAGGTGGGAAGACCTGGGCTGGTGAAGGGCTCTGGTCCGAACTACTGCATGAATTAGGAAAATGTGTTCTTAATTAACGGCGATCAGTAGGCTTCAGCCTCGGGTCAATGCAGCTTCTGCAGGATTTTGCTAGCATTTTGTGTATATTCATCGTGGGGCCTGGCAGTCCACTGCAGCAGCTTGAGGGAAGAGTGGGGTAGTGGAGGAGGGCTCTGCCACTTACACAGGTACAGCCAAATTATGTCAGGGTCAATCTCTGCCAAAGTGAAGAAAGTGCTAGAGGGAGAAAAATAAATAAGAGGAGAGTAACATTTTTATTCTGTGTATGTGGACTAGTCCAGACACTTGCGTTTGAATACCTGAATGGAGGAGAGTTGAAAGAATGTGCGCGCAGTGAAAGGTGTGTATCGTGTTTACCAGAGTTTGGCAAATTATTTCTAGGGGAGCCAGATTTTTTTTTTTTATTAGTAGTTTTCTTTTTATGAATTTTGCTGAAGTAATAACCCTATTTTCAAAAAGTACTACATTTAGGGGTACAATTACGCATGGGTTAGAGCTCTCTCTTACCATAATTGTACTGATAACCCTAAATGTACAATATCCCCTTTCCCAAATTTACCCATACAGATTGGCCTTTTCCATTGCTATCTGAATTCCCCCTCAAATTAAGATTTAAAGTGACCCTGTGTTTACCTAGATATCTACTTAACTACTGGGTGGCTGCATTACTGGAGTCTACTGGTGGAGTAAGCTATCTCTGCTTCCTCTGGCTGCAGAAACAGCTTCTTGGCTTCCTTGCACTTCTGTATGCTTGCATTCAGTCAGAGCAGGCAAAGGCAACCTCCGGCACTCCAGATGTTTTGAACTACACCTCCCATGATGCTTTGCCAGCATAATGGGTGATGTAGTCCACGACAACTGGAGTGCCGAAGGTTGCCTATCCCTGAGTTAGAGCAATGGGAGGATTTGATGATACATCCCATCTTTCCCTTGCTCCGACTGATTACACCATGGGTGAGTGAATGGAAATCAGGAAGTTGTCTCTACAATAAGGGCAGGCGGAGATGGCCCACTCCATTGCTATGGTGGCTAGGAAGGGAAGATCTTTTGATTTCTTCTAAATGGCAGTTGGTACCTGATTCAGTTTTGTGTCTTTGTGGAATCCTGGTTCGATGATATGTCAAACCTTGTTGTAGGCAAAGAGCACGTGGTTGGGTCATTGGGAGCCCAGGGTCATTTAAGGGTGCATCTGGCATCTTTGAGTCAACTGGGTAATTTTACCAAAATGCAAAAAATATCTAGTTCACATTATTGGGTTAGAATTACAACTAGTTTTTAATCTAGTGGATTTTTCACTCCTGTCTCACATTTCTCATCTTCTAGTTCTGTCTTCATAATTTATCCCCTTCTCATAATCCTGTTTTCTGGAGCCATCTGCTTTTAATTAGCCCTGATTATGGATGGGAAGAATAATGAAGCTATTATGTGTTAAAGCCAGATGTAGGAATACAAAAATGAGACAGGTGATAGGATTTGTGATGGAGTAGGACTAGCGGCGCGATGTATCTAGATTAGCCAGACTTCTGGATTACCTTGTAGCAGCTATCTGGAGTTTCTTTGGCTGGCGGGTGCTCAGATACAGCATACAGGCATCTGCTACATCCAAAATGTCACCGTCACCTGCAACGATAGCGACATCCCTTCACAATGGTTTGAAAAAGACTGAAGTTGCGCTATGTCACACACAGCTTCAATTCCACAGGGAATGCTGTATATTGCAGGTAAAGGTGTTGCATCACACTGTCACACACTCTGCACATAATCAGAATTTTGTACCAAAAAAAACCCTAGTGTAAAACCATGCACACAAAATCCTCCAAGATCTACACTCATACTCAGAGCTGCTGCAATGCATCCGATATGAACAGTTGTGTGGATCTTAACCACATTATAAACTTAATCTTTGACATGTCATACTGGAGAGATCATTCACACAAAACCCAGTATAATTAAATGTCACACACAGCACCTCTAAATGCAAACACCTTAAAGGAACACTATAGGCACCATAACCATTGCAAAGGATTTAAGTGGATATGGTGCCTGGAGTGTTTGGGCGCTGGGTCCTGCATAACTACTAAAGCGTTTTACTCACGATTTAGTAGAGAGATTCGCTAGGTTTCAGGCTGCTGAGAACTGAGCATCTTTACTAACGGGTGAGTAAAGTTTAGCGGTAAAGTGGAAGCTGGTGCCCGTGGACTGCAGTCACCAAAACCACATCAATCCACTGAAGTGGTTAAATTGCTATAGTGTTACTTTATCTGCCTACCCACCCAAAAAAATAAATTATGACATTAAAAGCAAATGCCTGCTAGTAACTCACATAGTCCCAAAGACGCGCAAAGTTTCCCGAGGCCCTCCAGCATTGTTAGCTGCAACTTAAAAGCCTGCGAGTGACTGTAGACAGTCGAGATGCGACCACTAATCGGAGCTTGAGAACGCAGGAAGCTCAGAAAGGCGGGAAAAGCTTCTTTACATACTCGCTGCCTGAGGAAATCTCTGCATGAAGTGGCAAGACAAACCAACACCTAATAACGAGAAATGGCAGAGTTAGTTAGAGACTGTGATAAGGAGAGTTGTGATGGGTAGACAGAGAGTGTCCTGGTCAGATTCCGAATAGGTTTAACTAGGAATATATTTTCACCATAGTGTCATAAGAAAAGGTGATGGTGGTGGGTGTTGTGTAACGAAATCTCTTTGAGCTCCCGTTACCATTATTAAAGGAACACTCCAAACACCATAACCACTATAATGCACTGTAGTGGCAATGTGCCAGGAAAGCTCTCGTGTGCATCCATTGTCAGAAGTCAAATCATTTTAGAACAGTTTTACTTCTCACCTGGATACCATCGGGTGCTGCTCCCACACTACACTACAGCTGACAGCCAGCCAGAAGCTCCTGCTTAAGAGCTTATTTTAGTTCTCCTTAACTTAGCTCAGGCAGAGGTACCAGCTCCCCAGTTTAGGTGCTCCCCAGCTTTCCTGAGCCGAGTTCAGAAACAGAGCTTCTAGCTCTCTGTTGGCTGTAGTTGGAGGTAGAGAGCAAGCCCACCAAACACAAGGTAAAAAGTCAAATTGTTCTAAACTGGTTTGAATTTTGGTACTTACAATGAGGGGACAATGGGGCACTCCTAGCATTATAAACACTACAGCGTACTACAGTGGTTGTGGTGCTCGAAATGTTCCTTTGAAGCAATCTAAGCAACATAACAAGTTACTATGACAACATTGCTTCGTTGAGAAGGTTATGATACAAAGGGTAACCTGCACCAACTCTATATAACGATTTAAAAAAAATAAAAATGTAAATCTCACTTCACCCTTTCCCATGTTAAAGAAGTTCATATTGTGGGGTGTAACTTACTAGAGAGGACTTAACCATTTATTTTTTTGGATCAAGTGAACCACTACTGCAACAATCAGATATTAAAATGGTTTCTTCCTCTTTATGGGTATTTTGCCATTTACAGGGCTAAGACCTCCTTTCCTAGAAGACATGTACAGATCACCTTTCATGTTGGAGTTGTTCTCCTAAACCACCTGAACCTGCAGCTACACTACAGCCTTTTTAGTTTCTTCCATATCCCACAGCTCTAAATTCCAACCTTAAAATCATTAATGGGCAGTGAATGCCATTTATTTTTTAGGGACCAGTTCAGCAAATTGGGCCTGGCTTCCCAGCATGCATGCTCTTCAAGACAATTGGAATAAGTGCTGAACCAATGAGGCAACCTACTCTTCAATCTGCAATGGAGACTTTACGATAGACTCGAAGTCTAAAATGATAAAAAAATTTGCATGACCAGGAACTAGGTGACTCTCACACACCATAAGGTACCCAAGAAAACGGTGGAAAATATTGTGTGGATTACAGTAATGCAAACGCGACAATAATGTTAGATGGCTGAATTTGGCAATCCTTGAAGGTCTTCTAATGACCTCACAGAGAAGTCAATTGTTGGGTTTACCTCGAAGGCTCGCTGCAATATAAGTGGCTCTTCATGTATCAATCTCTTCACCAGACAAGGCCAGACTTTGTGAGCAAGAGGAAGAAGCACGTTTTCCTGAGAGTCCAGTTGAATTATAGCGAGGCGCAAAGTGTCCATGGCCTACATAAACACAAAATAAAACAACAACAAAAAACTACATATATATGAGCTAATAAGCCAGATCAAACCTTTTCTAAACTTACTTCTTTATATAAAATTCAGGCTTGTCTATTATTATCTGTAAGTGTTTAATACAATTTGTTTTTAGAGAATAAAAATCGAATCTTCTAACGTGATCCCTATTTTGTTTTCTATTTTTGATACCTTAATTCGGATATGTGGGTCACTGTGTGATAGGAAGTGTGTACATCTCTCTGCCACCTCTTTGGAGATCTTGATGTTAGTGAACATTATCCCTGTATCCTCCTCATCGTTATTGGACAGCCCTGGAGGCACCACATCTTGGGGGAACAGAGAAGGATAGTCATTAGTCAATCGGACCTGGCATTAAGACAGCTGGTTAACACCTACAAATAAATCTCTGACCCAATGTGGTCTTTTGGATACACTGATGGATTTGTTCATGGGGCAGGGCATGTCTGGCACATCAGAGAACGCTAAGGGGTTTTCATTTTAAAGTTAACCTTTTATCGGAATATTTACTCTCTGTAGTCTTTTCAATGTAGAAAGTAATCCAGGCACTCCAACGAATTCCAAATAGGCAATTTTATTAGAACCAGGAACTACAACACAGCAACGTTTCAACCCCTTAGGGTCTTTGTCAAGCTTGAAACGTTGCTGTGTTGTAGTTCCTGGTTCTAATAAATAAAGACCTAAGGGGTTGAAACGTTGCTGTGTAGTTCCTGGTTCTAATAAAATTGCCTATTTATTTGGAATTCGTTGGAGTGCCTGGATTACTTTCTACATTTATATTTCATATTTGGTCCATCTGGTACTGGGACTTTTCCATTGGAGCACCCTCGATTCCAAGACAGATGGGTTGAGTGCACTTCCATCTTCTATTGTATGTAGTCTTTTTAATGTCCAAAATTGTGCTATATTTCCCCACCTTTAATTGAGCTTTATTAAGTTTTCGTTTTACTCACATCCTTTCCAATGGATTCAGCACTGCCATTAGCCCGCCTTCAGGGAGGCAACCTTCCTCTGAGACCTGCCTCTGTTTGGAAAACCTAAGATTGCTACCCATGCCTGGTATGAGGGCGATGTGCTACCTTCACTGTCTATTGAATGGAGTGACGGAGCACATGTTCGCTGAAGAAGAATAAAGGTGGGCCTTAGAAAAGTATGGACACAGACTGTAGGCGTGTACTCAGGCAGACAGTCATTGGCATAGCGTCTATGCCAATAGTCTGTCTGCAAGAAGGGAGGGAAACACGATTTTTCAAGAAATCTATAGTGATTTGGCTAACACAATGTATAGATGAAATCTGAAGAAAATTTTATTTCTCGAAAGTGTGATGTGCCATGACAGGTACCCTTTAAGATATCCATTCTAAATGGGTGTTAGTGCTTACCTGCACACTCCTCTTCACAGACCTCTCCTCGTGCCAGCCGCTTTTGCTCCATGTGACCTTTAAAGAATTCCTGTATTTCCTTTGCTAGGTTCCCAGGATGCCCACGCGTTTTAGGTTTTACTTCAGCTAACTTTTCTGTCTCTGTCTCGTCTTGTGGTCCTAGCCATTTTCCTGCAGGAAATTATTATTATTTTTTTTTTTTAAAGAGTTTTCATGGAGTAGCAGGAAAGTTACAAATAAGGGATTAAAAGTTATAGGCTGGGTTATAAGAAGCAATAGGAGGGGTGTATGGAATATTCAGAAGAGCTATAAACAGCGGTATATGGAGTAGTAGGAGGAGTTACAGGGAGGGCGTATGGATTAATAGGAGGTATAGGGAGGGGCGTATGGAGTAATAGGAGGTATAGGGAAGGGCGCATGCAGTAATAGGAGGTATAGGGAGGGCTGCATGGAGTACTAGGAGGTATAGGGAGGGGTATATGGAGTAATAGGCGGTATAGGGAGGGGTGTATAGAGTAATAGTAGTTATGAGGGAAGGTTATATGGATTACATTTTTATGGGAAGGATTATATGGTATAATATGTAGAAGGAGTTATAGGGAGGATTATATGAAACTGTAATGTTTAACATTACCACACAAAAGGGACACTGCCCAAGCAACAAAAACACTTCATTAAGATTAAGTGGTTTTGGTACTTACAGTGTCCAATTAAAGAAACAGTTTGTGAACCATAACAACTTCAGCAGAATTAAGTCCAAGTTTGGCTCTCTAGGGCTGTTCCTTGCTGTCCCTGTCGACATCCAGATTCAGAAAATCAGCTTGAGGAAGCAAGGATTGTCGCTGGGCAGGAGCGCTGCTGATTGGCTTAGAGAGGTCAGCTGATGACAGCGAGGAGCAGCACTGGAGAACCAACTGTAGGGTTAAACCGTATGTGATTGGTGACACTGCTAATGGTAAGGAAGCACCAGGGAGCTCCTGGCATCATAACAACATCATGTTGATTAAGTTGTTATGGTGCCTGGTGTGTTTTTTTAAGGGCAGACAAGGCTTTAATGGAAGAAAATTAAAAGGGGCATTTTCTATATTTTTTAATATAAACACCATATCCTCTACCGGTTATTATAGATGTTATGGTACGATGAGTTTATTGGTGCCATTCTCCTGTGTTTTTTTGTCAAACTGTTTTGGACTTGTTTGACAAAATACAAAGAACATTCGGTCCAAAAGTTCTACAAAACAACTACCAGAAAGGTTTTGCTGTTGCATCTTAAAATATATACATACATACACAGATTACACTGGGTGCCACTTTTCTCCAAGGACACAATTTCCGGAACCTGAAGAAAAGGTCAGAACCCTGCACATAAACCTCAGAGGTGCTCAATCTGCTGAAGAACCTCACATAGCTTAACTGAAGACTTCATCACATCAGAGGTACAAGGTCAAGTGTTTACTCTCTCAATGTCTATGTTATTAGCCCCTCAAAAATGACTAAGCTCTAACAAACGCTTTATGGTCCTAAGAAGTTTTTGCTTATGTCCCCATTTACCTATGTATATGATAAGCGAACTCAACACAGGAAGGAGTATTTTGGCAACTTCTTCTGGTGACTGGTCCAATGCGGGCAAAACATCCTGGACAAGATCCTCCAGTAAAGGCAAAATATTAGGCCCACAGCATTCGAGTACAGCACGTAATACGCATGCAGCGCCGCCGTGGCACCTTCGAAGGCGCCGTAGACCAACTGAGATCTCGCTCGCCAGATAGTCTGCATTAAGCTCTACAAGTTGGCTTATGTCCTTGTATCCAGAGAAGACGCTAACAGCATGCAGCGTCGACTTAGCTGCTCCACTGACTAACAGAGAGGTGTCACCAGCTTTCTCCAGCAGTGGGTACAAAGAAGTGATGAGGAGTGAACGGAAGGAGAAGCCAACAGCTTGGGCAAAACACGCAATTCCTTCCAGCTGAAGGCAGATCTTCCAAGCATTGAAACTCATATCTTGGACAGAAGGTTTTGCAGTAGTTCCAATGTTCAGCAATGACAACTGATCTTCGAGTTCTCCAGTGTCATTGTTTGTCTGCAGACACCAGTTGGAAGGGTCAATGTACTCATCCAGAAGAGGTCGCACAGCTTCCAGCAGCTCTTCTGAAGTCATGGCTTTGCTACCGTCATCCATTGTTTCAACTGCTATACCAGCTGCACCAAGAACCAACTGATTCAAAACCAGGATTGCAGGTAGCCTCTTTGCTCGATACATCCCCAAAAAATGGTCAGTAAGCAAACGGAAGTCTCCATAATACCCCAGGAGACGACACACACTTTGAATAAAGCACAGCACACGTAAATCTCTGAAGAATCGGAAACTCTTCTGCGAAGCTCCAGCGGTTGTTATACCATGTTTAAAAGGGGATTCATACGCAGGAGCCCGCTCCTCCACCACTTTCATTGCACTAATGTCCAGCTCAAGTGTCTGCAGAAGTGCAGACGAGAGTCGCTGGAGGTGAGTCGAGGAGCGCAGAGTAAATGCAAGTCGAGAGCCAAGCAACCGAAGATATCCCTGTAGCAGAGCCAAAGTGTGAAGCTTTCCATTGTCATCCTGAGAACTCAGCAGTCTGGGTAGAGTTACAGCATGTGCGTGGAGGTTTTCTGAGAGCACTTCCCCAAGTGACCGTGAGGCTGGTCCTTCTATTGTCACATCTTGCAAAGCCTCCAGTGCTTTTTCCTTCACCTCAGGTTTCTCATCACTCATATGCCCTACCAAGATCTGAAGGAAAATCCCAGATGACTCCACCAGTGCCTTCCAGCACCGGGTAAGCAAGAGGTGCCCCATATTGACAAGTTCCAACCTTACTTTCCAGTGAGGGTCAGCTGTGCAGCGCTCGGTTATCTTCTCCACATGATTAACCAGGTGAAGGGCGGTAGTTAGCACCCACTCTTTGTCCCTCTGAATCAAGACCTTTTGTATGCTTTTATGCAATGTAGAAAACTCAGGCTTCTCACTTGACTTCTCCATTAAGCTCTCATCAGATAACATCATGCAGACTGTGCCAGCCCACACATGCACTGCAGTGCTAGTCAATCTGTACCCTTGATTCGGGTCCCCACAGATTATCTTAGTAAGGGTAGTAGACACTCCGGGAAAGTAGGTAGCAAAGATATCTCCCTTTGAAAATGTAACCTCTACATCCTGCAGCAAAATAACTCCCAAACAATTTAAAGCCTCCAAGCGTAACTCTCTTGACCTCTCATTTTCAGCAACATTCAGCAACATATTAATGGAAAATCCAAGTTCTGCAATCATACATGGGTCGTACAGGAGAGGGATGACATCTGAGGTTGCGGAGCAGATTAACGAGTGCATGGCAGAGGTCAGCGCAAGCTTTAGCTCTTCAGGAAACTTTTGAAATGAATCCGACCCAAGGCCGGTGGACATCTCGGAATACAGGTCGAGAAAGATATCTCTCCTCTTTAGAGATACTAGGGAGAAGAAATAGGAGATGCATTCCAGCAAAGCCTGCATAAAACTTGCCTCTTTGTGTGGCTTTGACCTCAAGGAAAAGCGCATAGGGAACAAGACATACTCCATTAGGCTCTCAAGAACACAGACCTCCGTCATAGCAATTTGAGCACGCAACTTCTTTACATTAGACACCGTTTGCTCCAGGGTGAGCTGCACACAATAAGGGCGCAAGAAGTCAAACGAACCAGGTGGATAGTCAGGAGGTGCTGCCATCTTTGTATTCATCATCAACCTAGTAATTATAGAGAAAAGATATAGGATGAGGAATGGCCAACATATTGCATGATGTTACAATCACTTTCTATTCACTAAACTGGGATTAAACCACAATTCTTTTCCAGTTCTAGTTCAAAATTTACAATTCCTAACTGATCGAATAATTATGTTTTTTTGTATATATATATATATATGTATTCACGTTTTTTTAACACAATTTGATCACAATATAAAATATTTGCATCATTTACATCATTCTTTATTAGAATGCACATGATTACTGTTCAAAACTTGGGAACTCAAACATACTACTTGTACTTACACTAAAATACGAACTACCAACATATAAGTACAACAATCTGCAATCTTTTACTAACTGGGTAGACAGAGGTACTTTGTAGCCCTATAATTTGAATGTTACATTTGAAATGGTTTTATTTTTTCTTGGTTTGGACATACAAAGAATAAAGGTATTATAATCAAGAAGGCATGAAAAGTAACAGCATATTATGTTGTAAGTGCCAAATGATACCAAACCGTAATAACATCTGAAAGTCTGACTTCTTGCACAAGTCCCTACTAGCAGTGACAGTCTCAATTTTAGGCTCAAATTACCTCTTTTCTATCCTGTCCCTTTTTTCTATTAGCTTCATATTGTTGGTGTGTCTGAGTGTATAACAGAGCTCCCCAGCAATAACACTCCCAGTAATGTGTGTGAGTGTATAACAGAGCTCCCCAGCAATAACACTCCCAGTAATGTGTGTGAGTGTATAACAGAGCTCCCCAGCAATAACACTCCCAGTAATGTGTGTGAGTGTATAACAGAGCTCCCCAGCAATAACACTCCCAGTAATGTGTGTGAGTGTATAACAGAGCTCCACAGCAATAACACTCCCAGTAATGTGTGTGAGTGTATAACAGAGCTCCACAGCAATAACACTCCCAGTAATGTGTGTGAGTGTATAACAGAGCTCCACAGCAATAATACTCCCAGTAATGTGTGTGAGTGTATAACAGAGCTCCACAGCAATAATACTCCCAGTAATGTGTGTGAGTGTATAACAGAGCACCACAGCAATAATACTCCCAGTAATGTGTGTGAGTGTATAACAGAGCTCCACAGCAATAATACTCCCAGTAATGTGTGTGAGTGTATAACAGAGCTCCACAGCAATAATACTCCCAATAATGTGTCTGAGTGTATAACAGAGCTCCCCAGCAATAATACTCCCAGTAATGTGTCTGCGTGTATAACAGAGCTCCACAGCAATAACACTCCCAGTAATGTGTCTGAATGTATAACAGACTCCAGAGTAATAATACTCCCAGTAATGTGTCTGCATGTATAACAGAGCCTCACAGCAATAACACTCCCAGTAATGTGTCTGAATGTATAACAGAGCTCCACAGCAATAATACTCCCAGTAATGTGTCTGCGTGTATAACAGAGCCTCACAGCAATAACACTCCCAGTAATGTGTCTGAGTGTATAACAAAGCTCCACAGAAATAATACTCCAAGTAATGTGCCTGAGTGTATAACAGAGCTCCACAGCAATAATACTCCCAGTAATGTGTCTGAGTGTATAACAGAGCTCACAGCAATAATACTCCCAGTAATGTGACTGAGTGTATAACAGAGCTACACAGCAATAATACTCCCAGTAATGTGTCCGAGTGAATAACAGAGCTCCACAGTAATAATACTCCCAGTAATGTTCTGAGTGTATAACAGAGCTCCACATTAATAATACTCCCAGTAATGTGTCTTTAAAGTACAATAAATGTGTTTAGAAATCGGTCTGTGTAAATAGGATACATTGTTCTTCTTCTAAATCACATTTTAGTTGCATAAATGATTACTGAAGTCACCTAAAAATCAGCCCCACTCCTTGTCCTACCCCCACTCACACCCATAAAGTGAGAGTGTCTCTTTATCCATAGAAATGTTGGCAGCTAGAAAGAGGACCTTGTATAACATCCCCCACTGCTGTTTATAGAGCTATAGCTAGGTCAAGGTATGTATCCCCCCCAATAATATCTATACATACAGTGTGTATATATAAGGCTGAGGTCCTAGAGCTCTGTGTACCCACGTGTTGACAGACAGACACAGTGAGAGCTAATCACACTCTTACCCTTAGTTCATAGTGCAGTAGATAGGGCGGTTTCACATGCCGGAAGTGTCGTCATATCACCGCGCCGCGGCGCTCCACAGTTTCTCTGTTGTCAAGGTGAGGCGTCCATGCGTTCGGGGATCACGTGACGCGGTGCGGAGGGGGGGGGTGTGTGGGGTGAGAGGTCAGGCGGCCATCTTGTGCAGGGCCCGGGGCCCACCACGGACAGACATGGCGTCGTTTACCGAGCCGGCCCTGGAGAAGAAGCTGTCGGAGCTCAGTAACTCGCAGCAGAGCGTGCAGACCCTGTCGCTGTGGCTGATCCACCACCGGAAGCACGCGGCGAACATCGTGAGCGTCTGGCACCGGGAGCTGCGGAGAGGTATAGAGCCTAACCTGCACGGGCATGTGCATTCATTCTAAGCACTGAGCCTCGGGGGGGGCGAGAGCAGAACGGGACTACATTTCCCGTGATGCTCAGCCTGCTGTGTGGGTTGCAGAGCATCATGGGAGATGTAGTCCACAACCAATTGAGTACCAGTGTGATTTATTTGTATTTATTTTTTTACAAACTTGACAGAGCTATTCACTAAGGTGTTAATTGGTCGGGTTCTCAACGTGAATCTCTATTTGTAAACAAAAACAGAAAACATGTTTTAGGGGGGAGAAAATTACATTAAAAAAAAAAATGTTTTAATAATAGCTGAATTTGAATTTTTTTTCCCCCCAGTTCTACTATTTTAGCCTAAAAAGTTTTTTGAGTTCACTTTGAATTCTTGATTCTAATGAATAAACACTGTGTGGGTTTTAGCTGAAAGTTGCTGGTACTGCAGACACATGTGCTGGCTTCATCTGACCTATTTTTATTTTTATTGCCTCCAAAACCAGCACTCAGTAGGAACAATGTTGTATTAACTCCCAGCTAATATTTCTTTATCAGCCTTCAGATTTGGTTTAAAATCTATCCTTTCACCCAGCCCTTTCAATTTAAATAGTTTGTTTGTAAATCTGTTATATGCCTGGCTTGGTAGAGAATCCTTCATAAATTCTATTTTGGTTTTATTTTTACAGTATGTATTTATTGTTTTTGAAGGGATATGTACCGTTTATTATAGGTGCAGCTCTAGATATATTATGCAGGGGAATTACGTGTTCCCGCCCAATAACTGTTGCTGTTGGCACCTAGTAACATTCTTGTCTGTTTACTAAACGAGGAATGGTGCATAACGTAAACGATAACTGCAAGTATCAGACCGAAATAACTTGCAGGTTTGTCAAGTGACACAATGTCTTAATTAAATCTCGCGTCCCAATCGTCTGACAGAGGCATTCTGTTACACAAGATCAGGAAAATAAATAAAAATTACGCGACAACACAACCCGTATATGAGTGCTCCATCAGTGCACACGCATGGGTCCTCAAACTCCGGCCCCCCAGATGTTGCTGAACTACAACTCCCATGATTCTCTGGCTATCTATGTAATTCAAAGAATCATGGTAGTTGTAGTTCAGCAACATCTGGGGGGCCGGAGTTTGAGGACCCATGCTGCACAGTGTATGTGCAAGCCTGCCTTTCTAGCACGTTTGGTAATCACAGATCTTCTAAACTTGACGTTCGAACCTAACTTAAAAAAAATTCTCCCACTCACTTATTTTTCCAGCCTCTCTAATTTGGTGTGAAAAGTGTCTCAGGTTGTGAATACCGTATATTCCAGAAAGCTTGAGTTTTGTCTGTAATGTTAATAACACAGTTGATGTACTGACCCGTTTTGAGACTTTGGGTAAAACACCTTAAAGTATTGACATTTTGACAGTTGAATTGTAACTTGCATGAGTTGACTCATTTTGAAAGACTGATTCACAAAGCAATTACCAGTGTTCCAAACAAAGAATATAAATTTCTACCATTGTATAGTGTCCTCGGAATTAAAGAGACACTCTAGGTTAATAACCAGTATAGATAATACATTAAAATTAATGCAAAACAATCCATAAAAGAGACACTCATGTTTGATGTTCATGCATTTCAAGCAACCCCAAATAATTTCAATACAGTCTTTAGCAATGTCTTATCTTGTTCATGAGTCATCTCTTAATCCTGGATCTGGTGGTCCATTTAGATAATGCACAACATATTTATTGGGGAAAGAAAATAAAAGGTAAAAATTAAATCAAAGTTTTATATATTGTAAAAAGTGTTCCTTGGTGCATTGCTTAAAGCAGTGTTTCCCAACCCAGTCCTCAAGGCACACCTACCAGTCCAGGATTTAAGGATTACCCAGTTTTGTCTAAGGTGGTTTTAGAAAAAACACCTTAGACAAAACTGGGTAATCCTTAAATCCTGGACTGGTAGGTGTGCCTTGAGGACTGGGTTGGGAAACACTGGCTTAAAGGAACGCTATAGTGTCAGGAATAGAAATATGTATTCCTGACCCTATAGTAATAAAACACTATTTAGGGTCCAGGCCCTCCACTCAAAAAGGGTTAAATCTAACCTTTATTGCAACGCTGCGAGGCCCCGCCTCCTTGGCTGAGGTTATCAGGATTGACTATTTTAGCCAATTGCTGAGATTGTCAATTCTGATATTAACCAAGAAGGCGCATCAGCATCTCCTTATAGAGATGCGTTGAGTCAATGCATGTCTATGGGGAAAGTACAGCGTCAGGGTTTACATACAAAAAAAAAGCCTGCAGGTACAGGCTATAGACACCACTAAGCTGTAGTTGTTCTGGTGACTATAGTGTCACTTAAATGCATGTGGACACCTGTCACGCCAAAGTGAGTTGTTCTGGTCAGAAACATTTTATTCTGTTCTGTTGGGACTGGACTAATCCCATACACATTTTTCTAGCAGTTTGAGATATGCAGTTTATCCCTTACCCATGGTTCCAGTCATTACACTGAATGTTTAATAAACTGATAATTATTGTAGAATGGCTATCTGTTTATACCAAGCTCTGCTTGGCTGGAAGGAGAACCTTCCTTATCGGAACTAAACTAATACATGTCAGCCTGGAAAATGATATTTTTGACTGCCTGCCGGCCTTCCTCCCTTTCAATTATCCCGCATCTAGAAACACCAGCGAACTTTACCTGGGCTGCACAGTGCGAGCACATCATTTCATGCACTCGCGTTGTGAAGTATGCATTAGGCACTTTAGCAGCGCTCTCTGGATGGTCCTGACGTCTGGGGGCAGACTCTCAGTCCCTCTTTTCTGGTCAGGCCTGCCTATTACGGGTGTTGTTGGTGACGTGGGTCGCGTCACTGTTGAAGCCCCCTTAGGGCTTCGCCCATCCTGTCCTGATTTACTGAGGCCATATGTTGGGGGGGGGTATCTGATTGACAGTACTGTGGATGTACAGTAAAACAAAGTGGGTTTCCTGGCACTATAGCTCCCTATAATGCCTAGTAAGTCTCCCCTTTTGTGACTTACCTGAGTCCAGCGTCGATGTTCCTCTGTGCTGGCTCGGGCTCTGCCTCCGCTCCTAGGGAGACCTAACGTGCATGACCACACTCGCATTATGTTTTCCCATGCGGAGCGCGAGGATGTTCAGCGTCGCCTAGCGATCCGGAAGTCCCTCTAGTGGCTGTCTGGTAGACAGCCACTAGAGTTGGCGTTAACCCTGAGTAGTAATTATTGAATTTTCTCAATAACTGCAATAATTACTATTGCAGGGATAAGGGACCTGGGACTATGCACCCAGACCACTTCATTGAGCTGAAGTGGTCTGAATGCCGCTAGTGTCCCTTTAAAGAATTTGTGGCCAACCGTTACTAGAAATGGCCATATATTACATTTTATAAATGCTGTGTAGTAAAATACATGCTGTTTTTTTTTTTGTAATCCTGTTTGTTTGTTTTTTAAACTGCACACTGTCAAATTTCCATTGACAATGGGACCTCAACGTTCTGAAACCTTGTGTGCTATTTCTAAATGCATTCAAGCAGTACATTAATCAAATAGCTTGTAGGTCTGGGCCGTTCAGCAGGTAGATTTCAAACTGTAGCTGAATGAACAAAATACCTATTGATGTTCAGCAGTCATCCTAAATGAGAGGGATTGTATGAGACTGTCTGAACCATCTCTTATCTATGGAATTCTCAATTGATCACAAGTTGGCAGCTCTAAAACAGACTGCATTTCACTTTTTTTTTTTTTTTAAAGTAAACTTGCAAGTCTTTCTAATGTATTGATTAATTTAACAGGTTACCCTCACTTTTAAATATGTTTCTTTATCCTCTAAAAATAATAATGTATTTGTGAGGTGTGAAGAATTAAATATGCAGAAATACACACCTCTTTATTCTTCAACTGGGCACCTCCATCTTAGCTCCCTGTCAATCCTTGTTATACAATGTCCCGTGTACCTGGCAGTCAGGGGCCCCCTTCCCGCTGGGCTGAAGGGGTTAAAACCCCTTCAGCCACTTACCTTTCTCCAGCCCCAGGCTCCCTCTGTGCTGGGGAACTCAAGAGCCATGCGCGCATTCAAACTGCCCATAGGAAAGCATTATTTAATGCTTTCCTATGGACGTCCAGCGTCTTCTCACTGTGATTTTCACAGTGAGAAGCGCGGAAGCGCCTCTAGCGGCCACTAGAGGCTGGATTAACCCTCAGTGAAACAGAACAGTTTCTCTGAAACTGCTATGTTTTCAGCTGCAGGGTTAAAACTAGAGGGACCTGGCACCCAGACCACTTCATTGAGTTGAAGTGGTCTGGGTGCCTATAGTGGTCCTTTAACTGCGATGTGAGCTTTAGCTGTGCCTGGAAAAAACTGACAGAAATGATTAATGTAGTTGTTCTGGTTTCTAGAGCCTGTCCCTGCAGACTTTTCAATGTTAACACTGCCTTTTCAGAGAAAAGGAAGTGTTTACATTACTGCCTAGTAACCCCAGCATTCACTCAGACAGCCACTAGTGGCGCTTCTTGGGTTAGTGCTGCACAGTGTGCAGCACTTACATTCTGCGTCTCTGCATGGGAACGCTGAACGCTGGACGTTCCCCATAGAGATGAATTGATTGGTCGCATCACAGCGTTTTGATGCGCATGCACTGTATCCTCCCAATGCTTTCCTATGGGAAGGCTTTGGATTGGCTGAAATCATCACATTTGGTGATCTGAGCTACGGAGGCCGGACGAGGTGGTGGAAAGCCAGGGCGAGACCGGCGCAGTGTTGGGCGGGGTGGGGGGGGGGGGGGTGGGTGGAGGCAAGTAAAATACTTTTTAAAAGCGGGGCTGAGGACTTGAATTAGGACTTTAACAATGTACATGTTTGTATTCATTACACTATAGTGCTCCTTTAATTTGCTAAATTTTAATAATAATTTGAAAGAGCTGTATGCAAGTTGCTGAACCTAACCAACCAAGTATTTTATTTATTTTGAAGTTTGGAAGAAAATGCTAAGGATTAATACAGACTTCCCTATATCTCTGCAGATTGCACAGTCAGGCGGCTTTGACGTGTGGCAATTACATTGAGATTGCTGGGACATTTCTAAATAAAGATTTTCCTTAAGCTCGGTACCCAGATGCAGGAGCATGAAACCTGTTTTTTTTTTTTTCTCCAGCTCTTTAATAACATTCTCACACATGCTTCAGGTCATTCTCATCAAACTGAAGCCTTGACATTTAATCGATCTTGCTTGGAGAAATCAGACTCTTCAGCCTAATCTTATTAAAAAAAAAAAGCAAAACAAATATCGATAGCTTACATAGGTGCTCCAAAATGACCAACTTACTGACATTGTTCTGGTATGTTGCTCAATGTATAGACCTGTGCAACAGCTGTGTTGTAATAAATACCGTATGTAAATGTAGTTGTTCTGGTGAGTATAATAGCTCCCTTCAGGCTTTTCAGAGAAAAACAGTGTTTACATTGCTCCTAGGGACATCTCCAAGTGGCCACTCCTTAGATGACCACTGGAGGTGCTTCCTGGGTCAGTGCTGCCGAAAAAGCAGCCCTGATGTTCAGCGTGGAGGCGCTGAATTGTCTTCAGAGATGCATTGATTCAGTGCATCTTTACGAGGAGGTCCTGATTTGGCCAAAGTCAGGGGGGGAGCAATCAAAATGGTGGGTTTAGCACTATAGGGTCAGGAATACATGCTTGTGTTCCTGACCCTATAGTGTTCCTTTAAACTGTAGTTGTTCTGGTGACTATCGAGTCCTTTTAACCCCTTAAGGACACATGACATGTGTGACATGTCATGATTCCCTTTTATTCCAGAAGTTTGGTCCTTAAGGGGTTAAATAAATGGTAAACAGAATGTTTGTTTAGTTCTCGGACAGCTAGGGATCTACTTTTTGGCCACTCTTGGTTTGAATATTCTAAAGTTTACTTGATAAAGCCTTTTTTACCTCCGCAAACAGAGGGTAATTATGTTGTGATGTATTGTAAATAGGTGGCCATTTTGTGTTCAGGTAATTTTCAAACGATCTACACTTCGAATAAAGCTCTCGAAAAAAGTAAAATTACCACCATTTACCATGACGCTATATATCCAGCTTCAGCAATGGAAGCTGCTTTTATGCAGCTTCAATTTTCTTTTCTGGTTTGTCTTTTCCCTTCCAAACTACATGCCCTACATTTATATCCCCCATTGTTGGGGAAAGGATATCCACCATATTGGGTTTTTATTTTTATTTTTCTGCCTCCACTTCTGTTGCAAATATAACAATTTCATTGTGAATTCATGCTCTGGCCTTGCTGTATTAAGATAGTTGGCCTTCATAAGCCACACATCTTTAACTTGTCCAGTTAATTTGCGTTTAGAGCCCTATGGACTTTGCCGGTGTATTTGACTCCTGATTACTGAGTGCCAACAATATGGGAATAAAAAGTCACAAGACATGGTAGCCATTTTGAGCACGAACATAAATGTTGTGGTGTCCATTATTTTCGTGATGAAATTTGTAAAATAATATAATATACTTTTGTGGAATAATTTGCTGTGTCTATCCATATTGTGCTTGAAGCTTTATTTTTTTGTCCCTTTTATTTTTGTTTAAAAATCTTTTTGTTTTATTGTACCTGCTGTTCTTCTTGATGGTTTGTGAAGAGCAAAAAGTTCACAGCAGTCTTAAAATTATTTTTTTTTTTATTACAAAACTCTTATCATCCTGCTTTTCATTTGATGGTGAATTGGGTATCAGCGTTGTGGCCTAATTTGTCCCACCCTCAGTCTTATCTAAAGTCTAACACAGATGTTTGTGCAAGCATGCGTTTATCTGTACGTCCATGCTAGATTCGAGATTTCAGAACACTTTACATGCAATTTATATATAAACACGATGGCTTATCCTGATAGTGCAGATGTTTGTCAAGTACATCTCACCCCCATAGCTCTTGTATACTATACTACATAGGATTTATGTTTGGTGACTTGAATACTGAGCTGCTATTATTAAGATGTTAGTATGGCAGGGACATAATTTAAAGGAACAGGTAAAATTCTATAGGGTTTATATATTTTTACTTTTTTGTATGGTCCTTTCAAAAGAATGATCTATAGATGTCAAATGCAAATGATGATGCAGTTATACAAGAAGTGATATAATGACTTGACTTAATGGCAAGTTGTCATTGTAATGGATAAAAATGTCACAGTACAGTGGTCTTGATGAACCCTGGTGGCACCGCTCACGTTATAGTTATTAAAATGTATTTTTATAGTAGCAGCTGCTTTACAGAAAGCTTATTAGAAATGTGATTGACAGACTGTCCTATACGTTGGGTGTCTACAGGAATGGAATGCTGGTATTACACAAGGGATTGGGCATGCAGGCCAGGAACTGAGTGGTATGTGTAAAGATTTGACGATTCTGTCTGCTTGACATGTGGTCTCTGAGGAACTAAGGTGGATACCAGTCAGATATATTGTAAGCAGTGATCCAAGTGACCTTTTTGGAACTTGTAGAAGATTGAACTGGAAGTTGCAAAGTGATGATGGTAGGATGTCTATTGACATTATCTGCTCTAGAGGGGTATTATAATGTGATCCCATACAGTTCTGCAGAATTTGTTGGCGTTATATAAATAATAATAAATTGTCCGTTCAGTGGCATTTATATAGTTATTGTACACCACTAACATTTTAAATAGGACCTGTAGAACTTTATAAGTATACCTCCTCTCAGAGATTTAAAGGAGCACTATAGGGTCAGGAACACAAACATGTATTCCTGACCCTATAGGGTTGAAACCACCATCTAGCCCCCCTGGTCCCATCATGCCTCCCTAAATATAGTAAAATCTTACTTGTATTCAAGTCTACAGCTGCTTACATGTCCCTGTTTCCTTTAGACCTGCCCACTGCCTGCTGACATTAGCAGAAGTGGTAGCGTAATCCAATCTCAATGCTTCCCCATAGAATTGGCTGAGACTGACAAGGAGGCAGATCAGGGGCAGAGCCAGCCCAATTCAAACACAGCCCTGGCCAATCAGCATCTCCTCATAGAGATGAATTGAATCAATGAATCTCTATGAGGAAAGTTCAGTGTCTGCATGCAGAGGGTGGAGACACTGAATGTTTGGATGCATTTTAGGCAGCCATGCCCGACGAAGGATCTCCAACAGCCATCTACGGAGTGGCCAGTGAAGTTATCACTAGGCTGTAATGTAAAATCCAAAGGGGGTGAATCTCGTGGTACTGACTTCCACGCCACCTACCTGACGTCACAGGGGCCTCGCTCACTCAGAGAGAAATTAAAAACCTGTTGCATTTTCAATCAGATCTTCCAACTTATTTTAGAAGCTTTTACCTCCTGCTCTGTAAACTGAACTTTTATTCATGCAGAGGAGGCTCCTATATGGTCTAACAGGCTGTTAACAGAGTAGGACATAAGAAATTCTAAATTAAACAGAATGAGCAATAAAGGAAGTTTGGATCTCTCTTTACAGGAAGTGTTCAGGAAGGCTGTGTGAGTCACATGCAGGGAGATGTGACTAGGGCTTCATATATAAAGTGACTTAACTGCTAAATGGCATAGAATTGAGCAGTTAGACTGCAGGGGCATAACCTGTACACCAAAACTACTTCATTAAGCTACAGTTATCTTTGTGCCTACACCCCCTCTTTCAGCTGTCAGTGAAACAGCCTTTCTTCCTAGTTTAGCTCAGTGGAGCTAAACTCAAGAGGCAGCAATTACTTAGAGCCATGCATTGCAAAGACTTCTCATTGAGATGGATTGGGAAGTCTGTGATTGGGCGGCCACAGAAAGTCAAGTATGGTGAAGGAGGGGAGAGCATGCAGAGGCTTCTGACCTGAAATCTACAGTTTTTGCGAGTCATTTTAGCTATACACCAAATTTAAAAACAAACGCAACAATAAATGCGTGCATGTTTTTTGTTTTTTATTTAGTTTTATCTACTACATATTTGGGCAGTGGGTTGTCCCTTTAATGAAGCTGTTCTGCCTTCCCACATATAGAGGACCCCCTCTGATCCCAGGAAAAGTTTATTTATGGGATCTGACATAGTTATACATATGTTAGTATATATTGTATTACAGTTAATGAATGGGTTGCAGAACTAATTTTAACTTCGAAGAACCAGTCACCAAGAATCACCCCTACAGGCTTTTTTTGCAGTAAACAGTCTTTTCAGAATAAAGGCAGTGTTTACAGTACAGCCTAGAGATACATCCTGCCGGTCGCTATTTAGATGGCTGATAGAGGTGCTTCCCAGGGCAGTGCTGCACAGTGTGCGGTACTGCCATTCAGTATCTCCACCCTCTGCATGGAGACACTAAACTTTCCCCATAGAGATGCATTGATAGACTGTATCTCTATGAGGAGATGCTGATTGACCAGAGCTGTGTTTGGCTGGTGCTGGCTCTGCCCCTTTCCTATGGGAAAGAATTGGGATTGACTCAGATCATCACTTCTGATGATGTCAGCAGCAGACTGGAATAAAGGTAATATTTTACTATATTTAGGGGGGCTAGATGGTGGTTGTAACACTATAGAGTCAGGAATACATGTTTGAAGGGAGTTCCCACTGCAAGAAACTCATACAGATCCATCATGACTTGTGTGAGCTGTGTAATACAGAATATGCTATAACTCTCTATTATGTATTATATCACTGGCAGCAAGGGAACATGCAGAGAGTTGTATTCTACACACACACATACACTGCTCTGCTCCAAAAATTAAATGGCTTTGTAATAATCCAAGCTGGATATATTATACATAAAATACCCTAGAGGCAAATCGAAACATGAAGTGATGATTATGTAGTGAGTGACTGTTAAGTTGATAGGGTGACCTACACATAAAGGCATATGCGATCTGTTTTTAATTGCAGTGGTAGGGGCATCTCTCGCTCGCTCGTTTGTTAGTTAAAGGAACACTGTAGACACCCAGACACCTTCATCTCAAACAAGGGGGTCTGGGTGCTATGTCCCCCTTGTTTTAACCCTGCTGTGTTTACATTACAGGATTATATGCCTCATAGAGACCATCTAATTGGCACAGTGCAGTTTTCTTGCTTTGGGTGCTATGCCCTCCTTGTTTTAACCCTGCAGTGTTTACATTACAGGATTATATGCCTCATAGAGACCATCTGACTGGCACAGGGCAGTTTTTTTGCTTTGCATGCGCAGTAGCCTCTCAATGCTTTCCTATTGGAAAGCGTTAGATTGGCTGAGATCATCAAGGTTGATGAACTCAGACTCTGAGAGAGCAATGCGTTGTGGGAGAAAAGTTAAAGGGACACTATAGTCACCTGAACAACTTTAGCTTAATGAAGCAGTTTTGGTGTATAGAACACGCCCCTGCAGTCTCACTGCTCAATCCTCTGCCATTTAGGAGTAAAATTCCTTTGTTTATGAACCCTAGTCACACCTCCCTGCATGTGACTTGCACAGCCTTCCATAAACACGTCCTGTTAAGAGAGCCCTATTTAGGCTCTCTTTATTGCAAGTTCTGTTTAATTACGATTTTCTTATCCCCTGCTATGTTAATAGCTTGCTAGACCCTGCAAGAGCCTCCTGTATGTGATTAAAGTTCAATTTAGAGATTGAGATACAATTATTTAAGGTAAATTACATCGGTTTGAAAGTGAAACCAGTTTTTTTTTCATGCAGGCTCTGTCAATCATAGCCAGGGGAGGTGTGGCTAGGGCTGCATAAACCAAAACAAAGTGATTTAACTCCTAAATGACAGTGAATTGAGCAGTGAAATTGCAGGGGAATGATCTATACACTAAAACTGCTTTATTTAGCTAAAGTAATTTAGGTGACTATAGTGTTCCTTTAAGTAATCCTAACACTATAGTGTTTTCCTTATAAAGCTACAGTGTTCTCCCTCTAAATCTAAATAATAACTGAAATAAAGTGTATGACACCTTTCTTCCTAGCACCAAGATCGAATCCCGGCAGCCATTTCATATGCCTCCTGCGAGATCACACCAACACCCAATCCAATGCTTTTCGTGGCAGAGCATTGGGGCCGAAAAACGCTTGTGCGACCAGGTCTGTACTCCTCCGATGAAATGGAAGTTGGCTGTGAGAACTACGTTGACTGGGTTCTTACAACAGAAGCGCCTCTAGTGGCTGTCCATATGACAGCCATCACAGGTGTATTTAACCCTGCATTGTAAACATTGCTGTATCTACTAAACAACAATGTTTTACACTAAAGGGTTAAAACTGAAGGACCCCTGCACCCATTGAGATGAAGGGGTCCTGTTGCTTTTATTGGCCATTTTAAAACGTATTCTACTACTTGAACGGTGTCTGTACGTTACTGCAGACCAGCAGTCAGATTCACTATATAATTGTGTACTTCTATTTACATTTTTGCCATCACAAAATGCTTCAGCCAGGCTGCCATGTAGTCCGTGTTGCTGCCCCGGTGTGAGAATGTGACCATAAATCTAATTCTCAATCAGAACAGCAAAGCATTGTCATGCTACATGTTCTCCCGGCCGGTTCCCATCAGGTAGAGGAGAGTGAGGATGAATACATTGAATGGATCACAGTGAATTAGGTTAGGAGAGCTAAAGATTAGACGTGCTTATTGTCATGTCGGCTATCCGTTAATCCAGTTCTAGGGAACTTTTTCTTCTTTGCCAATTATCTTCAGTTGGACTAAAGGTCCCAGACATCTCTCTCTCTCTCTCTCTCTCTCTCTCTCTCTCTCTCTCTCTCTCTCTCTCTCTCTCTCTCTCTCTCTCTCTCTCTCTCTCTCTCTCTCTCTCTCTCTCTCTCTCTCTCTCTCTCTCTCTCCTCGATTAATTGGACAATTAAACGAGGAACTGTCACTTATCTGGAATTTACATCATTTAATAAAACATGAGATATCGCCTACAACGTCTTACATTTATTTTAAAAGAGAACCTCAATTTTCTTCTACATTCATATAAAATAATTAACAAATTTATATCATAATCCGGTTCAGACCATGCAAAGCCAAAGCAAACATTGCAAGTGAAGAGGAGAATAGAAACATTTCTTCATTTTACTTCTCTGTATGGTTTTTTCTATGCTGACTGCCAGGTGCAAAGGACCATATCTGTATCACGAGATCTCCTTAAAGGGTTGCGGGCCAGCCAAAAAAGTATTTATATAAAACACTGACTTTGGTTAGAGTAAGCCTTTCCTAGTTTGTCGTCACTCCCAAACTTAAAAAAAAAATAAAACTTAAAAAAAATAAAAAATAAACGCTATAACTTAACTTTGTTCCATCCACGAGTCAAAGTTCTTCCTTGACGCCACTCCACTTTGCTGTAGGGGGTCAGGAACTGGAACCTGAGAGGAGGCACAGGGTCGGGGCTCCCATTTTCTGTCTCAGCATGCCGGCATCAGATGCCAATTTTGCACAGAATTGGCCCTAGCCAGCCCAGGATTTTGTTCCCGGCTGGCTAATGACATTGCCGAAGGTGGAGTTACACCTCCAGCAGATAAGAGGTAAATCACTGTATGTGCTGCGTCTCAAAACGAGATGCTGCACATACAGACTCCAGGCACCATGACCACTTCAAATCACTCAAGGGGTCATGGTCCTTGGAGTAACCCTTTAATACTACAGGCTTGATTGTGAAATTTTGTGGTTGTACATCAATCGCTCTACAGGTTGGTTCTGTGCACAGCTGTACCTTAAAGGGGTGGGGTCTTTTTTATTTTTTAATAGGCTAAGAAATAGTACCACCTGCTATCACTAATGCCCCACAAGTTCACTGGATTCTGTGTTACAGAATAAATCTTGAAGTGTCCATATACATTTTTTTATTTTTTTTTAGCCGCATTGACGGTTGTTATTTGTGTTGGCGAAGATGGATCTCTGTTCCTGCTTCCTCACTTGGTTGCAGCCTGGATCATTGTGGGACCCAGAGTACGATGCCATAACCAGATTCTTTTTGTGCTTGATAATGTGTATTGGCCATTAAAGGGTTGCACTATGGCAACTTCAGTGATATGATGTGGTCATTGTGACTGAAGTCTATCTGTGCAGTATTTCACTGTGTACAGAGTTTAACTCCTCTGCTGCCAAAAAGTAATGAGTATTTCCACCTCCGGCAGCATCATTGGGTCATCATTATCCAGCCCTGAACAAGGGTTCTGAGCTAGGTAATGTGAATTTAGTGAATAATGATCGTCTGACTTTTGCATGTCCAGGCTTACAGTGGCTATGCGGCCTGTGTCATCCCCTCAACCCGTCCTCCCCTCTATATCAGTGGAAGAGCATCGGGCGGCCAGGAGAAAATGGCCTCAGCACTGTAATAGAGGGAAGAAATTAATTTTTGTTTTTTTAGGGTGTGGGGGCCAGGATAGGTAGGGTTACTTTAACCAAAACCAGTGTTTTATTAAAACACTGTTTTTTGGTTGGAGTAACCTTTTAAGCAAGAAAAGGCAGATGTATGGAGGATTGCCATTTCCCTGCTCTTAAATCAGTCATCTTGGAAAAAAACTGTGATACATACAGACTTTGATCTTATGGTTGATTTGAAAAAACAAACAAAATGTAGCTGCTAATCCACCTGTGGTGTTTCAAAGTCATAGGTTAATTTACAACAAAATCAACTCTGGTTTTTAAGAAGTACCGTGAAGTTGGACAAAAACATCTAGGCCTCGGGGCATATTTGAGAACTAGGGAAATGCTCGATGTATCTTCTGGTTAAATACTTCGATAGAACTAGTGCATTGTGAAACGGTCATAGGGACAGAACCAAAGGATGACAAGGTATCTGTACTCAAGAATTATCTCAAAGTAAGAGTTATTGGTCTAATGATTGAGTATATGGAGTGGATTTCAGAGACTGTGTTATAGGCTTGTTTGAGTACTTGAGTTTCCAAAAAGCAGTTCGCTGCGTGGATAAGTTGATGATTACGTTGGTACGTGTTAGGGACAAACCGGGTCTGACAAACTGCATCGCAAGGAGCTCATGAAACTCCGAGCCGACTGGAACACCTTGACAAGCGACCTTGGGAAGCTCGTGTTCTCGTGTAAAAGGATTCATTGCATATGATGTGAAAATGGAAATAAAGCAGACTACAAGGCTAAGCTGGAAGAATGAATGCAATATGAGATTTAATCGATTATGCTGGACCATAAACTTTCACCTACACTCTCGCTCATGATAAATGGGCTAAACGTTTAGTAGATAAATCAGATCATAAGTATAATAGTGTTAGCCATCCATCTGGATTTCCTCTGTATGTGTGAATAAAACAGAACGAACTTGGATGGTACAATAGATTTTTTAATATTTTCTTTTAAGTGTAATTTTAAAGCATTTGTATTTAAAATGTTGTGCTTTCAGTTTCTCAGACCTGAACAGATTTTATGTCTAATATGGATTTTGTTTTTAGGATGTTGAGACAAAGTTAGATCTAAATATAACAAGGACACTATTTTATTTTTCTTTTATGTCTCGTTGCACCTTTTGTTCTGAACGTCTGGTTGGAAATTATATATAGAACAACAGACAACGAAATAAATTTTCATTGTCTGTTGTTCTATACTTTGAGTGCATGTTCTGAATTTATTTAGAGTTACAGAAAAAAAAATAATAAACCTAATTGATGTTTTGTGCTGCAATTTAGGATGTGTATTTGAATACATTAATAGTTATGAACTATAGGTTTTGTTTCTAAGTCTCCTTCCCTTCCCTTGCTCGTTGTGCTGTGGTTGTACCAAATGAGTCTGCTCGAAGGGTTGTGGGCTTCTAGCTTTGGTCCTGTGATGGATGGGAGCCGCAATCTTGTGTTTGCATTTGTTAGTGAGTTGGGTAATTGCGGTCAGTATCCTGCGTGCCCACTTCCTATGCTGGTATAAAGATAGTAGGAGCCTCGGATTTCAGCGCAGTAAAACTCTGCCCCTCGCTGCCTGCTCCCTGCGCATGCGTGACTGTCGTAGCTACCTGTTAAGGAACAGTCAGCATAATGTAGTCAAACAAAGTGTTTTAACTTCAGTGTGTTTGTTTTGGTTTTCTGTAGCTTGTTTTTCTTTTGCTTCTTCTTCTTTTTTGTATATTTTCATTACTTTTTTTTTTACGTCTGGACGTATGTTTGCATAGCCCACGTTAAATATCAGTTGCTGTGTTCCAGTTACCATGGCAGCAGTAACTATGGTAGCTACCCCTATTCTGATAAGGGGTAGAGTAATTATAGTCCTGTGAAAACGGACCTCTTCTGAGGGGTCTGCCATTGGACTGTTGGATTCAGTGTTTGTTAAGGCTCAGAAATAATCTATTGGTGGATCATGCAACCTTCCAGCGATGTTTAATCGTACAGAAATTGTAGAATGGCTGCAACATAGTACCTAATAGGTACCCACAGACCAGATATACATAGGTGGTTGGAATTGGCACCATCTATAGCAGAGACAAGAGAAGAACTGTTACATTTTTAATCTCAACACAAACTAAAAGTGCACGCTTTCACGGTCTCTCTTTCGGGCACTATAAGACAAGTGCCTATAATTTTCAGCTTATTATATCATAGCTTTCCAGGTTCGTGGCCCTTGCTCACACTGCCTAGGGGATAATATATTACAGAGCAATCCTACCAGAGAAAGAAACTGTCCCCTGTCCCAGAGTCTTGTGTGCAGATCGGTCTGTTTTTTGTTTATTTTTAATTTCAGGTCTGGACTGGTCATAGAGGCAGTTCAATATGGTACTCATTCCCGTTTTCATTGCACAATGAGATAACATGAGACAGTGTAAAAAATAATAGTAATAATAGACAGGGATACGTAAGTGCTCTTTCACTCTTGTACTGTAACGTGATTTGCTCGTTAAAGCCATCACCTTGAGTCTACTTGTCTCGTTTCAAACAGCCAGCATTGTGCCATCCCTATGTTGCTAATTTTCCTTTGTTTTCATGCTCCACTGACACCCACTTTCTTTTTTGTGCCAGTACTGCGTTGCCACCCAGCGCTACTGCTCTTCAATTTACACAATCTCGGAAGTACTTAATTACTTAATTGGACGTTCGTTTGCCGTTCTATTTCCTAATGAATCCGTTGAATGTTTTGTTTTGTTGCACACGTCTGACACCTCTGTGTGTGCGCACTGTCACAATATTGCTCTAGAGACCCGAGTCCTTTGCTTAGAATTCAAGGTTTTCATTTTGTGACTTCCTTAATTAGGCTATTAGGGAATCAGCCAGTAAAAAAAAAAACACAATCATTATAACTCTTTATCATTAAATTGCTTTTAAAAGGATAGATTGCATGTTTTATTAAAAAAAAATAAAAGAAAAAATGTTTTGTTAAAAATGTATAAAGCTTTAAATATCTACTATGTGCCAAGTACTTTTGCAAGCAATCTCTGACAAGCGACAGCATCTCACCTTTTAAAGGAACGGTATAATAAAATGATACGCAGCGGGGGATCGTAGTATAGTAAAATGTCTCAAGCCCCACAAAATGGCGTTCTTCTCCACTAATTCATACTCCAGCATTTCCTTCCTTAATATTACACAATACTTTTAGGTTATTATAAGTGTTAAAGTAGTGTTGGTTAATGGTTAGTGTTATGGTACTGTAGGGGTTAATGGTTAGTGATAAAGCTGTCTGAGTCCTGTATGTTTAACGCTGCAATGTAAAATGTAGCAGTTTTTGGTTGTTGTTGTGGTTTTTAAACTGCAATGTTTACATTGTGGGGTTCAACAAACCTTCAGTGGTAGCCATACTGACAGCCACTATGGACACATCCATCTGGAGTAATCAAGTAAAACCTGGTCATCTGACTGCAGACTCTGTGTTTTCCTATAGGGAAACTTGATGCATGTGCGACACTAACTGTGCATGCGCATCGCATTAGCAATTCTCGTAGTACGTTATTGGACAGACGCTGGAGGAGGAGAGGCAAGCCGCACCGAGGGGGGCCTCGGTGCTGGAAAAGGGTACGCAAAACAGCTATTTATTTACATTTTTATTCTGAATAGCCCCCCGAAGTGGATAGGACTACCATACCTAGGGACAGGAAGACTAAAGCATTTGGAATACACATTTTTATTCCTGTCTAGTTTTCTTTTAAATGCACCCCTAGTGGTGGTTTTCCTGACAGCCATTATCTAGAGTTGCTTCCTCCTCCAGAACCGAGTGAAACGCTTTTCTGAAATCAAATGCAGCTCAAAGCTGTATTAGTGTTGCGGAGCGTGGTGTTTGACCCCGCGTGTGTTTCTCCTATCCAATGCTTCTCTTTGAAAAGCATTGGAAGGGTTGTGGAAAGGACAACTGCATAATGTTTGTTGCTTTCAGGACTATCGGTTCCCTTTAATACAGATGCCAGCTCTGTTTGATATTAGTGAGAGCCACTCCTCAGCAGTATCAACAGCGGTCATTCAACTTCCACTAATCTTAGGCTGAGTTGCATGTGCATATCCTGGTGTGCCCTAAATTAGAACCTCCAGACCACACTGTGATGACCTGTGCATTGTTACCTGTTTGTTACGGGGAATAATTGCATGGATGACATCACCACCCATAGAGTACAATATTCCATAACCTTCTCATTACAATAATATATATATATATAATATTCGTATTCATTAAATGTGCATTATTATATAAGGAAGGGACAGCAGGGCAGAATGTGTGAATTATGATAATACAGAGAGAAGGGTTTCAAGTTGTCCTTTTTATGAGAACAAATGCAATTTCTTGTTCCAAAGAATTAAAAATCTAAATCCTGCAATAAAAGTTGTAATAAAGAATATGTTGGCCAGAAAATGGCGGATGTAATTTCTAGCTAGAGATTTTTTTGTTAATAATTTATACCTACAGATATTACTGGAGTTAAAGGGTACTGTAAGGAACATCACCGCTACAGCTTGGTTAATGACTTTGTCTGCTCTTTGTCCCCCAGTTTAATATCAAACCATTTCGCAGCAGTTTGACAAAAGGCAGGGTTCTCTACGTACCCAGTGACCCCTTCCTTACATGCAGTGTTAATTTTGGCGCCACAAGTCTATTTAGTTTTAGTCATAGTTTTTTGACTAAAAATACATTTTAGTTTGTCGTGTTTTAGTCATCTGAATTGTTTGTCTAGTTTTTGTCGACTAAAGCTCCAGTAGATTTTAGTCAACACATCTAAAGTCTAATGGGTTTAATTAAAGTTTCTGTCTCTTGTGCCTCATTCCCAGCCCCTCTGTGTCTCTTTGTGTCCCCCCAGCCTCCCATGTGCCTCATTTCTTCTCCTCACTCCCCCATGGGTCTTACCCGCCAGCGTTAGTTTTGGCGGCAAATTTCAATTTAGTTTTAGTCATAGTCTTTTGACTAAAAAGCCATTTTACTTTTAGTCGTATTTTAGTCATCTGAATTGTTTTAGTTTTAGTCAATTAAATCTCAAACCTTGACAGTAACGATTAACTTCAAAGTTCTGCAAGTGGGTAAACCCAGCTCTCTTCCCCCAACACCACCATCCAAGTTGGGTGAAATTAACATTGATAGTGCAGAAGTGTCAATTCCAAATTAAAGTCCAAAATAGAAGAATCTGAACAGATTCTTCTAGTTTAACTAATTTGACCTTAAATTTTAAATTCACCATAGAAACATAGAATGTGACGGCAGATAAGAACCATTCGGCCCATCTAGTCTGCCCAATTTTCTAAATCCTTTCATTAGTCCCTGGTATTATCTTATAGTTAGGATAGCCTTATGCCTATCCCACGCATGCTTAACCCCTTAAGGACCAAACTTCTGAAATAAAAGGGAATCATGACATGTCACACATGTCATGTGTCCTTAAGGGGTTAAACTCCTTTACTGTGTTAACCTCTACCACTTCAGCTGGAAGGCTATTCCATGCATCCACTACCCTCTCAGTAAAGTAATACTTCCTGATATTATTTGTAAACCTTTGTCCCTCTAATTTAAGACTCTGTCCTTTTGTTCTGGTAGTTTTTCTTCTTTTAAATATAGTCTCCTCCTTTACTGTGTTGATTCCCTTTATGTATTTAAATGTTTCTATCATATCCCCCCTGTCTCGTCTTTCCTCCAAGCTATACATGTTAAGTTCCTTTAATCTTTCCTGGTAAGTTTTATCCTGCAATCCATGAACCAGTTTAGTAGCCCTTCTCTGAACTCTCTCTAAGGTATCAATATCCTTCTGAAGATATGGTCTCCAGTACTGTGTACAGTACTCCAAGTGAGGTCTCACCAGTGTTCTGTACAATGGCATGAGCACTTCCCTCTTTCTACTGCTAATACCTCTCCCTATACAACCAAGCATTCTGCTAGCATTTCCTGCTGCTCTGTTACATTGTCTGCCTACCTTTAAGTCATCAGAAATAATCACCCCTAAATCCCTTTCCTCAGATGTCGCGGTTAGGACTCTATCAAATATCCTATACTCTGCCCTTGTGTTTTTACGTCCAAGATGCATTATCTTGCACTTATCCACATTAAATGTCAGTTGCCACAACTTTTCAGATGAGTTTAACAGTTCTATCCGAACCGATTTCGTAATATACCATTGGAAACATGGATAACAATGACTTTATTGCAAGGTGAACGATCTCCAGTTTAATAGGTTAATCACTAATTTTTGGAGAACAATTTAAATGAAAGATGTTCATTGTGTGTTCACCAATTTGCGGACTATCAGTGGGATTAAGGTCTTTTCTGAACGTTCGCTGTATGTTTATTTTATACAGTTTTTGCTGTGAAAAAGTGCATGTTATCTCTGCAGACACAAGTTCAATTAACTTGGATTAATGGAATTCATTACCAAAAAATTAAATATTGCATGAATATAGAGCCTCGTGCTACATAGCTAATCCCTGTTTCATTTAGTATAACCTTTGGACTAGAATGTATCTTAAATCTTGTATCTTTTTTCCTCCAAAAGCATTTTAATTAAAAGAAATCCAATTTAAATTAAAATTAAAAAAATATATTTTTTTAAAATCTATTTATTGTTTTTTTATTTCAGTCCTCAATTTTTATCCACCCTGATCGAAATACATAACATTGAGAACTGCTCTTCAGCTAAACATTTGTTAGCATGGTAGAGCTGTAATATGACATAACTTAAAGGGACACTATTGGCACCCAGACCACTTCAGCTCCTTGAAATGGTCTGGGTGACGTATCCCTGTCCCCTTAACCCTGCATCTGAAAACATTGAGGTTTTCGAGAAACCAGACGGCCACTAGAGGTGCTTCCTGCAGTTCCCTGAGTTTAACTAACACTGGAATAAGGTAAATGGTTATTTAACCCTTTCATTGCCGGGGGAGGTGGGGGCAGCACAGGATCAGAGGGACACTATAATGTTAGGAATACAAAGCCATATTTCGAACAGTAGTGCTTCTTTGAATTTATTATCCGTCAATAACACACCATCATAGAAGTGAGTTTTACATACATTTTGCTTCTTCCATAGTATTGAGCTGTGTAAGGGAGCCTTGATAGGCTTTAACCCTTAGATTGTAAGCTCACAGGCTATCTAGCAAAGTACTTTGTATAAAAGAGCTTCAATGGCTGTATCTCTGCTCATGAGCCAGGCCCCCTTTACCATTTATATAGGTCTGTCTTTTTCCCCAATTGTACAGCACAGAGTATTATGTTGGCGCTTTCTAAATGGCAGTAATAATGTATTAGAAGAACAGTTTGTGTAAGCGTAAAACATTGTACATTTTATACATGGGAGATGCATGCTAATGCCGAATGGGCTCAACTACATTGAATTTTTTTTTTTTTTTTTTTTTTTTTTTTAACGGTTACTGCTAATGTCAGGTATCTGTCTTCAGACCTTATCTAACATTACGATTGGTCCCTGGAGATAAGTTTTTCTAATTGACGTCTTTTAAAAGTTAGCATCATAAACAAGTCATTGTATTGCCATTACTCAAGTACCCGCCACAGTTGGGACCAGTAACTAGACGGTGCTTGCGTCATAATTATTGTTAATTATGTTGTTGCCCTTTCAGCAACCCAGTACTGTTCAACACGTTCTAGAGATAGCAGGCATTCTCCGATTGAATACTCCTTTCATATACACCTTGTAAATGATCACAGATGGGAATTGTGGAATATTTGAAGCTGAACTAAATTGCATTTAAATTTTTGACATTGTGGTGACAGAGCCCCGCGCTTTCTTACACCTTGCAGTGAGTTAGATTCCCAGGCATTTGACTTTTCTTCCCCTTCTTCTACTTTTGTCTATTAATTGTAAGTTTAATTTGTTGCTCTATAGAGCATTGCACAGTTTCCAGGCTATTGAGTAAAATGCAGAGTTTTTCTTAATGGCTGTACTATCTTTTATCACATGCAGGGGGCGCTGTAACTGTATCACAGACCATAGCCATGTATATCCTTGTCCTTTTTTTTCTATTTTCCTTTCTCAGGGTTAATCTGGACCCTACTAAAAGTTGGTGAAGGGAAGCTCCTATGACACTTGGGTAATTTGGGTTTAAGGGTTAAACTGTTGTAACTATTTTCTTTAACTTTGTTCGTACCTTTTTTTTTTTCCCAGCCAAGTCAAGCCGGAAGCTGACGTTCCTATACCTGGCCAATGATGTTATTCAGAACAGCAAACGCAAAGGACCTGAGTTTGCTCGCGAGTTCGAGAATGTTCTTGTAGATGCCGTTCTGCATGTTTCCAGGTAATATGGCAGTCCCTGGCATGAATTCATACATATACTCACACCATTCTTTATTCAGGCACATTAGCTGCATTGAGGAAGTGTCTTGGGTAGGTATAGACCAGGGATAGGCAACCTTCGGCTCTCCAGATGTTGTGGACTACATCCCCCATAATGCTCTTACACACATAATGCTGGCAAAGCATCATGGGAGGTGTAGTCCAAAACATCTGCAGAGCCGAAGGTTGCCTATGCCTGGTATAGACAGATTATCATAATAATACCGTTGTAATCGGTATCGGCATTGTACTTTACCAATAATTGTAATTTACCGCTGTCAGCAATCAAACTCCTATCAGTAGCCGTTCTGTACAAGCTGAGATCTCACGGATCCCAGCATGTACTGGCTGCCTGAGAGGGATGGGAGTGTGATTGCTGTCAGCATGTTCAGTTAATGCCATATTTTTGTAGAAATGGTGTTACTTTTACAAAACTTAAAATGTACATATTATCGGAACCAGTTATCGGCAATCACCCTCAAAGGCGACCGGTAATCTGCATCAGCTCTGAAACAATTATATTGGCCGATCCCTATTCTTAGGTGTTATATACTACTGCTGCACTGAGAGGGATTAGGATGCATTCTTTGCCATTTTTCTTATATTTTATTTTGGGGGGAGACCTAAATTCAACATTATGTTGTCAGGCAAGACTTTATAAGGTCCCAGTGTGAACTGAACTAATCACGGCTTTAATAAGGTCATTGATGTCATGTCTTTAGCACATAGAGGAGCCAGGCAGCACGTTAAAGCCCTTCCTGAGAGAGTGCAGAATTAGAGGGGCAACGGAGAGGCAGAAACTCTGGGCATTGCCCATTTATTGCATGAAAGTCACAAACGTTTGTAAAATCTCTGAAAAAGCATCTGGATGACGTGGCACTGATTGTGTCAAATAAGCAAACTGTACAGTTTAATTACTAAATCTTCTAAGCTCTGCACACTCTTACACTCACTCCCTTTTCTGTATCCACTCAGTGGATCTCTTTCCATGTCTAACAATTCTCGCTCTCGTTGTACCACTAGCCCACCTAATCTTGGTCTCTTACCGAATACCTTCCTCCTTTCCCTTCCACTCACACAATCACTATTTACTTTTCCTTCGTCCACTCGGTCAATGCGTTTCACCTTTTCTCCCCTCACTCTGCCCCTTTGCAGTGAAGCGGATGATGGTTGCCGGAAACCTTTGGAGAGGCTGCTTCACATCTGGCAGGAGCGCAGTGTCTATTCCGCCGAGTTTGTCCAGCAGCTCAGACTAGCGATCGATGGCGAGGACAGTCCCAGGGAACCCCAAGGTACATCGCTCCCGGGGGAACCAGACATGTGACCACAGTCTCCTTACCCTGAGTGCGGGCATCCCTCCTCATCCCAAGGTGCCCGCATCACATTTATATCGACCCCTTTTGCACTACGCACACCCCACTCCCCTTATTATAAATGCATGGATCCATTGACATTATTATAAGGTGGTTCCATTTTTTTACCTGCCTTTTAACAGAGCTGGTAGATATTATTATTAACAAGTGCTTGTATTACCTGTATTTTTTTTATTAAATTGACAAACGGTGATCAATTAGATTTTGCAGTAGATTAAAAAAGCCTTATCTGTACAGTAATACTGTAATGGTAGATGCCCATACACAGATTGTAATGATTAACATATTGTTGTTTGCCATGCAATGGTAACCGGCTTAATTGCGTGTTGTTTAGCATTCTATGGTTCTGGTGTGGTGATGGTTAATGATGACTTCTTTGTAGTCTTATTTGACCCATCCTGTGATAAACTGATTTAGCTGCTGTGCTGTTCTGTCCTCCTCCCAATGTACACATTAAAGGGACACTGTAGGCACTCAGACCACTTCAGCCCATCGAAGTGGTCTGGGTGCCAACTCCCATCACCCTTAACCCTGCAAGTGTAATTATTGCAGTTTTTATAAACTGCAATAATTGCATTGCAGGGTTTAGTCCTCCTCTAGTGGCTGTCTACCATGCAGCCACTAGAGGGACTTCTAGCTTCTTAGACAACTTTTGGTTGTCTCTAAACGACGCTAGACGTCCTCACGCTATGAATGAGGACCTCCAGCGTCGCCGGAATCCCTAGAGGAAAGCATTGAATAATGCTTTCCTATGGGGAGGTCTAATGTGCATTAGGTCTCCCCTGCTGGCGGATGTCGGCGTGGGCGGAGCCCTCGGTGCTGGATTCAGGTAAGTGTCCTTGGGGGTTTTAACCACTTCAGCGATGTGGGGGGGAGGGGGTACTCCAGGATTCTGCAGTGGCAGGAAAATGGGTTTGTTTTCCTGGCACTGGAGAATCCCTTTAAAGACTTTGATGCTGCCATCGAAAATTCTACTTTCCTCTCTGCGGAGCCCTGCTGGCACTCTAAGTATGGGAATCTGTGTCATCATGCAATCTTAAATGCTGATTGTAATGACAGCGAATAAAAAGCTGAAGTGGTCTGGGTGCCTGTAGTGTCCTTTTCATTGTTTTTAAGGGAAAAGTTTTTGTTAATCTGTTTTTCTTTTGCTGGTAACACATAGTTTAGACTAGAGTAGAACGATTTATTTATTTATTTTTTCAAATGCTTTTCATTTGCGTTTTACCCTCATTGGCATTAAAAAGCTACTTTGTTTATTTATTAAATCATTGTATTATTTTTTCAATGAATAAATCTCCATCTGCGACAAGGTATAAAAGCCTTTGTGAGCTTAGCCTGTCCCCAGCCAGTCCGTGGGCAAGCTATGCGGTACAAATAATGAATTAGTTTGCTTCTGACTGTGAATAACTTAAAAGGAGACCATCACTGGGATGAAATTTATTATACTTTTATATCTTTAAAAGAAAGTCCTCAATCTTGCGAAATGGTTTTCAGATCAGTGTAGGTGTGACTTGGCATAACATTTTACATTTTGTTTGGAGAGTTTTTTTGTGTAGATTGCCTAGCTCGAGAATTGTTTAGTTTTTGTTGCTGCACAACTGACTTGGTCTGACTGCTTTTCTTTAAACAAGTCTGTCTAACCGCTCTACCTGTGACATTTGGCATTAGCCTTAAATTATTCTGATAAATAATAAAACCCCTCCACTACCATCCCTGGAGAGCCTTAAGTTTCTAAGCAGACAATTTTGTTGGCGCTCCTGAGCTAAGCTTTGCAAGCGATACAGTGCCACAGAGCTCTGACAATTTACAAGGAAAATAGGAAATAGCATATTTTAAGTAAACAGAAAAAATATGTTGCCTCCCAAACAAAGGGAAATGCGCATGTTTGTTTGGCCGGGCGCATAGTGCTGCCGACGAGCTGCATTCCTTCTGTTAGTGTTACTGTGCACAGAGAGCTTGGCTTGCTGTGAGTGACACTGACCAGAGTAACTTGATGAATTATGGAGACTTCCTGTATAGGAAAATGGCACATATCTTAAAATCTTAATGGTACGTGCCATACAATCCATATATATATGTATGTGTGTGTGTAACTGGAATTTCTCTGGTTATTGAGATTGATAGTATAGGTTTTTGATATATATATAATTCTAATGATAATATATCCACATATGTACATTTGACATTTGAGAGCTTTGAACCTGTGAAGAGGTGGGGGGGGGGGAATACATTTTATTTTTTTATTTTTTATAATTCAAGTTGGTGGGGTGTCATAATAACCCATAAATTGGACTTGGCAATGGGAATTTTGTCTCTGTCTATCCAACGGAAAACTGGCGCTGGGGAAAAAAAACAAACAGGCATCATTGCTATCTGACTGTTTAACCCTTCCACTGCCTGTTACTGATTGCATGCAATTAGCGTCTCTGCAGCAGCAGGAGGTTAATCATAGCACTGTCTCCCTCAGGCACCAGCAAGTGCTGTACAATTCCGCAGGGTCCACTTGCTGGTGCTACTGACTTTTTACCTCCATCCTGCTGTTATGCAATTAGTGCCAGTCAATGGAAGGGGTAAAGATAACAGTTTAGGTTCCATGCGTGAGTGTAGTGACATTAACAAGGGTTAATGTGTTTCTGGTACCAACTTGAGCAGTATGCCTGTATTAGTATGTGCCCTGTATGATGTGCAGCTTCACCCCCTGTCTCCTTGAAGTGTGGACACTGGCTGCATGGCGAGAGGTGCTCTCGACCCGGGTGTGCTGGGAGTCCCTATCTTCCCAGCAATCCAAGGGTTTATTCAGGAGAGAACTGATAGAGACAGACAGCAGACCCCTCCACCACCACACCACTTTAATTTTCCTGTCTGGCCTGTATGATTATTGGTGGTAATACCTGACTGTTACTCGCAGCCAACATTTGTACAACCGCAGGCTCCTTTATAGATAAACAGAGACCTAAGATATATGCTGTGCGCACACATTTCCTCCTTAATTGCCTTAAGCAGCTCCGTGTGGTTACGGGTTAGTGTAAGTGTTAGTATAGTGGTTAAGAGACGTCTCTACTGTTATAGCAGATCCAGGATATACACACATACATTCATGTCTCAGTGCTGCCCATGATTCTTGGGAGTTGGAGTACGAGTGGTAACTATTTCCGTTGCCGCCATTATAATGGCAAAGAACAGGAATTGTAACACTCAGAAATCTTGGGCATAACAGGACATTGGTGAACTGAGCATTATTACCTGTTCATTACTCCCTTAAGGACACAACTTCTGGAATAAAAGGGAATCATGACGGAATATTTCCATCATGTGTCCTTAAGGGGTTACTGGGAATAAAGGCTTGTCTGATTTCACTATCTGTGTAACACGTGATCTGCCTTTTGAAATAACAGGCAGATTTGGTATATATCCAGGAGAGGGGACAATATTTGGTCTTGCTCTTAGATTAAAGAGAACATTGTCAAGCTCTGAGCTAGCCCAGTGTGTAGCTGAACTGTTTTGTACAGATATTAGATGGTGACACTGTACATGTACATGACAGGTGTGCACGCATTGGGTAATTGCTATGAGTGACCTGCTGTCAGTTGATAAGACAAGAGCCCATAGCCTCTGCCAAGTATCTGTTAGATCAAACTTTGCAATGTGCAGTCTGCCTCCCAGTCACTTTCAAACACTTTATAAAGACCTGCAGGAAACTGCGGGAACACATCACAGTCATTGTCCATGTACGATGAACGTCAGTGTCCTTTTATTCCTCTGTCTCTCTCGGATTCCAATAAAGCCGAAACGATAACTGTTGCTTTTTTTTTTTTTACTTTTATTGGCATTTTAAATGGGGGTCAGCCAAACTGCAACCACAAACTGTTAAAATAAAAACGTTGTAATATTTGAAGCTTAATAACCGTCAATAGTCATAACACAGCAGATTGTTGTAACTGTAACATAATCTGCAAATACACCCTCGTACTGAGTTAGAAGTTACTCATATGTCTGATCATTTTATTTATTTTTCGGGATGTTCTTTGCATTTCCTAAATTTAGCCCGGTTGCCTGCTTTTCCTCAGTCCTGCGTTGAACATTGAATAACTGCGGTGATGACAGGCAGCCTGGGGGTGTGAGCTTTAAAAAGCCATGCACCTTCAGATTTGGAAGAGACGTGGGCATCGCAGCAGGTGACTACGAGGTCACAATCCTTCCCGATGAGACACTTCTGCTATATTTGTTCAGACTAATCCCACGTGAAATTATCTCTGAATCTCTGCCACTCTCAGACACAATGCCAAACAGTGTTGTTTAGCTTGGCAATTAAGATTTGCTATGTTTGTTGACTGTTACATTTCAGAAATCGTACGCTATTGAAGAATCAAAGGGTTCAACTTTTCTTCCCAGTGTAATATTTATTTGGGTTTGTTATTTCTCAAACATTTGGTGTCTGCCTTTGGCTCCATAGCCTCGTAATGTTTTACATATGCCACAACTTTTCCCGTTAGAATCTTCTGATGCATTCACGAATGTACTGAGACCTCTCATTTGTAGCCTACACTAATTTCATGCTTACATTGTTCTAGTGGAACAGGTCAGAGAGTGAACAGAGTTTCAGATATATTGAAAAGAAAGTTTGTTTTTACTGGTTTCAGCTCTTGAGCAAGTAGATATACAGAGGTCCCATTTAAGCCGATGCATCAGCTAGCATCAACTGTGGTCTATCTTGGTAGCGAAGCAGTGTAGATTACGGAGGATGTCAGGGGAGGCTGAAGTGCGAGCTGGACATCTGTGGCTAGTTCTTGAAACCCAATCTGGTACTGGAAGTAGTAAATACCTCATATCTAGAAAACGATGCATACTATATGCGTTTAAGGTGCCCAGTACATAGCGGTGCACGACAGAGTCTTTCAACTGTTGCAGCAGAGCTTGTCTCGTTCTATCCCTACGGACATAGAAGATATGTTTACTGACACAGCATTCAGGGAAGCAATGACTCATTACTCACATGTTAGACTGTGTTCCCTGCGGTTATATGCTGGCTTGTTTAATTAGCAGACACACTGTACAGGTAAATCCGTGTATTCATAGGGCTTCTCCTCCCCCCCCCCCCTGCTGGTTCCTATGTGGACACTCAGTCCCACAATACCATCACCGTTCATCCTCGATTGTGTCGGTATGGATAGAAGTGTAATTCTCAAGATTTGTTTACAGCTCGTGTGATTTTCTGAATGTTAGTCAGATACTTCGTATGTATTATTCAGAAAAGTCGTAGATCTGCCTTTAGGCCACTTCAATTCAATTTTTCTGTATAAAGTTCTACCTTGTTGCCTTTAGATAGGTCAGGAGAAGCTGGCCACCCCCCGGCGTAAACCAATGTAGGAGTACCCGTTTCATGGTAATTGGTTAGTAGAAATGGGGGCAGAGTGAATGCTACTTCACACATTTATTTACTTTATCTTTCATAACAAACTCTGATAGGATGCTGTTAACTATGGTCTTTTTTCCTTTTTTTTTTTTTTTTTAGTGAGTGAGGAAAAGCCGCCCCCGATGACTACATCGTTGAAACGTAGTATACATCAAGTCCAAGAAGAGGAAGATGATTACCCAACCAGTTACTCCCCACGGGACCCTTCAACTGGACCCCCTCTGGTGCGCTTTTTCTAAGTTCTCATATCTATACCTAGAAATGGTCCAGATTTGCCACATAAGCTCGATTTTTAACAGTTCATTGCTTCAACACCAAGCCATGCATTAATAGTCGGTCAATATTCACTTTAACAATAAGATCTGCCCACATATATGTAGAGCCACCTCACCTTAAGGCTTATGGTGTCTCTGGGTGAATATCGGAACAAAGTTCCCTTATTTACCGAACGTTGATTTGTAGATTTCCAATCATTTCAAAGAATCCATTCCTAAAATATTACTCCTATACAAAAACGAATTGAATTATGGCAGACGTGGCTTTAGTAGAATGTTTGCGCTAGTTACTCTTGATTAGTGTTGATAAAAGGCATAATTTTATCCACAGTAATGTCACAATTCCAGCTCACGGTTCAAAAAAAAAGAGAGGCAGAGACTGGCTACATTTGCTTTGATGTATGCGGTTCTGAGTTGTTTCTCTTTTTTTCTTTCTTTGTTCCCCGTGTTTGACATTGATGCTACCGTGCGTCACAAGCAAAAGGCATCCATTTTTTATTGATTATTTTTCCCTTTCATTTTACAGCACCATTAATCTGTCCGCTGTTTACTTAAACATGTCCTGAATGTTGCCTGGGAGTTGAAAATAATACAGTCTGTGCCCAAATCAGCAGGATCGAGTGCGTTAATTATTTCCCAATTAATCTCCATGGATAAATAAATGAATCTTTGTTCCCGTTCTGTATATGGAGCTCTAAAGCCAATCAGTCATTTGTGTGTGTGTTTATGTGCTAGCTCAGAGTTCCTTGTTATATACACATCACACGTGCTTCTTTTCTGAGCAGACGGGAGAAGTGTAGATAATTCCTCCATTAACACTCAAACGCTGCATATTTTTGGCCTAACTGTAAACCTTATAAATGATAAAGTTTTGGCTCATTCAGCACATTTTTAGTTTAATTTATGACTCGTGTAAACATTCTGAAGGGCCTACTCCGATCCACACGGTCTACTAGACAGACTGTCATGTTCAGAGTCGGTTTGCATTGAGATAAAGCAGGAGGATAGCGTAGGAGGGTTTCTGTATCCATCACTCCTGCTGGCCTGCCAGTTGTACCTCCCTGCTTCGTCTGCGGTCAGATAAGCCCGGTCATTGCTTGGAGATATGTCACAGATGCTTCCTCTCACACAGGCAGAATAAATGTTTCCTTTTTTACATTTGCAAACCTGCATATTTTGGCAAAATCTTAAATCATGACTTTCCAGGCACGTACAAGCAGAATAGCTAGCGGCATTGTAGAAGCTAAACTTACGTTTAATATACGGGGTTACATTTCTCACCTACCCCATATACAGGGGATATCTAAAGATTGATCTGTCAGTCATCGCAGAACTACAACTCGGTCAGAACTTCATGTGACTTGTAGTTCTGCAGGAACGGAGGATCTGCCATTTTGGCACTTGTGCTGTATACCCTCTATAGACAGATATATTTATATAAGCCATCAAACACATTTCCCAGGTACGTTTGCATGTATATAATGTAGTCCATTTTGAATGGTTTCTAATGGCTGTTTATTATTGCACAGGGTCCAAGAGAAAACCAAGCAAATGGTTTATGTTGTATAACGTGTTTCAGTTGTATGCTAAACCTGTAATAACCTGTGCTCCTTTTATAGTGTTGTTTGTGCAAGTTCTGATTCTTTCATCTAGTCTTCCTGCGTATAAATCACTGTAACTGAGTCACTTTACATAAACTGCTGCAGCTGTAACCCCACCCATCTACTTGGTGATGTCACAGTGGGAAGCACTGACCTGCTTGTACAAGTACTTGTATGGAGTACACACACATACTGTACAAATCCCAGTGACTTGCATAAGGACTTTTTGGGGATATCGATGAAAGAGCCTGTGCTCCATCCACAAACATGCACATGGCTCGTATAGCTTCATTTGTAAAATAACATGAATGTAGCTCTACAACAAGTCTAGAATACTTAAACTGCCAAACTAAACAGTTCATGGGATGTGATTCGCTCTGTTTTTCAACACAATGCTGGGACCAGGATTGGCTGAAAATATACAGACACTTTCAGTCCCTATTGATTTGCAGCAAACAATAAATCCCAATGTGACCTGTTCTAGAGTAGTGGTTCTCATGCCCTGGACCCAGTCTGGAATTTGGGTCTGCAGTGGTTGGTAGAGACACATCATATTCATGTCTGCTGTGCCAGGGCCCACAAGTTGCTTTGCATTAGTAGCTTTACATTCTCCAGTGCAATATGTTTTTCTAAATTCTTGGGGTAATTAAATTAGACGTAAGGAAGGTCACTGCTTCACATTTGAAGAATTGGTCCCCCAGCTGTTTTGATGTTATTAATTTGTGTCCATGCGTCACTGATCTAAAAATTAGAAGGAAAAAAACAAAATGGATGTTTTTTTTTTTTTTTTCAAAATATAAACAATTATTTCCCTGGGGAAGTTTCAGCAGGACCCTCTGCTTGATCTGAGGCGTTAAGCTTTTTTTGCAAGGCTGTAGCTCCACCTCCGACCTAGTGAATGAGCCAGTCTAGAATCTGTTTCCAGGTTGACTGGCCGTTTAGGTTTTGCCATGCACTGGACGATGGACGAGGCAGGCACAACTTGGGTTCTGAGCTCTTTCTCCTTCCAGCAGAGAAAGCCGAGCCGCTGACTGTTAATCCACGGTCTGTGGCTGTGTCGATAGCAGGACATAGCCCCAGATCATGTTTAATGATCCAGGCTATGTACAAACTGATAGCTTCCGCAGTATGGAGGAAAGCTTTTCTTGGGGATAAACTGCTTATCTTGTAAACTCCAGCTGTGCACCCCTGTGTTCTCGGAAGATCAGGAACGGCAATATCAGTAAAAACAGAAACCACTGAATAGTCATATTTCTATAGCTGCACCCTATACGAGCAGAATGTCAAATTAGAGGGAATATACAGCCATATATTTTATATGAAACCTGGAACATTGCAGATGCATACAATCCAACAAAGTAGGAATTTCAAATAGGAACAAAAAAAATTTGCAGGAAAAGAAGAAGAAAAATAAATCAGGAAAAAAGATTGATTTGTATGTCATTAAGAATATCTCACTGCCTTTTAAAAAGATAAAAAGTGCAGTCATCAAACAGGACTGATATACACAGTTCTGTTTTAAGATGTTTCCCTGTGCCAAGCAACTTTGTAGAAATGGACCTGAACCAGAAGTCATTTGATTGTATTTGGCACAAGCCTCCTGGCCAACCATCAGAGTGAGAGGCAGAGTCGCTGTAGCGTTTTGCACTGGGGTACTTTGGCACTTTCCCCGGTTTATCTTATGAGTTTAGATCAAAGTTTGATAAAATTAGGAACCAGATGTCCATATATAACCCCCTTATGTACACACAGTTTTTTTTTTAGTAGCTGTATTTAGAGTATTTTTCAAAATTAGTTAAATATGGTGGACAACATGATGTCTATATCTATATTTAATATAGGAGGGCTATATTAGTAACTAACTTTGTAAAGTTTTGGTGTAGATTTTGCGGAACGGGTAGTGAGTGTTTTTGTTCTCTCCAGGTAGTGAATTCTAGTGTTTCCAAACTACATTTCCCATGATGCCTAACCAATTTTAAGGCCGGCTGAGCATCATGGGAATTGTAGTTTGGAAACATGTGCAGTATTAAGATTAGCCGTCACCGCTCCGCGATCCCATCCAATAGCACGGGATGTATTTGTGTGCAACAAAAATGGATCTGGCATTTAGCGCGGCACTTTAGCAGGTATAAAAAATTCTCGAGAAAGAGCGCATAAAGGAGACTTTGGGTAAAATGAGAAAAGGTAATAGAAGAGCTTGCATTGAAGTGGAAGGTGGCAGGCAGCCAAGTAGAAGCTCTGATGTCGACATTGGAGATTACAGTATGCGTTAAGGCGAACTTCGAGCCAAAATGCAGTTTGGTATGAGTTTTAGAGAGAGTCCTTGTTTGAAGAGATTCCTTTTGATAGCTGAATTTGTTAGATTGCTGTGTGTATATAAAATGTTTGTGTGTGTATTGACATACAGTGGCTTGTTGCCCAACAGGAAACCTGACATTTGAAAGCCATTGGGCTGAGAGTCTTAATCAGTTTCTCCAAGTAATTCACAGTAAAAAAAAAACAAAAAAAAAACAGAAAAGTATGTTCCATCCACCTAGAGAGAGTACCTTCCAGTATACGTGTAATAAAAAAAGGCCGGACAACAGCAGTGCCGTGGTATGAAGGATTTATCCTAGGTCAGAACAGTGGCACCGTTAAAGTTCTATGGAGTCATTTATTCGACTGCATTTTGCTTGTTCAATTGTTTTTGTTTTTGTTCTTTTGTTTTGTTTTTTATATCGGTTCCTCCATAACAAAATACAGATTTTTTTTTTTTCTATAGCGGTAGTCGGGTCAGTGAGCTTTTTGCCCTCTATCCGGATTAAAACTCCCCATCAGCACAGTCAGGTTGTAGTCCAGCAGCTGAGTATGATGGAAGCAGCACATTGCTCAGCCATGGTTAGCGATTCTCGGAGCTGTTGTAATCTATTTTCAGTGAAATGGTTAATGAAGGATTGGGGCAGGTAGAAATTTCTCTGGGATGCTTTCCGCACCGTCAGGTGCAGGCAGATGCCTACGCGCACGGATAATGATGATTTGTGTTATACTGAGACTAATATAGGAAGATTAATCGTCTTGTCACCGGCTGTATCGAGGAGGTGAGATAGAAATGTGCAAGTCCTGTTTTGAACATCATGCAGGTCGATCAATTAGCCTTTCTCTGTATGAATGCAAACATATTTAGCTGTCACTTCTCCTCTCCTGTAGCACCCTGCTGTCCAGCTGTGGCCCCCATGCTGTTCGATGGTCTTTGCATTTAGCTGCTAGTGTACTCCCCCAGCCCTTGAACTTGGTTTCATTCTCTCCTTGTGAATTCGTACTCTATGCACATTTGCATCCATTTATTTTTGTTAGCGAGCATTTCTTTTATGTTGGGCGTTTTCTCCCCCTCTAGTTTTCAAAATAAATTCCATTTATAATGTAAACCGAGGTCTGTCTGCGTGAACAAATATTTACTCAGTGACAATCCAGAGCAGTAGATAAATAATCGGCACACAAAAAGTAAACAGAGCAAAAATAATAAATGACATACTTTACAAACTAAATTTATAATAAACACCTTCCGTTCTCACCCAGAATTGGTTTGTACAAGTGTCTAATATTATCCAGGACTTTCCGTGATCACAGATAGGAGAGACCGAGGCAGGGAGTGTGCAGGTTTATGTCTACCTACCCGTATGACATCCTTAGAGGGATTGAAGTATTCCATTTCATAGATATATTATATAAGAGGTGCGCCTACGTAGTCTGAAACTAAAAATCACTTATACTGTTGCACAATGTATTATGTCATTACACCCTCCGACTCCAGTGCTGGTTGCTAAAACTGGAACTGTGTCCTCTGTCCACTACAGGTGGGAATGTTCCACCCAGTTGTTAATTGTCTCTCTCTCTCTCTCTCCTCACTCATCCACACAGGCTGATGATCTTATTAAAGCTCTACAAGACCTCGAAAATGCGGCATCGGGTGATGCGGCCGTGAGGCAGAAAATTGCATCCCTCCCTCAAGAGGTCCAAGATGTGTCTTTGCTGGAAAAGATTACAGGTAGGTGCCAAGAGAAATGTGGTGGATACCAGAAGTCTAGAAACTTTAATGGTCATGATCTTCTCAAGGTCTTATCTGGAAAAACTTGATTTTCACTTTGTGAGATATTCTAAAATTGTCCTGTTTTTTTTCTAAATTATCTGTTTTTGTCAGTTCTCAAATCATTTGGTGAGCTACGGCCAATGAGCATGTTTGCCGGGAATTCCTATATAAATACTCTCCTGTTTATGTGCGTCTTATTTCAGACAAAGAGGCAGCAGAGCGGCTATCGAAGACTGTAGACGAGGCATGTCTATTGTTGGCAGAGTACAATGGGCGCCTGGCAGCAGAGTTAGACGACCGGCGACAGCTAGCAAAGATGCTGTTGGAATATACGCAGACTCAGAACGAAGCTTTAACAAGCAAGGAGAAAAAGCTAGAGGTAAAGATCAGATCTTACTGAATGTTTACATTCAAGATTATGGTGGGGATGTAGTTTTCAGTAAGACCTGTAGTGCTCTTCATCACCTATCATTGATTAGGAGCTTATGATAAGATTTAATGGTCAATATCTGGACATAGAGTGGAATTTACTGGGAAGAAGAGCAGATACAAAGCTGTGGGTCTCCTGAATCTGGTAATGGACTCGAGAGGAATTCAGTCAAACTCGATCGTGGTTATTCAATAAACTCACTTATTAGGTGTTCTTGCATAGCAAGACCACTTAATGTTATCTCACATCTATATTATTCTTATTATAGCCAAATTTAACACCCTAACTCCTCCCACAGTTTTTACACTACATAGACCATAATATACCGAAATGTGCGGATTGTTCCCGATTGGTGTGCTATTACTTTGTGGAACGTTTCGCTGAATGGTTCACAAAATATCGTCGTTTTTGTGGCGAAATTGGTCCCATAGGAATAAATTGAGAAATGTTCAAAACTAGAGTAGGAGCTGACAAAAGCAGAAAAATCAGGACATGATTTATAAACTGCCACCCTCATTTTCAAGCCCACCTACACAAATCTTATATCAAAACGTTCAGCTATCATCCCTGCTGCGACGGCTAAGCCATAGTCCTGATAGTTTTCACAATATGACCATTTGTTTGCAACTCACACTGTCCATTGACATTCACTGAAACTCCACTCTAGCCACCTCAAATTTGAAGGGCAATATCTAAACTGTGACTGTGCCTTCATTTTTAATATTTAAGAGACATACTATGGTGGATGCTCAGAATTGGGATGTCCTGCCTGGGGGGTGGATGCTCAGAATTGGGATGTCCTGCCAGGGGGGGGGGGGGGGGTGGATGCTCAGAATTGGGATGTCCTGCCAGGGGGGGGGGGGGGGTGGATGCTCAGAATTGTGATGTCCTGCCAGGGGGGGGGGGGGGGGGGGTGGATGCTCAGAATTGTGATGTCCTGCCTGGGGGGTGGATGCTCAGAATTGGGATGTCCTGCCTGGGAGTGGATGTGTAGTGTATTGACCTCCTGTCAAGGTACCATCAGAGGATACAGTTAGTTCTCCTCTAATGTATCCACTCGAGCATAGGGCCTTTTTGGGCCCTTTAATGCAATGAGGACTTTCCTAACCTGGATCTGCCAGAGATCAATGCCCCTTACTGGACTGCATGATGGCTCCCTTTCTGCTTGTGCCACATAGCACTGGGAGGATAATAGCGTGTAACATACACATGTACTTTTCCCATAATCCCATGTACCTTTTGCTTTCTGTTTTTTTGTGTTCCCACTATTGGCCAAGCTTCCGCATTTATTGCATTCCACTCCTGTTTTGTACTGTGGGTCATTGCACTAACGGAGTTTCCCTACAGTGCTGAGAGTTTGCTGGATTATAAGTAGGATTCTTCTGCACATGGTATATAATGCAGTCTCACTTCCAGCCCATCTCTGACCGCGATGGCCCCTTATACACTATGCTGCCACACAGCTCAATGGGTCTGGAATTATTCTCTAGAACATCCTGATTATATCATGGAGTGTGTTGTTTTCAGCTCCCAGTGGGACACAGCCTTTCTGACATGGCAGATGGTGGGAAAATGAACAGAATAAATGGAAGTGGGAGGATTTGGGGGTTTTCCAACTGATATGACTATTAAAGAAAATATCACTATGACCTTATTAACTCCTTCAAACTCCACATAATCATATTGATCTGGTTTTTGTGTGTGTGTGTTTATATGTATATATTTTTTTGTATTTAAATCCCTGACATGGCGGATGACACCATCTGTGCCTTTTTCCCATAATGCACGGTTTTACAAGGTCCCTAAACTGAAAGCGGTGCCAGGACTTACGTGTCCCCTTAATATATTGGGGACAAACCTTTGCACTAAAGCCCGGGTGACTTAACGTCATAGAAAATATAGGTTAAAAATCGGCAGCGGCTGTCCGAAACCTTGTGTGACATCACATATTTAATGATTAGATCCAGAGAATACATTGTGAGGGATATTCACTAAAATGAGAATTCAAGGTTACGGCCAAAATAGCTGAATTGGAAATGGCTCCGCTCTCTGTAGGCCTTTGCACATGTTTGGTATCTCCCTTCTGTCTGTAACCATAGAATGTTGAGAATGGATACCATGAAATAACCTTGATGGTTTCATTAGTACTCGGTGCTAGCCACAGGCAGTGTATTGTTTTGTATGCATGGTTGATACCATGATAAATCCCTTAAGGTCTCTTACCTCATCTAGGGTGGGTAGAAGCAGGTACTGTAAGGTTTTAGCAGAAGGAGCCCAAAATGCAGGATGTCTTTGAAGAAATTCACCAGTTGAAGTCCAAATAGGATATGAGCAGAGATGAAGTCAGTATAGGCAAAGGTCAGGACAGACAGCACAGGTTCACAAACTATAAAACAAGCAAAGATTCTGATACCAGGTAATTAAATAATACAGGATAGGCGCAATGAAGTGAACACCACAGTGTAACTAAGCTAAGAGGGATAGGAGACAAACTTTTATATATGTGAGTAGGGATACACCCCCGCACGTCATGCCTGGGTTCCTGACGCACCCTACTTTATGTACCACCCTCTGCCCCTTTAAGAGAGTGCCTTCCAGCACGTGCGCCTAAGAAGGCTGGATCCTGCAGAAACATAGCCCACCTACCAGACCGAACTGCAGGGAAGCCCTTCCCTGCCCGTTCGCAGGCTGTGAGGCATCAAATTGGTCCGCCCAAATCCCTTCAGAAACGTGGGCCAGATCGGCATCTCTGCGAGGAGAGAGGGAGATGCAACGTGGGAGAACGAGGTATAAGTTGGGGGAAGCGTGGGGACCCAACAGGTACTGTTCTACATTTTTTATGTGGCTGATACCATGGATGAATCCCTGAAGGTCTCATAAGTTGTCTATGGTAACAGCAGGGAATGTTCTGTTTGCTCTGAGCCCAGTAGAACGGAGTAGCCTGGTGGCAAAACATGTTACGGGGATCATGTGATCGGACATTAAGCCACACAGGTGTCAAATTGCACATCCAGGTAACTCCAATCAGGAATAATTTTCCAGATCTGCTTTTTTGGCTCAAGTTTTGCAACACTATGGTCAATTCAGCCCAACCAAATTGTGAATAAACCAACTCCACCCAATCTAGCTTCTTCCTACAGCTATCCAGTCATATCATGCCATCAAACATTGAAACTACCCCCTATCCAATCGCCCCCTGTTTAACCCCTTAAGGACACATGACATGTCTGACATGTCATGATTCCCTTTTATTCCAGAAGTTTGGTCCTTAAGGGGTTAAATGCAACTCAGTACACCATATCCTAAACTCCCCATTGAGTACATTTTCTTACTCCAAGTTCAGTTTATATTTCTATCTGACAGCACTGTTGGTTGTATACTGATTTGCACACAGCCCTCTTAGATGCAGAGTGTAATATTTAAGTAAATAGCACAGTTTTTAGGTCTCATTTAATGAATCCTTTTATGTATCCAATGCTGAAAAAAACAAGTTGTTTGTGACCTGGGAGTCTACATTCTGACCAAGTTTAATATTTCAGGAATCTGACCTTTCCTGCGCTCCCAGGACTGCACAAGGTTGGTTTTAATAGGAAAACTAGTCATTTCCTGAATCCAAATTAATGGGGGTTGATTATGAAATGTATTGAAATCCCAGATGTTCATTCAAGATAATTATTTTGGCTTTTTCTACTCCAGAAGAGGTGAAAGGTGTTGGGAAGTGATGAGGAATAAATTCCATTTGTAAGACTTTTGGATGAGTTCATTCGCAAGATTTCTCAGTGGTATCTGGATATATGATGGGGGTGTCTGTCCACGACTTTTCACCACCTCTAAGACTACAACTATAGAATTTATAGGAATTGTTGTATAACCGAGCATGGAGACATTGGACATTAGTGCAGTGCAGCACTGACCCAGGAAGCACCTCTAGTGGCAATCTGAGTGAATGCCACTAGAGGTGTTTCTAGGCAACAATGTGAACCCTGCTTTTTCTCTGGAAAGGCAGTGCTTACATGAAAATGCCTGCATAGACAGGCTACAGACATTAAGCTGTAGTTGTTCGGGTGACTATAGTGTACTTTTAACTATTTTGGCTCATGCAGTGATATCTGGTGGCATTTCCTATTTAAGGATTGCTTTGCATTGAAGACCAATCAAACAGAAATGTAATGTAAAATTGCAGAGCTATTAATTATGTTCCACTTTTTTTTTTTCTCTCTTTTTCCTCATTCCTGCAGGAATACAAACAGAAGCTTGCACGTGTAACGCAAGTCCGAAAAGAGCTGAAATCCCACATACAGAGCCTTCCGGACCTTTCGCTACTTCCCAATGTCACAGGGGGGCTGGCGCCACTTCCTTCAGCGGGAGACCTGTTCTCTACTGACTAAGATCAATCCCCGTCTTCCCACCTGGGCCTTTCCTTGCTCTCCCCCACATGTTCAGTAAACACCAGCATCGTAGAGGGCATGGAGGAGAGCTCAAAGAGACTGGAAGCCTATCCTGCTATGTGATTTGCGTGGTCCTGCTCCTAAACCATCTTAGCGGAGTAGCAACTGCTGTCACCTTTTGTCCCTTTCTCTTCCATGTAGTGGAAAAAGTCTTCAACCCGTTATGACTACAGCCTTGCTAGGCTACCACCATCTATGTTGATCCCAATGTTTTTTGCTTTTTTTTTTTTTTTTTCCTCATTTTATTTTTTTAGAGACTTGTTTATGGAGTGCACTCAGATTATGTTTCTGTATCCGCTTTCTGGCCGCTTTGAATAGCCTTTTTCTGTTCTTTAGAAGAGATGATGCAGAAATGATACAAAATACACAATATAATGTGTGCAATTTAAGAACAATAGTGAAGTTGTGTCTATTTAAAAACCAAAAAAAAAAAACAGTTACAACTTTCTGATCACTCTTTTTGGATTTAAAAGTGCACCTATAGGGGTGATCTAGAACCAAAGTTTACATTAGAGACAATAATAAGAGAAAGTTGTGCTTTAGAAAGTACTTCGGCGTCCCGGTTTAGTTTGGTGCCAGACAAAGAATTATGGGAATATCGATGCTTAGTTTACAATCTCTGTGAGAGTGTTCCTTTTTGTCTATTCTATACTCCTTTTGTATGAAGCAAGCCGATCCCTTGAATCACCTTTACCAATATATTTTTGGCCCCTTAACGAAGGACTTAATTAGTGAGAATAAAAAAAAAAACCGAAAACTAAATTAGATAATTTACCACCTGAGTTTAACATAAAAAGAGATTGAAATACGAACTCGCCTAGAAAGATGAAATGGTATTAATTAGAAAATAGTAAGAGTTTATTAAAAATGATTGAAAAATATACTAGGAATTGGCCAGATACATGCTGGGAATGTGTTTTTAAGACAGTATTTGAAAATGTTAACACGTTAATCTGTTTCACCATTGAGCAGAAATAATACAGTGTGTTTTTGATGCTGTGTTGATTAGTGGAATGGTATATATTCGATTAAAGGGACGCTCCAGGCACCAGTACAACTTTAACGCATTTGATAGTTTTGGCCTTATTCAAAGATTACGCCAACCGGAAACCAACAGTGCTGTGCATTGGAGTAACCCTTCCTAGCCTGCGCCACCCTCCACTGAAAAAAAAAAACACTAAAACTCCCCTCGATCCAGCAATAAGGTCACGTTCTAGCATCCACCTGATCTTCATCTGTTGATGTTCCTCCCCCTCGCTGCAAGGGGAGGGGATCAGGGAGCGCGGACTGAATGGGGTATAGGGGCCACGGGCTGTTTGCTGCCGCTATGCTGGTAACAGACTGCAATTTTGCCCAGCATTATTAGTCAAATATCTGACAGGGGTGGACTTACAAATCTAGCTGCAGAGGTGTTAATCTTCGTACGTGCAGCATTTCAAAACAATACACTGACTACAGGCACCATGACCACTTCAGATCACTGAATGTGATTGTAGCAGAGCTCAGTACAACACATAGTACCTGGGACAAGAACTGACTTTATTGCAGCTGTGCAGAGGTATTTTATACTCACATAGGGTCATTTGCATACAGTAGGGTAATTAACCGTCTATACATTTCCCCATCAAGTCTTCTTCCCTGAACCCCTTAAGGACACAACTTCTGGAATAAAAGGGAATCATGATGGAATATTTCCGTCATGTGTCCTTAAGGGGTTAATTACTTTTTAAAAAAAAACGTACGGTGCAGCATTCTACACAACCTTTTATAAATGTATTTATTTGTGCATAACTAAAGGTTTGCACATGCAATAAATACAGCTTTTTCATGAGGCCAAAACCTATTAAATGCATGAAAATGATGTTGGTGCTTGGAGTGTCCTTTTAACCCTTTGTCACCCATAACCTAAAATATGTCTATTACCTGCAGGATACAGCATTTATATGTTGGTCTGTGGAAAAGTGGTTAATGTCCCCGTGGATTTCCTATAGAAATCATCACTGTCCATATAGCTCCTTACAGCACGTAGGTAATCGGACGGTCTTACAAACAAATAACTAATCTGAAATCCTTCTCCAATCATTATACACGGGAGTTGAAGTTAATATGTTTTACTATGAAAAGAGTAAGACTGATGGTCGGATTTTGTGTTTTTTAAACTGTTTATACAAATGTTGAATATTTTGAATTTTTCTCTTCGTTTTAACTGAGTGTATGCCTGTTTGTGTGCAGCTTGATTTTTAGCAAGGTTTTGTAATAATGCAGAAGGTAAACACATTCCAGAACTTACACAAAGACCAGATTATAGAAGAGCATCTGCAGGGAGAAGACAAACCTTTCCTTAATCAAACTTGCAGGTCGCTAGCAAACATTAACCAATCCCCTACAATGAGAAACTCGAACACTGCTGACTTAATCACCATGTGGGGTTCACTTACACTCAACAATTGTTACTCCAAGCTCTGTTTTAAAGAGCAGATTCTAAAGGTCACTTGGTCCTGTTTGGAGGCACCTATCCTGGAACTAGGAAGTAGCTGAACTTTTTAACTTTACACTAAACGAGTGTCAGATCCACCTACTCACTGCGGTCTTGTGGGATATGTAATAGAGCGTCTGCAATCTTAATTTTTTTTTTTTATTCCTGGTTTTGTTTTTAGGAGCGATAGCAGCCAAACCGTGGTCTGCATTCCAAACCAAATATCTTTTATTCATGCTTTTTCATGAATGTTCCCTTCATCACGCTATGCATGGGTGCATTTACAGGCCATCTTGTGGAAATTTGAGACCCTGTTAAAGTAGCGGGGCTTCCCTTCTGCTATAAATGAGATGTGGTGGACTTCTAGCTGTTGCTGTATTGGCAAATTCCTTCAACCACAAGTAACATATTCAGAAGCTACATGCACAGTGTATGGGTGTATGTCAAGAGGACATGTGGTTATGGTGCTTGGATTGGCATTTTTAATTGTATCAGAATAGTGTACTGGGAGCGACATACCCATTCTTTTAGTTAACACAGTAGGAGAGCTGAAGGGTAGAAGCCTTTAGGTAGGTCATGAAGGATTAATATTTGGGAGCATCCATACTTATTCGTACTGGGACCACAACATTAAATTGCACAGTATATGACTGTGCACATACCTACCTCGTGCACTAATGTTTAAAGGGACTGCCATGAAAGCATGCTGGAGCATACTGCAAACTATACTGGGACATTACATATTGGGACTAAACACACACACACACACACACACCGAGTTTTGTGTGGATGGGAGGGTTTACAGAAATCTACTTTAACATATCTTCTTCTTACCCATACATTTTACAATAAAAAAAATCATATCCACTTTAATTTGTTTTTGTCACGTCTGCATTTAACTGCCGTAGACAGTGGAAGCCTAATTATGTATGCACCTACCCTCTGTCTGATCCCTTATCCTGTTTTCTATCCAGATGTAGCAGTGAGATCCAAATAGCCTAAACTCACTCTCCCGGCGCAAGTATAAAAACAACTTTCAAAATATGGTAGGTGAGCAGGTTGTGTATACAGGAAAGAGCTGCAATGTGTTTAGGATAAAGATCCATTAGTACTCTCTAACAATTAGTTTCTGCTGAGCCAGATGAATTAAACTGCTTTCAACCTCCGTGTAGCAAAGATGGGCATTATTCACAGCACGTTGTCCTCGAACTCCTGCCCGTATCTTTCAGTATTCCTTCGTGTTCTGATTCATAAAACTCCCCCAGTTAGGCTATAAAAAATAAATAAAATTGAGGTTTTCCAGGCATAGGCCCAATTTGTCTTACTTCCAGTGCTTTAAGTGCTCCGTAGTTTAAAAATGTCAAAATCCACATTATGTATTTCAGGCCCCCTTTTCGATTTAACTCCATCCAGGAACAACCAAGCTGTTACATTCCCTTGATGGGTTAATGGAGAACTGTTAATTCTTTAAAGTCAAATTATCTATGCCGGCATAACCTGTGCTTTAAGGATTCTTTTCCAGAATGGCCGGTTTTACTTACTTGGAAACAGCCGCCAATGTTAAATAAGCAGGAAATTCCAGGCTAGCTTGGCGTAAGGTATTTAGGGACTAGATTGTGATGACAACGAAAAAGCTATTATACCTTATGCAGTTAATGTGGACTTGCCTGGGCTATTATAAAAGGGAATAAGTCAATGCAAGCAAATGTTGAAAGAAGAAAACATTGGTTGGAAGTATTGTCCTTCCTCACCACCAAATTAATTGTCCACAGAGATCGCTATGCCATCAATTGAAAACTGGAGAAAGCTCCTAGACTTGTGTGCGTGCTGTAGTTGCTGTGATTATTTCTTTACGCTTGCTATTGTACATTTATGTCATTCCACTCTGACACCAATGTGTTGGCTTACATCAAGGGGGAAGATTGCCGGCGTGAGGAGTTGGACAGACGACAAAGGTGGATGTTACAGTAGTGCTAGAGAGTCAATACAGGTCTCTCACTCTGGGTCGAGTTCCGCTGTCCACCTCTTTTGCTGTCATCCGATGGTCACCTAAGGGAAATGCGCGGCAAGTGCTGCATGCTTAAAACACTTGGAATTGCTTCGATGCTGTCCTGTGGGGTTTTCTCTGATGCTGGACATCCTTGTGTAGAGTGTGAGTCTGTCCGGCATCGTTTCATGGAGACAAACTGTGAAACTCCATGGAAGTGCCTCTAGTGACTATCTGGTAGACAGCCACTAGAGGGATAGGGACAGTGCACCCAGACTACTTCAATGAAATTAATTGTACTGAGTGCCTACAGTGTTAATTTAGGCAGAGCCTGGCTACTACTAAACATAAAGGATATGTCTTGCAGGCAAAGGTTCTTTACTAGCAGTATTGGCAACGTTCGGTACTCTAGATGTTTTGCACTACATCTCCCATAATTCTCGAACAGCCATAACGCTGGCAATGCATCATGGGAGATGTAGCCGACAAAATCTGGCGTGCCGAAGGTTGCCTACCCCTGGTTTATAGTGTTTTACAGATGGCACAGGTTAGCAGTTTGTTCTTACAGGATTAGCAAAAGTGTTGGCAGTCAACACAGAGTTGTTAATGGCATTGGACATAGAATACTGCAAGCTATTTATAGGCAGACATAGCCCGATCAACATTTGACAGATATTCTGTGCTACGGTCAGGCATTGAGGTGCGGGAGAGGGATCACTGCATCAATAGAGGAGAAAGCTGCAGAACAAATTGAGGAATTGTATACAGAGACTGCATTGCATGCTGTACGGCTATGAATGACATTACTAGATAAATGGCTAGGATTTTAATGCAGAGAAAATGAGAAGTGTGAATAGGGGGGGGATTAGCACAGATGGAAGCAGACTGACAGCTGTGTGGGTTTATTGAACTGACTTTCAGAGAAAAACGGTGCAAAACCTGACCGAAGGACCAAGTGATCAGTCTGATCTGCCCATCCCCTACATATTAAGAATTTTATTTCGCCTTTTTAATTCCATGCCAAATATGGACAGCTAATTCCAAGTGTTATGGAACATCTACACTGTCGTAGTTGCTGTGGTAACATCTCTGCTGGTATTTAAAGTTTAAATACATATCACTTCCACTACACTAAAGCTGTGACCTTGAGTTTAATGGGGGTATATAATTGATGTGCAGAAAATAATCCGTATGTATATAGTACACAGTCATCTCATAGGATAAAGGAAGAATCCCAACACTTAAAGCACTTTATCATGCTGATGTGCTTTGTGCAAGCCTTTTTTTTTTTTTTGCGTGTGTGGTCCCATTTCACCAAAAGTACAGATTTTAACAGACATTAGTCTTGTTACGCCTTTGGCTGTGAAGACAGTCCTGTTACTTCCTGGTTTGGTTAGCTCAGTGGAGCTTAACTCCAGTGGCAGCACTTGCTCAGAGCACCTTCCTTGCAAAGACTTCTCATTGAGCTGCATTGGGAAGTATGTGATTGGACAGGCACAGAAAGTCTACACACCTCCAATAAAAATGCATGCATGTTTTCATTTGAGTTATATCCACTAAATTATTAATTTTTTTAAAACTTGTATTTGGGCTGTGGAGTGTCCCTTTAATGGAGGATAGGCGACTTAGATAAGGATTTAAAATAAGCTTTAAAATTGTAGGCTAAAAGAAATGTAATCAAAGAACATACACTGCAGTATTGGGGGACAAAAAGCACCGTATAAAAAAATATTCTTTAATGTTTGTTGGTTGGCACAAATAATTATAGTATAATAATTCATTCATCCTCCAATACTGTAGTGATATACTTTGATTACATTTAGTTTACATTTTAATTTTTTTTTATTGATTTTTGTTTTTCTAAGCTGTCATCAAAGTCTTCTAACCTTATCCTATTCAGTTGGGGTTAACCCCCATTTTTTAGGATAGACTTTTTAGGGAGAAAGTAATCCTGAAACGAAGGCAATGAAAGCTCTCATTTAAAGGAACACTATAGTCACCTAAATTACTTTAGCTTAATAAAGCAGTTTTAGTGTATAGATCATCCCCCTGCAATTTCACTGTTCAATTCACTGTCATTTAGGAGTTAAATCACTTTGTTTCGGTTTATGCAGCCCTAGCCACACCTCCCCTGGCTATGATTGACAGAGCCTGCATGAAAAAAAAACTGGTTTCACTTTCAAACAGATGTAATTTACCTTAAATAATTGTATCTCAATCTCTAAATTGAACTTTAATCACATACAGGAGGCTCTTGCAGGGTCTAGCAAGCTATTAACATAGCAGGGGATAAGAAAATCTTAATTAAACAGAACTTGCAATAAAGAAAGCCTAAATAGGGCTATCTTTACAGGAAGTGTTTATGGAAGGCTGTGCAAGTCACATGCAGGGAGGTGTGACTAGGGTTCATAAACAAAGGGATTTAACTCCTAAATGGCAGAGGATTGAGCAGTGAGGCTGCAGGGGTATGTTCTATACACCAAAACTGCTTCATTAAGCTAAAGTTGTTCAGGTGACTATAGTGTCCCTTTAATAAGGTAATCACTGATTCAGGGTGGTAATGAATCAATGCCAGATTTATTAATAGGATAGGTATAATTCTGTAGTGGAGTGTAGATATGCAATAGATTTTATACACTAAAGTGAATATGGTCATGATTTTCGGATTTAAGACCAAAATAGCTGATCTGGAACATTTCTTAATTCGTCTATGCATCCAGTTTGGCTCTTTTGGCTTCAATTTGGAATTCAAATTTTTTAATTCCTGACAATTCTAAATTTAATGGATTGTCCTGGGAGTATGTTCTTTTTGGACCAAACTTCACATTTTACTTTGCAATGTTCTTGCCCTCGCTGCCACAGTAGGGGTTTATACAGAAATATATGGAATCTGACATTGTACCAGCTTACAAAGTGTGTTTGCAGTATGTGTGAACTGTTTAAAGCGAAATCGACGAATTATCATGTAGTGTTTTAAAACCTCATAACTTGTTTTGATTTTATTTTCTTCTTAATCCGGTTTAGCAGATCTGATTTTGAGTGAGCTGCACCAGTGCCTTTTTCTCTGGAAACCACTATAAACTATAGAATTGAGAGATGAAAATAACATTAATCTGTTGAATGTTTTTAATCTGATTTTGGTTATTCACTAAAGTTAGCATATAGAGTGAATTCCAAAGTAGCTAAACTGGAAGCATAGCTCAATAGGAGAAGTTTTCGGGTTTGGCCATTTCGACCATTTTAAAATTTCGTATTGAATAACTCCTTAGCAATACTTACTATGTAAGCTCTACTGAGTCTAGAGACAGACCAGCGTCTATTCAGATATAGACGTGTAGGGAGCTGAGAGTGTGAAGTTAGTTTGAACCATGACGGATTCATGCCGCTTCAGAACGTCCAAGACACGTGTGTTTCATAATAGCACAAATATCCTACTACTTTGTCTTAAAGCAAGTCCAGATGGGATGGATCCCAGCCTGGCTCCTGTTACAGCACCTCGTCCAGGAAAAGCAGATGGCAACAAACAGGAGATCACGGGTCTGGCAGGTAACACAATTTGGGAGTTGGGGCTGGATGAGGTCAAAAGTTGGCCAAAAGGAAACAAAAAAAAACAACACGCTGACAATGTGCAGAGAGACTTCATATTTCATAGAAAGGCTTTTTAATGCATGGATACAAAACATTATTTACACGGTAACAGGCGTGCACTCCCTACGTTGAAATCTGGAGTTCAAATGAACTGGAGAACTACACTCTGGGGATTGCTATAATCACTATCCTCCCCTGAGTATAATCACTAGCTATTCTAAGAGCTGTTCCTGCTACGCTCTCTGGAGTAGGAGAGGTCTGCCCACTGGGAGCTGGATTCTGGTCTTGGGTCCAGGGTGGGTGGAGGACGACGAGACCCCAACCAAGCTGCGGCGGTTCATGGAGTCTACAGTGCTTATGGTATCTGGTGGAGTGCTTGGAGCCCTTGGTGAGCACTAGGAGCTTCGATTGACGGAGGTACCCGGTCATCGTGCCAGGCAGTCAGTCACATAGTTTATTTACAGTGTATACAGTACAGACTTCGGGGAATAAAGACAGTTGATTATAATAGTAAATATATATAGAAAGGCTTACAAAATGCTCACATTATAGGACAGCTGGGTAACCTGGTAGTCTGGAGTAAAGTGCTCCCACCCATGATATAGCTTTTCTTCTCACTTGGGTTGGGGTGCGATTATGACATTTCTGTGACCTTTCACTGCTTTCAGGTGGTCGCTTTCAAAATCCACCACAAGCTTCCGCAGTCCAGATTGCTGGGGATAGAGGTCCACCCTGACTTTGGCTTCTTGTCCGGGCTCCACGGTGTAATCACTAAGGAAAGAAAGAGGTCACTCACTAGTCGTACCACAACCTCCTGGTGACATTGGCAATAGCTGGCATCACCATCAGTCTGTTCCTAGGTGGCTGAGCGTAGAAGTTCAACACAATGCAAATCACTTGACTATAACTATTGCATTACTCTGCCACATACTGATGGGTGCTTATATTTCTATGCTATAGCAGCAATTCATGTATAATTATATGACTCTATTGTGTGTTTGCAGAGGGCAGTATATTTCTGAACAAGCAGATGATCACTTACAGTTTCTTCTCAATGAGTCCCTCCGTCAGTCCAGCACCTTCCACAGTGAAACAACAGTCATTCAGAGGCTCAGATAGTGGATTCTTTAAAGTGATGTCAGCCACCAACTTCCTTTTCTGCATTGGCTCTCCAAGAACCTACACAGATATGAGGAGGCAAGGTGTTCGTTAAAAGCATTCACCCTTTTTACAGGTGGACACCATATTACTAATTTGCAAATGATGAATAATACTATCCTGGTCTTAAATCATTCTGTAACTAGATTTTTAGACCACCAAAAAAATCTTAATGCTATAAAGCTATGAGGTGCACCAGAGGGAGCTCCAGGGAATTTCTCTAGCCGTTGTATTCTGTGTTATTGGCAAATTCAACAGATGCATAGTTTTCTATAGTACGGCTAGCCATGTGTGACTTATGTGTACAGTGCTGGCTGATTTTGTGCCATCACTTTCCAACTATCGACCTCAACTATAAAAACCAAAAAAAGCAATCTATTGTTTTTATTTATTTTCATCTAAACAAAACTTATATAAAACTCTTAGCCAGAGTGCTTTACATTGATTAGCAAATTATACCATAAGTGAAAGTTAACATTTTAATACAGGCCTTGATTTAATGTCCCTGGATACGCTTTTCAAAATAAATTTAATAATTGGATAAACTTTTACAATTATATTTTTGAAATTATCAAACATGTACAAAATAAATACAAATTCTACAAAAGTTTTAAATATTTTTCACAATATTAAATCATTTTTTTTAAAAGCTTATCCAACAATATTAAATAGAGTCCATAGTTTGGTAACATACGTAGATAAATTATGTTATACTAAAGAACTGGTTCAGTAAATTATGGATCATACAAGGACAGCAAGCTCACATAGAACAAATTATAGCACAATAAAAGTTCTATGGTCATTCATCTTTGTTTTAGAACTGTTCTCCAGATTTGATTTCTTAGAAATACGGGCCTTGGAAGTAATAGTTTGAAAGGGATTACGTTAGCTTGGTGACATAGTTTTCCAGTGTAGTGTACTATATAAAAAAATTAATTCTGCCAAACACCTTCACTTGACTCTTTCCAATGTGAATCAGGTCTCCATTACCCTTATGAAGGCAGTGACAATGCAGAAGAGTACATATATTGAGGACAGTAACCTTGATAATGTGCCTGTGCCACCCATTCTGGTCCCAGCGAGATGACATGGGGACTCAATTTTGAACCATTCTATCCAGATAATCATAAGGCACTGTACAAGTACAGCTTAGTGTTTTTTGCAATAATTCCCCAAATTAGATCACTGCTAATGGGGTGTAGTCTCTACACTACAGAATAAAAAGAATATTGAAAAAAAAAGTGAGGCTTTCGAATGAAAGTCTGTGGCAACAGTTTCCTAGCTCCAGAACCACTGCTATGTTCTGTAGTGGTTATGGTGCTTGCAAAGTAAGACCGATGTTAATATAATTATATAATGGGACTTTAAATAGAAACTATACGGATAGTCTAATATTCCTCTGTTAAAAACGGCAATGAAATAATACAGCCTTTGTTAGGAGTATCACAGGCAGCTGGTGGGAGAGGGCTTCAGAAACTGATGTAATAGCGGAACGTCTGCCCCTCTGTGTCCATGTCTCCCCTCTCCTTCCCAGTCTCTCTTCCCCCTCTGCCTCTTTCTCCCCCTCCCCTTGTGGGTCTCTCTTCTTTCTCCCTGTGTCTCTCGTCCCCTCTGTCTCTTTCTCCCCCCTTTCCCTGTGTCTCTCTCTACCCCACATCTCTCATCCCCTGTCTCTTTCTCCCCCCTTTCCCTGTGTCTCTCTCTACCCCACATCTCTCGTCCCCTGTCTCTTTCTCCCCCTTTCCCTGTGTCTCTCTCTACCCCACATATCTCTTCCCCTCTGTCTCTTTCTCCCCCCTTTCCCTGTGTCTCTCTCTACCCCACATCGCTCATCCCCTGTCTTTTTCTCCCCCCTTTCCCTGTGTCTCTCTCTACCCCACATCTCTCGTCTCCTGTCTCTTTCTTCCCCCTTTCCCTGTGTCTCTCTCTCTACCCCACATCTCTGTCCCCTCTGTCTCTTTCTCCCCCCTTTCCCTGTGTCTCTCCCTACCCCACATCTCTCTTCCCCTCTGTCTCTTTCTCCCCCCTCCACCATCTCTCTATTGCCCTTCTTTCTCCCCGTGTCTCACTCTCCCCCCCTGTCTATTTCTCCCTCCTTTCCCTGTGTCACTCTCTCCCCCCCCTCTGTCTCTTTCCTTCCCCCTCCCCCTGTCTCTCTATTTTCCCACTGTCTGTTTCTTCCCCTGCCTCTATCTTTCCCCCCTCTCTGTTTTATTTTTCCCCCTCCCCCTGTCTCTCTATTTTCCCACTGTCTGTTTCTTCCCCTGCCTCTATCTTTCCCCCCTCTCTGTTTTATTTTTCCCCCTCCCATTTACCAAGAGAAGACTGAAGGGGCCGGGTACATGCTGGAGCCGCCGGGCCGGGTGGCAGCCTCGCCGGTCCGGCGGCACTCCTGTCAGGCTGTCAGTAACGCTGAAGACGGAAGGAGGGGAGGAGCATGTCTCTCTCACATGCTCGTTTGCGGTTCCCACAATTCCCAGCACAGGATGTGGGAACCGCAAAGGAGCATGTGAGAGAGACATGCTCCTCCCCTCCTTCCGTCCTCAGCGTTACTGACAGCCTGACAGGAGTGCCGCCGGACCGGCGAGGCTGCCACCCGGCCCGGCGGCTCCAGCATGTACCGCGGCCGGCCCCTTCAGTGTGCCACCGGACCGGCCACCCGGTGGCACTTACATGCACAGATGCCGAGGCCGCGGTGGGGCAATCCGGCCCTGCCGCCGGGCCCCCTGATGGCGGCTCTGGCGGCGGGCCCCCCTCCCAGCCGGGCCCTCGGACCATGTCCGAAGTGCCCGACTGGTCAGTCCGCCCCTGACAGCAGGTACATCAATCAGATGTAGATATGGAGATGTATGGTCAGGTCCCCTATAGCACATTATATCAGACAGATCGGTCCTGTTTGGGTTAAATACACAGTGCACATGGCTCCATCAGACTCCAGTACGTGATGTAAAGAGCAAGTCGGAAATTTGGGTCCACAGAGGGACTCGAGTATTGACGTGAGCTATCTGATTGTCTGCCTAAAATAATAAACTGGCTCTCCTTTTCCCCCTCAATGCTTACTCAATATTTCCTATACCATTTCCAGCTACGTGATACCACTCCTCTAAGAGATTGACTTCCATCTGGCTGTACTCTAAAACCTACACACACCTGATACACAACCTTACTGTATTCTCCAGCTATTCTACATACAATATATAGAAATTTAAATATATCTAGCCCACCTTTTCCCAGTATCTACTTCCCAAGGCATCTATATGCTCATGGCTAAATTGAACTCTCATGCAACTGGAAACTCTGCATAAAACATAAATAATAAAAAAAAAATAAAGTAAATTGATTGTATCTGAGATAGGGTTGAACTAGAAAGGATACAGGTACTCGTCTACCATGGGAGCAATCCTTTTTAGACATATTTTAGTATATTTATTATTAGAGAGAAGATGGATCTAGGGACTGGCCGCACCCAACTCCAATCACCAATTTTAGTAGAGTTGAGAAATTAAGAATACCACTTATTTAATTATTTACTTTGACAATGGCTCCCCATTTTTGAAGACCAGGGGTTAGGGAGGGCATCTACTGTCCCCGAGCTCTGTATATAGAACCCTCCATCGAAGGAAATTAATGTATTTTTGACAAATTGGTTGATTGCACAAGGTAACTGTCTTACAAAGTCTGTTATTAGCCCTTCTTCTGTTAGACAATTCCCATAATTCTCCTGCCAGCCTGTTGATCTGGAGAGAATGTAATTAAAATGAATATTCCTTCTGACAGCCAACCCTTTGCAGCTGTGGCCTTCCAAGTCTTCAGTGACCTCATTAAGAACATTGTCCCCTACTTACTTTTTTTTTTTCTATTGAAGAATAAAAAGCATTTTAAACGCACACTCTGCTTTGATCCATGCGAAGATCAGATGTCGTTCAAGTAGGTGAGACTTCTATTTTAATTATTTTATCACATTTCTATTATTGATCATCACTTATAAAAACAGATTTGTCTGTCGCCTGATCCCCCTATGACTTGGCTAAATAGTTGTATTTTTCATAGTCATAATGCTATCTTGAAGAATTGAATACAATACAAAAATTTGATAAATTGCTGTGGTGGTCAAGCCAGATACTGACTGGTTTTTGGACCCCCAACCCCAGGACTCCCAATACAGGAAAACTGCACATTTTAGAGTGGCTTTTTATTGTGGCCGGCCTAAGGCACGCCTTTGCAATAATCATGCTGTCTAATCAGCCTCTTCATATGCCACACCTGTGAGGTGGGTGGATTATCTCGGCAAAGGAGAAATGCTCACTAACACAGATTTGTGAACAATATTTGAGAGAAATAGGCCTTTTGTGTACATAGTAAAAGTCTTAGATCTTTGAGTTCAGCTCATGAAAAATGAGGGCAAAAACAAAAGTGTTGCGTTTATAATTTTGTTTAGTGTAAATGTTTCTATCATATCCCCCCGTCTCGTCTTTCCTCCAAGCTATACATGTTAAGATCCTTTAACCTTTCCTGGTAAGTTTTATCCTGCAATCCATGAACCAGTTTAGTAGCCCTTCTCTGAACTCTCTCCAGAGTATCAATATCCTTCTGGAGATACGGTCTTACCCGCACTTTGATGTCTGGGTTCTTGATATGAATGTCCCTCATTGCCAGGAGAATGTCCGTTGATGAGGAATCATAGAGAAGAGCCACAAGCTTGATCAGATTGTCATCGGTCAAGACAGGCCCATAGTTCTCATACAGAACCCGCAATGGAACCTCCTTTTCTGCATAGATACATAAATTGAAATTAGTAGGTAAGGTATTCATTACAGGAAATTAAAACCATGGGAAGACTTCACCATCATATGCGATACATTTATTATGGGTTTCAGCACAACGTTGAGTCAGCGGTATATTAACCAGTACATTCACTGCAGGATAATATACAATGGGAAGATATCACTACCCTACGCCATATATTCATTACAGGATATAGGACAAAGCGTAGACACCACCATCACCCTACACAGTTACATTAATTATAGGATGTAGCACAACGTGAACACAGAACTATATTAACCAGTATATTAATTACAGGAAATAATGTAACGGGAAGACATCACTACCCTATGCAGTACATTCATTATTTGATATGTAAAGACACCACCACCACCACACGCAGTCACAATTTATTATTGGACACGGCACATTGTGAAGACACCGCCACCACCCTATGCAGTTACATTCATGCTGGGGGGAAAAAACAATAGGTGGAAACTCTGCCCTACGCACGTTATTCATTGCGAGTAATAACAATGGAAAGACCGTGCTGTCCTGTACATTCGTTATAGGAAAAACAGTGGGAAGTCAGGAAATGCATGGCCATCTTTTTGGGTGTTTGTAATATCTGCTATTGGTGGTGGAATGTTTTTAATGATAAAGAATCTTATCTTAAACACACAGTATTAATGATACAATACAGTAGTGTAGTGAAGCAGGCATGAACTGGCCACATATAGCAATTATTAACCTGAAAATTTCCCAATACCATAACAATGGAGCTTGATGATTTATCACACACAAAAAGTCAGCTTGACCTTCGTAAAAGTCTGATATTGCTACAATCTCCCATAGACTATACTAGCACTATAGTTTTACAGGACAATGCCTGTATAAATATTAACCCCGTCACAAAATCACTCCCAGATTTGCTGATGTGCATTCAAGTACATACGAATATACAAAGCAAATAAAAGTGGTATAGCTAATTGTGACAAGTGAAAAGAATTGCTCAAAAAACACCTGTGTGGTATCCCCTATGCCAACACAGAAATATACATACAATAAAAACACAATGGATGGAGCAATTATAATCCTCTCTTCTCAGTTCAATAATTCTGCGGAGACAGAGAGGTACAAAAAATAGTGCAGATAGCTTTAAAAATAAATATGAAGTGACATGTGCAAGGTAACACTCACAAAGTTAGAGCCAATTGTGAACCTGGCTCTGGTATTAATGGCCTCAGGATCTTTCAAGTGTGATCCAAATCCCTCTGTGGATGGTCTGGATGTCCAGAAATACATTTGCTCCGACTCATAGACTGCAATGGATCCAGATTGTTTAAAAGTAAAACTTATATTTATTGATACATAAAATGAAAATAAAAGTCTATAAAGTAAAATAAATAAATAGCCAAAACGCATTTCGCCTCTGTGGCTTCCTCAGTTGGCTGTGTGCTGGTTATTACGTCCATATTCATCTTTAAATACTGTGTTTCGCGGTCTTTTTGCGGTGGAACGCACCTTGCGTTCCATTCCTTCGTAGGCAATTACTTCCGGGTTCCGGTCACGTGGGGCGTCGGCGCTCACTTCCTGTTTTCATTGTCAGGGGTCTCTCCTCCTCCTACCTGTCGGCAAGCGGCGTCTCCTCTCCGCCGCTCGCCGCTCGCATCCTCCATGCCTCCCAGCGGCAGCATGTATAACGCTGCACGCAGGAAGGTCGTTAATTTATGCAAACGCCGGGGTCACGTGAGTGACCCGGCGTTAAAGCAACAGTACCACAATCACAGTGGGAGTCGTAGATATCTCCCACGTGCGATTGTTAATTCTGATTGGAAGTTATCCAATCAGAATTAAACCTAGGGTATTTATACTTACCTTTCCTGTCTCTCAGTGCCCTGTTGTGGTCTTGTGATACCTGTAGTGCAGTTTTCTCGTGTTGCTCTCTGGTTACCGATTGTTTTGCTCGTTATTCCGATTATCCTGTCTTCTCCTCTCCTTTGACCTTGGCTTGTTTCTCGTTCTCCCGTTTTCTGGCTCCCTTTACTTGGCTTGTCTCCTGACCATTCTTAGTGTGCTTAGCCCGGCCACTCTAAGGACCGGTATAGCACCCTTCCTCTCTGTGACCTGTTAGCGTGTTTGGTTCCCAGAAACGTAACATTCATTCTATGATCGTAGGTGGAACGCAGATTGCGTTCCACTGAAGAAGCAGCAACCCTGTGATGTTCTTTAACGATGTTTATGTGGGTTAACCCACAAATGTCCATGTTGTATCAATAGAAATAATTAACTGTTAAATATTTTTATGCATCAAGAGAAATAATCAATTCCTTATATCATTGATACATATATAAGATTACAAAATCACAAAATGTTTATTAACAGGGAATTTCTTAAAGTGCCAATGCAAATTTCATTCTATTGACTTTCTTAAAGTGGCAGTGTACATTTTGTGTAGACTAAAATAATATGACACTCTCTTATTTAAAAAGTTAAAACAAAAGTGAATGTGACAGGCAGAGATATATAATATAATATGTAATCATCTTATTACAAAATGAATACACATATGTCCCTATAAAAATCTATAAAAGACTCTAAAAAATGGCATAACTCGAAATCCTGATTAAGACCATGTGGAATTAGTGTCCTAAAATTATAAATGCACTTCATCTCTTCTTCTCCTATCTTTTTATTAAAATCTCCTCCTCTCCAATCTTTTTGTACCAACTTAATAGCACAAAAAACCATATTTTTTGGATCGCTGTTATGGTGTGTTTTAAAGTGATTTAAATTCCCAACAAAGGAATGGAACGCAGGGTGCGTTCCACCGCAAAAAGACTGCGAAACACAGTATTTAAAGATGAATATGGACGTAATAACCAGCACACAGCCAACTGAGGAAGCCACAGAGGTGAAATGCGTTTTGGCTATTTATTTATTTTACTTTATAGACTTTTATTTTCATTTTATGTATCAATAAATATAAGTTTTTCTTTTAAACAATCTGGATCCATTGCAGTCTATGATTCGGAGCAAACGTATTTCTGGACATCCAGACCATCCACAGAGGGATTTGGATCACACTTGAAAGATCCTGAGGCCATTGATACCAGAGCCAGGTTCACAATTGGCTCTAACTTTGTGAGTGTTACCTTGCACATGTCTCTTCATATTTATTTTTAAAGCTATCTGCACTATTTTTTTTGTAACTCTCTGTCTCCACAGAATTATTGAACTGAGAAGAGAGGATTATAATTGCTCCATCCATTGTGTAAGTACATACGAATGCCTCGTCAGACTGGGCCTTCACTAGCTTGGCGAACAATGTATCCACAGTAACATAGCAGACCCTGTAGAACAGGCTTCCACAAAATCCGGCCCTCCAGATGTTGCTGAACTACAACTCCCATGATTCTCAGCCTATCTATTTAATTCATAGAATCATGGGAGTTGTAGTTCAGCAACATCTGGAGGGCCGGAGATTGGGGAAGCCTCCTGTAGAATGAATGACCTTTTAACGTAGCAAATTGTGTATGGTAGACAGTGCCTCCACTCGTTGTGTGTTGTAGATGGTAATGTAATTAGAAAAGTACCACCGTGGTTTAAAGAAGAAACCTACACTGCAAGCAGACTGTGGTAGAAATACTAACATTGTAACTCAAGCAAATATGTCTAAAACTCAAGTCACATATGCATTTGGTTTCTGGTTTGCAATCAAGAACATTGAGTTTAAATCATTCCTTTACTTGACTTTGCCCATATTAGGTTTAAGGATCTAATTGCTGAGCAGCAAGGCTAAGGAATTATCTCAACACAGGCAGAGAATGTCGAAGAAATACAAAAGGTGGGTATAAGGAAAATGTACTGTTAACCCCTAAATGAGAACCACCGGGAGGCAGGAACAAACTAAAATATGATATTCAGACGTTACCAGCCGGTAATTGTTCTATTTTGATCACATTCCGAGACATAGCAACAGAATGTTCAGGTCAGTTATCCAAGTACAGACGTCAGACTGTGGCTTTTTTTGTACTACAATTACCAAACATCTGTGCCAGTGTATGGCTCACAGAGAATTATGGGAGTTGTAGTTCAGCAACAAATGGGGTAGCACATGCCTTCAGGAGACCTTACCTATATTATATAAGTCTCCTCTACTCAGAGACTATAATGTTTATCTGTGGAAACTTCTTACTTGGGTGACCAGTGACCCTTCAAACTACAAGGATTCTGTGGATTCTGGAACTGAATCACTAAAAACAGTGACATTTTTTTTTGTAAAATCCATTAAAAGTTCAAGTTAGAAGTTCTTTATGTCTATTTTGAACACAATTTTAACTTACTGTTTAATAAAACTCACTGGCTGGGTAAGCAGACAATTCTAACGGGACACTCTATGCAACATGGCGGTGGTTATGGTGTCCAGACTGCCCTGGCACTGTTTCCTTATTTAATATCAAATCATTTGCATATGGTCTGATAAAAAGTGGTGCTCTTCTAGTACCCAAATGGACCTTCTCCTCCTGCACATTGACAATGTGGAATTAACAATTACTATCAATAACACATTTTGTCCAACCGGTATTACTCTAAATGGCTATCTAGCAGGTACAGCTGATGGGCTCCGTTTTCATCAAATCCTTACAGTTTGAAACAGAATTCACCACCAAGAAGAGGTTGGGGATCACCAAAACAGACATAATTTCAGATCTACATATGAAACCAAGAGGGCTGAACTCACCTAAACATTATAAGGGTACTGCAGCAAATTTATACAACACACTCACTGTACACCAACTGCAATGCTCGCAAAATTTAATTTTTAGTTTTAACACCTGACTTAGGCAAAATGAATGGGGATACAGTATGTGATCCTACATTGCTTAAGCCTGTCACAGCGCCAATGGACCCCTTTATTTCGGTGTTATTTACTAAAGTGCGAATTGTCAGAAATTCAAAGAAAATCCTAATAGAATTTAAAATTGAAGGCAAAAAAAGCTGAAGTGGAAACATTCTCTAAGTCACCTATGCTTCCACTTTGACTATTATGTCTAAAATGTTGAAATCACTTTTGAATGGAAAATTATTTCAGGAAGTATTACTTTACTGAGAGAGTAGTGGATGCATGGAATAGCCTTCCAGCTGAAGTGGTAGAGGTTAACACAGTGAGGGAGTTTAAGCATGCGTGGGATAGGCATAAGGCTATCCTAACTATAAGATAAGGCTAGGGACTAATGAAAGTATTTAGAAAATTGGGCAGACTAGATTGGCCAAATGGTTCTTATCTGCCGTCACATTTTATGTTTCTATGAATTCCCAACAATTCTCTGTTTGGTAAATAACCCTGTGAGTTTTCATGTAGATCTCCAGAATTTGTGGTTAAACAACTTTAGCCTCTAGCCCAGTCACAAAACCTTGTTACATTATGTTCCGTACCGGACTGAGCCTCTAGCTTTAGGTTCATCAGATCCTTCATTCCACACTCTGGGCCAATTTTTCCAGTATAGCTGGCTACTCGAGCACAAAATGTCAGCCGGCAATCCTTATCAACATCTGTGTGATTGTTGATCAGCGCTCTCACATCAAAGTCTTTGCCCTTGTCCATGCCCTCAGACACTTTGATCTTAATTGTTACGTCAAAGTCGTTTGGCACGGCATCTTCTCTTTGCGAGCCATGGAGTTTGTTTGCTTTCTCAAAAACTCGCCTTTCATCTTCAGAGCCTGTGACAAGAAATGCAGAGACTGATGAACACGCCAGATGATGGGGCCACCTTTTAAAGAGTTTCTTCTAGCATCATAACCATTACAACCAATTACTACCCTAAGGAAAAGGATTTAGGGGTGATTATTTCTGATGACTTAAAGGTAGGCAGACAATGTAATAGAGCAGCAGGAAATGCTAGCAGAATGCTTGGTTGTATAGGGAGAGGTATTAGAAAGTAGAAAGAGGGAAGTGCTCATGCCATTGTACAGAACACTGGTGAGACCTCACTTGGAGTATTGTACGCAGTACTAGAGACCTTATTTCCAGAAGGATATTGATACCTTAGAGATAGTTCAGAGAAGGGCTACTAAACTGGTTCATGGATTGCAGGATAAAACTTACCAGGAAAGGTTAAAGGATCTTAACATGTATAGCTTGGAGGAAAGACGAGACAGGGGGGATATGATAGAAACATTTAAATACATAAAGGGATTCAACACAGTAAAGGAGGAGACTATATTTAAAAGAAGAAAAACTACCACAACAAGAGGACATAGCCTTAAATTAGAGGGGCAAAGGTTTAATAATAATATCAGGAAGTATTACTTTACTGAGAGGGTAGTGGATGCATGGAATAGCCTTACAGCTGAAGTGGTAGAGGTTAACACAGTCCCGGAGTTTAAGTATGCTTGGGATTGGCATAAAGCTATCCTAACTATAAGATAAGGCTAGGGACTAATGAAAGTATTTAGAAAATTGGGCAGACTAGATGGGCCGAATGGTTCTTATCTGCCGTCACATTCTATTTTTCTATGTAACCTGGTTCACTAGAAATGGGACCCTCTTTGCTGGTTCTTCGCTAGACTCCAAGGCTACTCGAAGATTGACCCAGGACACTTGGAGATTGGAGATGGTGGCCTATCTACCACTTTACAATGGATTTAATATAATTTTGTGAGAATGGCTATGATAAGATAAATTTGCACTAGTGTGGAAAAACATTCAAGCTAATTTAATTCAAGCAAGCCAAGCTAATATATGTCTAGGAAAATAGTCTATGACTACCCTCATTGTTGTAAATCCAGTCGGCGTTAATGGTTCTTGTGACAATCATTAGTGATTGTGTATACATTGGAAAACAGAACAGCAACCACTATTATCTGTTTTAAAACACAGTGCACCAAAATTTGATGACCTACCTTCTGGGTATTTGTAATTGTGTGTGATGTCTTCTCGATTATCCCGTCCCACTGCCTTTGTGCTAATAGACTGGCCCACTGTGTCAGTGTATCGTGTCTGTTTAACACTGCCATCTTTCTGCTCCACAAAATAAATGACATCTGCATTGACTTCTGCAAATATAAACTGGACATCATACTTCACATTCAGATCTCCCTCCTTAATGGCGATCACAGGAGCTGGACCACAGCAGTATACACCTGCAGGAGAAATGCAACCAGTCAACCAGAGTAGGTAGCAACCAGTCTACAAGAGTAGGTTGCAGGACTAGGAGAATGGGTCAACACTCTACAGCACATGGACAGTCAGCCTAACCACCCAATACGACAGGATCTACTACAGAAGTATAAAAAATCTAGTCAAAACTGTAAGATACAAGACAAAAAAAATGTCATCAAGAGAACAAAAACAAAAAGCATATATCATCAACTGACTACAGTTAGTAGTAGTAAATTAATTAGTGAAACACATTTTTCTCATTCATAAATTTCATTAACAACAAACTATAAGGAAATTACAAGGGCAATGTCAACACAATAAACAAAAAGCCCTCATTGGTAGAAGAATATGACATGTTGCTGGGAGATACATCTTCAGTAAGAGACATACAAAAAAATAAGACGGAGAAATGTGCAATAACGCCATTAATTTTTAAGATTTTGGAAATCAGTCCAGCTGTTATTCTAGGGTATTTAGAAGTAAGAATTTGTAATTTATTGGATATCCAGTGAAGATCTGCATGAGTTAAAGGAACCCTAAAGTGTCAGAAACACACATGTCTTCATGGCCCCATAGTGTTAAAACCACCATCAAGCCACCCTGCCCCCTTTACTCCCTAAATATAGTAAAACCTTACTTGTGTTCAAGTCTGCAGCTGCTGGCTCTCCCCCTGATTTGCCTGCTTGACTGACATCATCAGAAGTGCTGTTCTGAACTAATCACAATGCTTCCCCATAGGATTGGCTGAGACTTTCAAGGCGGCAGAGCCAGCACAAGTCAAACACAGCCCTGGCCAATCAGCACCTCTTTATAGAGATGAATTGAATCAATGTATCTCTATGAGGAAAGATCAGTGTCTCCATGCAGGGGGTGGAGACACTGAATCGCAGTACTGCACACTAGGCAGCACTGCCCCAGGAAGCTCCTCTAGCAGTCATATGAGTAGTGGCAAGTGGAGTTTCTCTAAAAAGGGTTTACGGCAAAAAAAAAAGCCTGAAGGGAATTATTCTACTCACTAGAACAAATACATTAAGCTGTAGTTGTTCTGGTGACTATAGTGTCCCTTTGAGGTTAGATGTGCTTTTCACGTCATGCCTACCATCACTCTTCTCCTGTGGAGTTGGATCAACAACCTGCCATCCATCGTAACCCCCTTCCAGATCTGGACGTGCCATCCAAGATTCTACCCAGCAGTGGAAATTCCTTCAATGCAACAGGGGTGGGGGGAGAAAAACAAATAAAAAAACACAAACTCTTATTGCATGTAGACTTGAGGAGATGTCCATACCCATCTCATGGATTTATAACAAAAATGTAATTAGATGAATGGGTTAATTTCACTAATCACAGAGAACTACAGGACATAATACACTACAAAATAAAACAAAGCTTATATACGATATCTACAGTGATTTACTATATTCACAGATAACTTTATTGAAACAGTACTAAGGAAGAACTAAGAACTTGCAGTTACATGTAGGGATATAGTTTAATAATAACATGGTTGTGCTGAAAGCTATTTTGAACCCCTGGAACCCCGAAGAGATGGTGAGGTTACTTTGTTTTGGGAGTGTCAGTGACAGGAGAAGGGTACTGCCAGTTCCATACTAATTGACTAGTCAAACAAACAAACAAAACCAAGTGGTGGAGAGACGTAAAAGGAACATTCTCAAACTCCAGAGGATTGAGAACCAATTATTTTTAATCAAACACAGCTATGAACAACAGATTGTTTGACATTTATAGCTTATTCTATTCTAGAATCCATGGGGGAAAAAAGCACAAATAGTTATGCCCATATTCAATCACGCCAGCTAGGCTGAAGACCCCTAGTTTATGTCTCTGAAGGTTAATTTTTTCATGAATTGATCTGCAATGACTGCAATGGTGTTTCTGGTCAAGCCGTAGCTTAGTTAGGGTTTAGGGTAACAGGTGTCAGTTGTATTATTTTTATTCTGCTACTACTGCAGCCTTTACCAAGGTTAGGGTGTATACAGAAATAGCCCTTAGGAGTCCCAGATTGTTGGGTATCTTCAAAGCATCTGGTCCACGGGTAAACAATGGTTTTGAGATCTCTACCTTGGTGTTAAGGTGCAGAAAGTAAATTCTCTGCTCCCAGAATACAAAATATATTCTTTGTGGAATAGTGCTGTGATAAGTAGACTCCACTAGTCAGAACAGCCTGTTTATGTAAAATAATCTGTTTTAAAATGAATATAGCTTCTGGATAACTGAAGCACCTTTAGTCAATCCAGCCATTATCTGCATCATACTTACCCTGTTGCAACATTTGTCATTGCTGAACTGGCCTTTTTTATAATCTAGTCTTAGATGTGCAGTATATTAAAGAGATATTAACTCCCAAATCCTTTGTTCCGTGTTATTAGTTCAGTGGTATGCAGGTCATAATAGATGGAGGAGACCCCTAATTGTCTTCTCACCAAATCATGTCCTTTTGTTTCTTCTGCTTATTCCCTTCCTGATCCAAGTACTGCTCGATCAACAGGTTGCTGTTTGTATCATGGGCAGAATGGTAGTTTGTGATAACACGGGCAGGGATTCCAAGACACCGTAGGACTGTGTCAAAAACAAGAAAAACAAAAATTGTGAGAATATTAAGTGAGATTTTGGAACATTGGAGACAAGATGACTAGGGCATACTGAGAAGGAAAATTAGGTAATAACAAAAATAACATTTTTAAATAAACAAGTGATATTGATGTTAACCCAACTAAATGGTGCTTGATTTGACCCTTCTAATCTTTGGTTTGTTCTAGAGCAGGGGTAGGCAACCTTCAGCACTGCATGAGCATTATGGCTATAAGAACATTATCGGAGATGAAGTGCTCAAGGTTGCCTACCCCTGTTCTAGAGGTACTGCCATTGGAAATATTTTTGTGTCAAAAAGTCTATATACATAAAAAAAAAAAATAATTTAGGAGAAGTTCTTTAGTCTCCGATAAAGTACTTTACAGTATGAAACACAGACATTCATTCCTCCCTCTCTGCTCCTCCTTTAGGCTGCAGCTTTTTCCACGATGACACATGGATTCTTTATATTCTATTTCTCTCGTTTACCAGAAATGTCAAAGCTTCCTGCCTTACTTGGACACACTCTTCTCACAAAGTATTTAAGCCAGCTAAACTGCTTTAGGAATCTGGAGTGTCCCTTTAAATCTGTATTATACATTTAAAATAAAGAAAATAAAACTGAGCATTGTGTGAAGAAAGGTTAACATAAGCTACAGATTATTTTCAATGTTTTTTTTTATTATTTTCAGAGTGAAACTTCCCCTTTAAGTAAGATTTAGGTATCTACTAATGGTCCTGGAAGTGTTCCATCATAAGAGACTGTTACAGAGTTTTACCTCCCTTCATTAAATTGTTGATTTAATAGAATCCAAACCCATTACTCTATGAGTGAGAAAGATGTAAAAATACATTTTGTTATAAAGTTGGCCGCCAAGAATTCTTTCCAATTGTTTATATCCCACCATTGTTCCCATCCTCTCACCTGAACATGCCACAGCAGCAAAAACCCAGCACTGTCCATATTTCACAGGTTGGCATCCAAACTTCCTCCACCTCCGCAAAATGTCCACACTTCCAATCCAGAACATGGGACTAATTCCGTCGTCGTACAGGTTGTCCCATCGTCCATACAGCACACCTCTGTCTTCATCATTACAATTAACCTGCAGGAAAAAAAAGAGATAGATCTCACATGTACATGTACTACCAGCCCTTCTCTGTACATGACAGTAACTCCAAAACTGCATTCCTTATCTTCTCACATTGGGTCATTGTAGAAGATCTCAATTAATTATTGTTTCTACATTAAGGTTAATACTTACCATGGCACTCACAACCCGACTGATGTAGACTGGGTCATTACGCCGAGAGCAGTCCCGGTTAGAATCCTTCACAAATTTGGGGCTGGTGTCCAGGATCTGAAGGCAGGCTTCTAAGATGCCATCTTCAAACTAACAAGACATGAAAAATAAGGACCATGACCTCAGAAAATCCAGATTTACTCAAATTAATATATAAACGTTCAAATTTTAAGTCCTGTTCTACCAGTCACACCTAAATATTACTGAAAATCATTGGCTACTATGTCTCGGAAGAGAAAGTGCAGCACTTGCAGCCGCCCTGCCCCCTAATGACTTGTGCAGCTAAGGTGACCGTCTAGAGCTCGGGCTCAGACAGTTGACTGTAGTTCCAGCTCTGAGTAGGCCCACTTCCAGGTGGCAGGGATATTAAAAGATCTCCCTGCATGGCCCTGCACTCCTTCACTTCATTGGGGGAGCTTGGTCTGTACCAATATTATGTACAGACCACTTTAAGAGTGCCCTCACCCTGGCACTTCTGGATAACTCAGAGTGCCACAGTCAACTCTCTGGGTCATTACCTGAGTGGTGGAACCGCGAGGGCACTCTTAAAGTGGTCTGTACCTAAAATGAGTAGAGACAATGGATCTCCCCCACTGGACCACTAGGTAAGTAAGGTAAGTAGGAGGAAGAGGGGACATACAAACAAACAACACTCAGCCACGCTCAGACTCCCAGCACCCCCATACCCAACACCCAGCCCCACTCACTCATCTGCACACACAAACAAAATGTAGTCACCACACAGACACACTTAGCATCTCCCCATACAGCTCTCACCGTCCTCCACACACACAATACTCAGTCAGCACACACCCTGCACAGAAACATAACCCAGGGCTCAAGGAGGGGGAACCCCATATTAGGGCCTTGGGCAATCTTAATCTGACTCTACCTGTGCGAATCTAACAAATCCTAGCCTGTGGATGTATGCGTATGTAAGTGTTGCAAGTGTTGTCTGTTTGCCAGCAAGTTGACTTGCACAAGGAATAGATTAGATTGTAATCATGTAGTACATGAAACACCCTAGGTAACAATACAACTTTAAAGGAACATTCGAAGCACCTTAACTACCAGATAATAAGTCAAGCTGTTCAAAAACAGTGTGACTACTTGCAATTGGGGGCACCAGGGCTCTCCTACCACCATAGCCACTACAGCAAGTTATAGTTGATTTTTATGGTGCTTGCAGGTTTGTTTGTTTTCAAAATGTGAGTAAGAACATAAGTTGAATTTACGGCATGGTTTTCCTTCATCGACTTAAAATAGCATCTTTCAGTGTTGAAGGAAGGGACCATGTCTATTCATAATGCGCAGCCTTAAAATATTCTTCAGAGCATAAAGCAGTTAATCCACATCGATGATAAGCATTCTGACTCCTGTATTTGCTGAAGACCTTTTATGGTATAAACACAATGTTCCCTTAACATGGAGAAAAGCCAAATGCTCACTGTCATTTCCTCACAGAACGCAGTTACTCTTTGCTGACATTATGTGAAATATAATATACAAGATAAGGAAGTGGAGGGGTAATCTTAAGACATAAACAAAATGAGTGTGCTTATGACAAAAACAAATATACTGTGTTGATGGTATTGCTGCACAGTGCTGATGTCCTCAAATCCCCCAAGAGTTTAGTCGTTAGAGGTCACAATGGGACAACTACCAGTTGTGCAACTTTTAGTGGTTTCAATGCTGGGATAGGAAATAAAATATTTAAGTCAAGAATACTCGCATGTATACAAGTTTCTTGCTCACTCAGTATGGAATACTGTCATGTGGTGATAAAGTCTATGAAATAATATGCAAGACGAAGGCGTGGAAAATTAATGGAATTAACAGATACAAGGCTGTATAAGATAATTTGTCCACCTGTCCAAAGTTCCATGGAACGCTGGTGATCGAGGTCTTTGTCCCTTGGAAGATCATACCATACTGGGTCATAATATACTCGGTTCGCTGGTCTTCACGCTCTAGATATACGGTATCCTCTAAAAAAAAACAAGCAACAAAGTAAGACAGGTGTCCATAGTAACTGCTCGTTAGGGTTAAAGCCAATTTAGAGGATTTCAGGGCTTTTAAAAGGGACTAAAATCTATTGACAGTGAAGTGTGGCAAATGTACTATATCTGGTCATCATTGTGGACTACACTTTTTCAATCTAAGCATTACTGCTTCCAATACACAATGGAAGAAAAGAGACAGACACACTTTAATTGTGACTGTAACAATGTATTTGTATTGGGCTCAGAGTGCCTTATATCCTAGTACCCCATTTCCCCTCTCACCAGGGCACCATGGATTGAAGAGCAGGGTGAAAGTTCCGAGATGGAAGCTAGTTCCTTGGTATCCTGTGGAGGCCTCCAGAGAAATATTGTATAATCCAATGCGGGCATCAGGAGGCGAGATGATAGACAGTATCAGCTTGTCCCCTTCATTGGTACTGATAGATGCATTCCACGCTCCCTCCTGGGGGGAATCTGACAATTTAATGTGAGCACGAGTTCCGGATTCCTCTGAGGGACATGGACCTGTTGGAGAAAGAACCTTGAATAACCCCTGAAAAGACTACAAAAACAGACACCTTTAATTTTGCTTATACCTGAATTTATTTTGTAATCTCATATATTAAATCTTGAAACCACTAAATATAATGCTGCATGTTATAATTATCTACTTTGCTTAATTAGAGAAATCTACAGCCTGGGGTAATAAATTCTCAGTAGATTTAAATAAAATATATATGATAAAGGTCAATCTATATTCCATAATCTTCACAGTAGAGCTGGGGAACAGTGTCTGATAGCCAGCCAACTTAAGACCAGAGTGGGCCAGGTTTCTAGGGGTTGATGACCAGTCCATTGCTTCTGACTGCAAGTCTGAACACATGATGAGTAGGGTTTAATGGATCGTTCGGAAAATGTGTGTAGTGTCTAAGGAGCCGTCTGTCGCTTTTCCACTGCTGCGTAGTACCTGACGGACAGCACTTCTCTGATTTTCAATCCACTATATCAAGGTGACTCCTATTTTCCTTAGTTTATTGTAACCCAACACAAAAATCTTCAGGTTTAACAAAGTTTGAGAAAGTGTACAAAGGACACAGACGGTGTAATACTTGAGATCTTTCCAACATCCAGTGATTTAGAAGTATTACTCCCACACTTGGAAGCTAGACCTGGGTGAGGGACCAGGGAAAATACCTATGCACAGGGAAAGACACCCAGTGTCCCTCGGCTTCCGCACATTGTTACAAAAATGATCTGACACAATGGTAGGCAGCGATGGGAATTAACCCTCCTCCTCCTTCTCTATACAGTCACATTCAGATGGCACATAAGCTAAATCAATTAGTAACCTCACTGGGATTAGTGCAGCATGATAGGAATTCCATCTCAATGTTTGGATAAGGAGTTACACTTGTTTATCGTACTGAGCACAAGTTAACCTTTGTATAAAGCAATATAGCTGACTATGCATTTTCCTGTAAATTCTAAATACACTATAGAGGTCATACGGGGAAGAGGGGGTAATCCACTGCAACACCTATTTATAGGGAATATGACTGATATAATTAAATAATATACTATATAGTATTACTAATATAATACATTGATTTTAGTCAATGAGATCTGTTATGGATAGTTCTGGCCTTCAGGTTACTCATTCAGACTATAAAGTGATGCCACTTAATTACGAACATTCTAAATGGTATGTATAGTAGATAATTTATCTATATATACATGAAATTAATAACTGCATGTTAGGTGTGAAATATGGGCTCAATATAAAGGATCTACCTAGGCCTTCTGATGAATGCAGGATCCAGTGAACCAGAAAATCTACTAAATTTCAAGGGGTTTATTAATGGAACAAAGAGAACGAAAAATATAGTTCCACCGGAAAATCTCCCATTTTTTCTATTTTGACCTAACATCTGGAATTCACCCGTCAATGCCATGCAATACCCTTTTTAATATATGAACCCTAAAAAAGTTTCCTATTATCCTCTACTTGTCTTGTAAAAATGACAATATCAGGTTAGCTCCTGGATGTGGTACATTTTAGGAATATGTTATCAGCCTCTGGGTTTTGTGCATATCAGGTGCAGGTCACAGTATCCATACATTAGTAAGTTGGAGGTTGGCATACCTGTTTGAATGTTGAGTGACAGCTGATCCACACCTTCTTCATACCCTCGGGGAGAAAAGTGAAGGGTGACGTTGAAGGGCTGCCCTCTCCGGACTATCAGCTGGGTACAGCCGACGTCTGCAGTGTGGTGATCGCGGTTATTTGATGCGCAATCCAAGTCACAGCTCTCCAGAACCAGATCTGCAGGAGAACCAGAGGACATTAAGGATATGTCAAATGGGGGCATGCGATAGGTCACATTGCAGGGCAGTGACACCAACATCCACTATATACAAGAGTATATGAGAGTTTCACCAATATTAACAATAAACAATAAGCAATAATTCACATGCATTCAAACCTACACGAGCAATACTTTTTTGATGATCACAAATCCCATTTTTCAACACATATAATGTTACACTGATTCTAATTTTTGATTAGGCGTTCATATCACTGTGCCAAGGGGCAACATTTAGCCTTGGGCCTCTGAGTATATATATTAAAGCATGTGTAGTGTCTATGCATGATGTATAGCTTAATTGTTTAATTCTGCACATTTTTATCTCTTTAGTAGTGCAATGCAACTGGATTAAATTACTTTAAATGACTTTCTGACAAAAGGCAAATCGGAAAACAATATATTTGTTATTTGTTATGAGGCTACATTTTGACAATATTAAAATATATTAAAGTGAACAAAGTAATATTTTAATGATTGATACTAATTCAGTAATTACCACCAAATGTCTCCAGATTTGCCTTGATAAATTGCGCTCATTCAAAATGTGTCCGTGATATTTACAAAGCACCAACATATACGGCATGCTGTACAATAGGAGGATATGTCATATAGTTATATAAAAGTGATCGCATTCTGTAGATATTTGCTCCAAATAGTGCAGTGTGCAGCGTCCAGATATATTGATTTTACATGTGCATAGAACAATATAGAAAAGATAGATATTCTTGTTTCTGTATAAGCTAAATGTATTCTGGTCTAAAATATGAAATTCACATTGAACTCCTGACAGTGCTCACTTTAGTACATTAAAACGTTTCCTCTAGATACAATTAACATGTACTGGTCATGTTCTGATACAGTAAACATGCGGTGGTCTTATTTTTGGAAATATATGCCAAGTAATTATTTATTAGATTTCTTTTTTTATAATTTATTGAACATTTGTACTAATCATGTCACTAGGAAACTCAACATTGCTCAGCTGTGTCAACAGAAAGTGTAAGATGGGGTTTTTATTAAATCTGCAATATACAACAACTGCAATCCCTGGTTTTGGCACTGAAACAGGTCAATTCTGAGCAAAAGTGAGAGACCTGGCAACGTAATGACCTCCAAGGCATAGCAAAGACCTCTAAAAGGTAAACAAGCTGTAGATCTACTATCTTTAGTGGTCTGATAATACCATGTTCATTATTTGTCTTTGTAACTTAATGGAACACTGAAGTCACCCAGACCACTGCATCTCAATGAAGTGATCTGGGTTGAGTGTCCCTTTCCACTTAACCCTGCAATGTTTTTGAGAAATTGCAATGTTTACATTGCAGGATTAAGTCCCCCTCTTGTGGCCGTCAGTATGAGTAAAACTTGGTCACGTGAGCAAGAAGCCCCCATAGGAAAGCATTGATTCAAAACATTTGAATGCGCATGCGGCACTGTTTTCTAAGCATGCGTGTTATGTCCCCAATGCTATTTTATGATGAGCATTGGATTGGACAATCGCTAGAGAAAGCCATGCCTCCTCTGTGAGGTAGATGAGCTTGAAAATGGTAAGTAAAATGTATATATATTTTTAAACATTTTATTGCACCCGGGGGAGGGGAGGAGAGACACATTACTACAGGGGTGCCCGAAAGGTAGATGCCCAGTAGGGCTGTGCATGGGGAAAAGGCTCGGTTCGGCATTCCGAAATTCGGAACTTCGGTTCGGTTCGGCACTACGGAATTTCGGCACTTCGGAACTTGGGCAACTTCGGCTCTTCTGCACTTTGGAATTTCGGAACTTCCGCAATTCAGCTATTCGGACACTCGGATGTATCCGAATGTCCGAATTGCCGAAATTCGGAACGAAATGAATTGCACATGTCTAATGCCCAGATGTTGTAGAACTACTGCTCCCATGATGCTTTGGCATTCTAAGACATTCCAAAGGCGTGCATAGCATGGGAGTTGTAGTTCTACAACATATGGGGATCTACCTTTTGGGCACCCCTGCCTTACTACAAGTAGGGACAGGGACACTATAACGTTAGAAATATAAAATGTATTCCTAATGCTATAGTGTTCCTTATTCGTGGACACAACTCTCAGCATGTCCACACCACCAATAGCTGTGCAGATATAAAAGTGATAATGAATGCCTACTGGAAAAGCTAGAAGTTCAAGAAGACAGAACCTCTGCAGAGACAAGATACACAAGGCATTACTTTACTGTCAAGTCATACTATTATATTCATATGCTTAACCCCTTAAGGACCCATGACATGTGTGACATGTCATAATTCCCTTTTATTCCAGAAGTTTGGTCCTTAAGGGGTGAAAGGGACACTCTATGCACTGTAACCGCTTCATCTCATTGAAGTGGTTATAGCACTCGGAGACCCCTGGTACTGTCTTTCCATTTCCGTGCTAAACCATTTTTTATGATAAACAAGAGTCCCCAGCAACCCGTCCCTTCTGCGCTTCTCAGGCTAATAGGCAGCTGTGATTGTCTGACTGCTTTCAGCCTATCACAGTCACCCATTGTTGGTTTGATTGGGACAGGGAACAGGGTAACCCCGTAGCTATACCTCTACTAGGGGTCGGGGCTGTGGGTGGCCAGGGACCCTCATCTAATGTTAAACTGCTTGAAAATGGTTTAACACTGAAAGGAGAAACAGGGCCAGGGAACTTCCGGCACTATAACCACTTCAGTTAGATAAAATGGTTACAATGCCTACAGCATTGATGGCTAACCTTGGCACCACAATTGTTTCTGGACTACATTTCGAATGATGCTCAGCTAGCTTTTAAACTCTAAAAGCTAGCTGAGCATCATGGGAAATGTAGTCCAGAAACAATTTATGGTGTCAAGGTAAGCCATCATTGGCCTACAGTGTGCCTTTAAAAGTGTCCCTTTAAAAGAATTGCAAATGCTCTCACAAATCTCTAAAGGCTCCAGCCCAACCTGTTAGAGATGTCAAAAAGACATAGCTTCTCTCAGTCATATTAGTATTCTGGGAATGCTCAGTACTAAAACAGTTTTGGAACACTATCGCAGATCTAGTAGATAAGGCCTCCAGGATTATTATGCCCAGACTGCCTGGATATTATCTGCTCCACCTTTTTCCAGACCTTGAATATATGCAAAATAGGACAATGATATTAAATCTCCTTGTAGCAGCAAAAATTAGCATTGCCCACCACTGGAAAAGTACTCTACCCCCGCCTATGGAAGAAACGTTTCAAAGAGTAGATTCCATATGCTTATACGAAAACATTACCTTGAACATACAGAGTAAAATGCTCTCCCATCAACAACAGTGGAAAGTTTGGGATGAGGTTCGGGATCAATTCCTATATAACCCAACATAGAGCGCCCAAGAGCCCCAGTGTCAGGCTTACCGTACTTTTACCTATAGTCGAGGTGTACTTAAATGACCAGGTTAGAGAATGAACTGGGTAATGTCTTGTGGATTGTCTAAGGTAATGTTTATGCGACTGTATGTAATGCACTTTCCTTGGAAAATGCCAGGCCAAAGACGCCAGATGACTAACTGATAGCTGCAAGGTAGAGCCATTCCAAGTGTAAGCGCACCAGCTAAACTCTATGCTCCTACGTTTCCAAACATAGTCTCGATTGAATTTCTGGAGTGAAATACTCCCCCGTTTTCCCCCCTCTTATGTGATGCTCCTAAACTTTTCCTTCCTTTGCCTTAAAATATAAAGTAAAGGTATATACCCCGTTCCATTTTGAGGAGGTACGGGAGACCAGCGATAATGTGAAGCCAATACAACAGGGTATATTGCATGTCTATCTTGTTGGCTCTGCAGATTTGGTACGTACCAACAGTTGGCGAGATGACATTGCTAATCCACAGTAAATGTATGCTAAAGTATGCTAATTATGCTTCTGTATAAGTGTAGTTGTCGATTGCCTCTGTCTATGTAAAAGCTGTACGATTGCTCTACTACCAGCGATATTTAATATTTGTACCTAATGCTAAATGTAAGGAATACTGTGTCTATTATTTTTTTGGTTATAATTATAATTTTGGGTTATAATTTCTCTTCTGTTATAATCCAATAAATATATATATTGGAAAAAGAATTGCAAATGTCGTCTTTACAATAGCCACAGCATGATCTTTACTGTGGGGTCTTCCTTTTTATGGTTTCCACATTGCACTGCAAAAAAAGTGCTTAAAGGGATCACTTCCCTTAAAGGGCCGCTATAGGCACCCAGACCACTTCAGCTCAATGAAGTGGTATGGGTGCCAGGTCCCTCTAGTTTTAACCCTGCAGCTGCAAACATAGCAGTTGCAGAGAAACTGCTATGTTTACTTTAGGGTTAATCTAGCCTCTAGTGGCTGTCTCATTGACAGCCGCTAGAGGCGCTTCCGCGATTCTCACTGTGAAAAATCACAGTGAGAAGACGCTGGACGTCCATAGGAAAGCATTGAGCAATGCTTTCCTATGGGTGGTTTGAATGCGCACGCGGCTCTTGCCTTGTATGCACATTCGGATCTGACGTCGGCATGGGGTGGAGAGTTCCCCAGCACAGAGGGATACCGGCGCTGAACCCATTCAGCCCAGTGGGATGTGGGCCCTGAGGGTGGGGGGGACCTAATGACCCTATAGTGCCAGGAAAATGAGTTTGTTTTCCTGGCACTATGGTGGTCCTTTAACCCTTAATTACTGGCACACCTTGTTTATTTGTATTATTCCACCTCTACAAACATGCTAAATATAAAGATTTATAAAGATTGTATTGTACAAAATTATAAAGAAAAATAAAATAGTCACATATTTTATGTCTGCAAGATGACAAGACCAACGCTAATCTATAGGAAAGATCTATATATCTTCATTTAAAAACTTCAGCAGAATAATTTACAAATAGCCCGTGGTAAGAAAAAACTTTTTCATGTTATTTGTCTAATTTCCGAGCTGAATGAAGTGAGAGAGAAGCCTCTCCAGTTCGAGATCGCCATGATTCCATGCTTGAGACTTTCAGATCACCGCTTAGAACATTCATTTATATGTCATTCTTTGACTGCAGCGGGTCACTAGAATAAACCATGTTTAATACGATTAGCTAATTAGAGTAGTAACAGCACGTTATTTTATTTAACCACAACAAGGGTTCTCCAGAGAAATCTGCATTGCACAGATCTGAGAAAATAAATATTCTTCATCACACAGAGAATTTTTCCCACATTCATTTCTAAACATTTACTTTTATAGAAATGTTTTTCTCTACTAAATGCTTTGCCATGGAAGGCTATACTTAACGCTTTCAGTGGCCAGGTTGGTGGTTCTGGGTCTAGATCCACCGAGTATTAGCTGGTCAGTAACACAATAACCAAACCTGTTTGAATAAAGTTTCGATTGGCAATACTTTCTTGCATATGCAATGGTGGGGGGATACAGTTTCTCTAAAAAGTAGGGTTAACATGATGCGTTATGTTTTTGTGTTCTTGTGTCTAAATGATTACAATAGAAACTAATTCTGGAGAAAAGTTAAAGAGGAGCTGTCATTTGTCTTGAAGTTACATTATTGAATAAAACATTTAATTTCTGTAAATTTTTTATGTGATAAAGCCTCTTTGCAGGAGAAACGCGTTAGTGTTTTTTAAAGCTGTTTTATGTTACTGATTTTTTTTGTCTGCAATAAAGGTAGCCCATTTATGCTATTGGAGCCTCCAAGCCTATCCTTTTATTCTATTTTTTTTTTTTAAATAATATAATTCCTTTCAACTCTCTCCAACAACCACACTGGAGGACTCGTGGAGTGATATCCTTGGTGGGGATCATGCCACCTACGCCTAAATATATTGAGCAATATCCTATTTGCTCTTTACTTGTGAGTATACCTCCATTTGTTATAATTTTATTTTGTATTATCCAGAGAGCACTATTTTGTGTTTCTATTCTCTTTTTTTTTTTATATATCACCAACTATGTGAATATCGGCCTACTGCCATTGGAAAGGAGAAATACCCTACTACCACCGGAGACTCCCTTTTGAGGACATCCAAGGACCATCTACATATCCATAGGAAGGGATTGTACCATCCAGGCGCACATATCTGGAGCTGAGTATAGGCTCCAGAAAAGTGTAAGTGCAATTCCTTTTCCTTCATTTACCATAACTTAAGATCTCAACATACTACACTATATCCGTGTCTTTTTCCTTCCCTCCTTCATATCGCTCTGAACGTGGGAATTCCATCACAGGCGCTGCTCCCTGATCCTACTATTTTTTATGTGATGTTCCATTTTCTTAAAAAAAAAAAATTAAGATCACCGTATTTTTGTGAGACTGGGTCCAGAAACTTGTCATTATGTCTCACTACTAAGGAACGGAACAAACCTTTTTAAACAATTTTTCAGGTCTACGTTCGTGTTCCTCTCCAAGAAATTAACTACAAATTGGTTTCAAGTTGGTACATTACTCAACTAGTTTTGCAGCTTTGCTCACCTACTACCAAAGTCCAATAACTTTACCTAAAGATAAATAATCTTTACTTTTCTTTTTACTAACTGCTGCTAATGGAAAAATTCTAAACCTCCCTTTACTGTGGAATGGATCCAAAAAGTAGAATGCGTTGGAAGAGGTCGAATGGTACTCCCTAGGCAATCTTCATATTTGAGAACCGTGGAATTTTTACATTCTCACTGTCAAAGCATTGCCAATCTGAATTCATATTTGTCATATGATTTATTTGTTTCCTTAACAATATTCCGTGTTTAATTTATTTGCTGTGACGATATCACTAAGATCTGTTCTAATCTTTGTATTTTCCAGCCATTGTGCAGCTTTGTATTCATACAAATAAAAAAAAACAACAACAAAATGTTTTGTAGACATATCTACAACTTACTCAAGCTACTTAATTCTTCAATAAAGATAAGACTATTGTAGTTCTGTGATATATTTTATTGCCCCTGCATGACTGTAAAATTAGACCACCTGTACCCTATAACTGATGGGAAACTGGGAATGTACAATGCACAGGAGGAAATGCTCAAGGTTTTACTAGAAGGAGAAGTCAGTGACTAACAGATGTTGGGCGATTCCATTTGCTTAATCTTTGAACTTGTGTTCTTGTAATAAATACGGGATTCTCAGATTCCCCTGTGAACTGCATGCTTTGAACTTTCATTGCCACTGTAAAGACCGGGGGATGTCAGGGCTGTCATCTAAATTGGAAAAGTCCGATTGTCATCCCCAGATATACGTTCACCTTGCTTGAACCCACCAACCTTACAATAATCGAAGTGAGAGGACCTTTGTAACAGCTATAGGATATGAACAGAGCAACTAGTGTGAAAATATTTGTAGAATCCACATGAAAAGTCTCATATAGCTTATACAGAGTATACTGAAAGAGTTGGATTAAAGTGGAGGGTTTGATGTATCACTCAATTTGATGGGGGCGGTGTGTGTGCTTGTGTGTGTCGCAAGGTGACTGACACCAAATTGTCAATATTGTTGGCATTTAGGTGGTTAGACAGTAATTAGCCACATGTGATGGTTACAATTGAAGGTAGTAATTAAACATGGTGTGTGCGAGTATTTTTGTGGCAAGGAAGGAAGCCGTTCTTCCAGATTCTAGTGAAGCCCAGAGCTCTTTTTTCATATTTTGCAGACCAAGACTCCAAAAATCGTTTCACTGCTCCTAATGTGATGCTCTTTATCCACTTCTCTTCCTATCCTCTCCCTTTTGCAACCATAAAACACTGCTTGTTTATTCATATACTTGTTTCTTTTTTATTTATTTTTTATTCTTTTTGAGATTCCAGTTAGATCTGTACACATCATACCTCTGACCTTTGCGTTATATATGCTTTGATATGTTCTGAAAATTATAATTAAAAAATATATATATATCAAGACATTTATAAAGCATTTATTACCTTGTTGCAATGAGGTAAAACTTTCCACTACATAGCATGGTTTTAGCAGATAATTATTGTCAAAACATTTTTCAAGGTGATTTTTTTAAGGCCAAAAATGATTGATGTTCCAGAGATAATTTGACCAGTTAATGACTTAGTAGAGTGGCACTCGCTAAACATTCCATCCGTATTACCTCTAGACAAGTAGTTAAAGGACCACTATGGGCACCCAGACCACTTTAGCTTAATGAAGTGGTCTGGGTGCCAGGTCCATCTAGGATTAACCCTTTCTGCTGTAAACATAGCAGTTTCAGAGAAACTGCTATGTTTACATATGGGTTAATCCCGCCTCTAGTGACTGTCTCATTGACAGCTGCTAGAGGCGCTTATGCGCTTTTCACTGTGATTTTCACAGTGAGAAGATGCCAGCATCCATAGGAAAGCATTGAGAATGCTTTCCTATGGACTGGCTGAATGCGCGCTGCTCTTGCCGCGCATGCGCATTCAGCTGCTGACGGGGAAAGGAGGAGGAGAGTCCCCAGCGCCGAGGGAGCCTGGCGGGGGAAAGCAGGTAAGATTTAACTCCTTCCACCCCCTAGAGCCCGGCAGGAGGGGGGCCCTGAGGGTGGGGGGGACCTAGAGACCCTATAGTGCCAGGAAAACAAGTATGTTTTTGGGTTACCAAGGATTTGGGTCAATGTTTGTCTGTTGCTATTTGCATTATTATTTTGCAATATTTACCTTGGTATTTTTGCATGGATATTGACTAATTCCTTTTCCACTAGAATAACTCTTTTCTTTGGTAGACACAGCAGATATTCAAGTTTTTTTTGTCAGAGAGACTGATTTGTTATCTTATTGCCCAACATGACATGATGGCAAAGGTCACTCCATATTGGAATTTTAAGTTTGTATTAGAACAACTGCTTTGTGGACACAGTGTAATCAATGCTCTTCATCTCTGTATGGGCTAACATGCATAACCACTACTGGAAATAATCAGGTCACTGAACAAGACAACAGGCCTCTCAAGAGTCCCGATATAGATGTCTGTCCCTCCCTGATTTTGTTTCCTGGTGTTCCGATGTGAATGAACACCAGGACCATACAGATAACACTTCAGTGCCACTCACTGCATAGTCCTGTATATTGGAGGCTACAAGACCGTAGGGCGTACAGTGCGTTGCTTAAGTATTCACTCCCTTCTTAGAGGTTTTCACATTTTGCAGTGTTACAACCTGGAATTAAAACTGATTTTATTGCATTTTTTTTTTTTACCTCTGGCTTTACACAATATATCCAACAATTTAAAGTAGAAACTACTCAAAAAAAAACCATAGGTAAAAAACAAAACAAAAATACAGCAAACTTTGAATATCACTTAGAACACAGTTCAAATCTATTATAACAAAAAATGGAAATGACATGACACAATGAAATGACACAACTGCAACTCTGCTATCAAAACTCAGTGACTGTCAAACTCTGCGTGGATCTCGAGCATGACCTCCTGGGCAGGGACCATCTCTCGCGCCTTTTCTGGCTCCCCAAGAGAGATAGACCACCCACCCCACAGACCACCCCCTGCCTTAACAACATCCTTTCTTATATGGGACAATACTATCTCGCGCCACCCCATAGCAAACACCCCATCGCCTCTCACACCACTCCTAAGAAACAAACAATTCCCCCCGGGCCTGTCACCCCAAGATTTTGCGCATTACGAAGACAATGGTCTATACAGATTCTTCCACTTCTTCCAGGGCCAACGACTCCGACCATTCCTCGACTTACCAAGACAGACGCCATTAAATACCTTTGATCACTTCCGCTATTTACAGATACGCAGCTTTCTCAACAAGCCACATAACGCGACTGCGGCCACTACCTCACTAACACTAATACGCGCACCCATACAAAAATGGCAAATCTCCACTATATACCTCCTCCTGAACTCCAACTCCCTGGAGGATGCCCTCTCATACAAAAAAGCATGGGAAAGAGATATAGGTCCCCCAGAGGACCCCTCAGACTGGCCTACAAAACACTGCTCCAGTGGTATCTTACACGCCTGAGAATTAAACAAATGGGGCGCGCAGACACAGATTCCTGCTGGAAGGGATGCGGACAAAAGGGCACATATATCCACCTCTGGTGGGAATGCCCCCACGTCTCACTAATATGGGGCAAGGTATCAGATCTCACCTCCAGGATACTGGACACGGATATACCCATGGATCCCTGGATATGATTGCTCTCCAAACCCTTTGTTCCCCTTACCAGAGCCCAGAACAAACTGGTGGTGAGACTGGTGCTGGCCACCAGACGTACGATAGCGGAACAATGGGGCAGCCAGAACATACCCCATCTCACAACCATGATTAACAAAACAGAGGAAACTATGGAGATGGACAAAGTGTCGGCCCTGCTCCACGACACGACACACAACTACCACAGGATCTGGGACCCATGGGGCCCGAGAACGAGAGACCACCCACCCCCCGAACACCTGCCCGGGGACAACCCTAGACCTCCCCAACACCACCCCACTCCCTCCAACCCCACACAACCTCCCATCCTCGTCAACCCTCCCTCAACCCCTCCTTCCCATCCCCCACGCCACTACCCTAACCACCCACTTCTAAAAAGAAAGCGCACCCACACTACATGGAATAACCAAAGAGACCACTAGACGGACCACACTTCCAGAAAATATAAGGACAATAAAAAGCAGAACGGACGACACGCAATCAAGAACTAGAGACACTCACGAAGCAATGTCCGCACACAATGAAAGGGAGGCTCAGACTCCAGCACGAATAAATCTCTCTAACCACCCAAGATAAACGTAGGTAAAGGACGCGCAACACAAAGACAAACACCCCAGTTACGACCTTACCACCCTACAAATCACCAAGAACACACCAAATCACCAACACCCTCACACCTCTGAATGAAACACAACACAAACCCACGCAAAGACTGAAGAGTCGTCTCCACCTCTAGACATCAAGAAATGATGACCCAATACCTCACGTGCTCTTCACAGCGTGACAAAAGAGCTCAGGTCACAAAGATCGCAGCACTGACAAGTAACAAGTTACTGACAAAGACAATAGTGAAATACTTCATGTCATATTGTACCAATGAATCTGATGTGACTAACACCCCTCCCTACTTTTTCATTCTGTATCCCATAATAATCTGCAATAAGACTGAAAAATAAAGAATTTACAAAAAAAACCTAAAAAAAAAAAAACTCCGTGACTGAATACACAGGTGACAAATCAACATTTGAAAACTGTTCTCTGGTTTGATGGAACCAAAATGGTAAAAAAATAAATAAAAATTGCTAACCCCACACCAGGAACTGAGAAACTGGTCTGGATTGATTCAATGGGAATTTACGTCAAACCAAATTCCACAGGAAGACATTGAATTGGAGATGTAATTCGTAGGGACCCTCAATTTATTCTTTTTCCATGGTACAATAAAGTTGTTGCCTCACCTCTTCCTCTGTTGAGTGTGGGGCAGTAAAGAGCTAAATGTGTGTGGTGTGTTCCTCATTTATTGTGTGACATGTGACACGACACTTATAGTATACCATTAACTATGAGCTATGCTACAAGAAGTGTCATCAAGACTTTAAACAAGAAGCATACAGTGATGCTGATTGAGCCTCTAATGTGAATGATAGAAGAAAGAAGACAGGGTCCTGCTTACAGAAAATGATTCACTGATTGCATGGAAATCTAAGAAATAGTATACTGAAGCTTTGTCCTCATGTGAAGCTGAATACATGGCTTTAGTTACGACTATACAAGAAAGTTTGTACCTGATGCAGTTAATCAGGGGAATGGAACCAGTACATGTCTTTAGGGACAATCGGGGGGCAAGAGCTCTTTCGAAGAATCCAGACTGTCGTCAAAGATGAAAGCATGTTGATATGAAATCCCACACATGTGGTGTGTTCCTCCGTTATTGTGCGCTTGTCTGTTTATCCTACCTACAGCATGCACAGCATTGTGACACACCAAGAGACACTTGAAAATGGCAGAGGTTCAACATTCCAGCAGTATAATAAATGACACTAAACGTGCAGCCAAAGCCCCACTGCAGTTGTTTAAGAACCAAGAACCCAAATGCCTCAGAAT